>NW_011888814.1:498126-501623 GCF_000151845.1 Pteropus vampyrus
TGGGATTAGAAATTTATGCAATAATCTGTACGAGTTTTAATTTTTAACTAAACTTTAATAATAATATAAAAGAAAAACAGTTGAAGATTACCAAATAATTTTAAACTTCCACTCTCATTTATACATCCTAGCCTTTACTCCCTTTCCCACTCTTTTTCATGAACAGAAACACACAAACCATTCACTAAAAAGTTACTAAACAAAGTTAATTATGATTCTTCATAATTTGGGAGAAGTGTATAAAGACCAATCTGAGACAAAGGCAAGAGTCAGAATTTAAGAGTGAAAATCCTTAATTTTCTCTCTTGAATATGAATTGGAAAGAGAGGATTCAGGTCTTATTCCCCTTGATGGTATATTATCTTTTTTTTGCACCTAGTATCTCCTCTAGTTCTATTTTTTTTTTTTAATTAAAACAATCTCCAGGGCTACCAAAGGAGAGCCTTTTGGCTACCGTTTCCCGCCCCCCCCACCTCCGCCCCCGCTCAGTTTCCACAGAAATACTAAGGGCAAGCGGGAAATGTCAATTATGTTCTCCTTTCACTACCTTTTAATTTCAAAGAAATTGCAAGAAATAATAGTGTTTGCTTTATTTATAAGGTTATTATGTTGATTATATACATTATCATATAGTAAGCAAAGCCAAAGATTCACTACTATTGTGATTTTTACTTTGAGTGGAAGGAAAGGAGTATAAAAGCCCAAAGATCATGGCTTCACCATCCTGTCCCTGGGCATCCATCCCTTCACATCACTTAAAGGGAAATGGTTTGCCAAATTAGTGATCTGATAATACATTATCAAATAAACATTTAACTACATAATTACTGTGTACATAAAAACATAATAGCGGGAATGAGAGAAATGTGGACAATAATGGAAAATATGAGAAGGAAATAAATTGAAAGCAAAACCAAACTATTCTGGAGAAATGTTACCTACTATAATTTAGTTTGGTAGAAGCATTTACCATGGCAAGAGTATATGTCGAGTGCAGAGGAACTGAATGAATTAATAGATTCTACAAAAGACAGCTTATTTTGAGAATTTAACCTGAGTTCCATTAAGAAATGTGAGCAATTTTATGTGTATAAACCATCGAAAAGAACATTCATCCTAACTTTAAATATATTCTTTCAAAAATGATCTTTTAGCTATGCTGTTACTGAAATGCAGTGCTGAGTTAATGATGCAAATAATAATTGAACAACATATGCAGAGCACTGTCTACACTCCAGGCATAACTGAAGCATTGTATATAGAAATATGAAAAAAGATAACTTACTTGCCCGCATGACACCAATAATTGAGTATGAAATGCAATTTAAGTAACAAAGTAGTCATAATTCAGTGAGATAACCTATTTGAAATATTGTACAACATGTTATGTGTCCCTAGGAGAGAAAGCAACTATTTTGACAAGTGTGAAGTCTGAAATGTTTCATGGAAAGGTGACTGAAATATAATCTTATTGTGCAACAAATAATTCTTCCCCCCAAAAGGTCAGATTATTTCAAGTAGTATACATTAGTTAGATGAAAGGTTAAAAATGGTTCATCAATTTAACTCATTGAAAATTTTGAAACAGTAACATTCATAATCTTTCGAATCTTTCTAATAAATGTTGATTTGTTTTTTAAAAGATATAATCATCTAGTGAGTTTTCAAATTAGCGCATAAACTGATTAAGATTCAAATTATTGTTTTTAACTAACATTTCTTCCATAATATTGATAAAGTATGATTCATAATCATTCCTCTAGAAGTTACAGTTTATTCTGAAACCAAAAGAAAACTAAACAAAATAAAGATGTCTCAACATAATGTTACTAAATCTCAAACTAGATTTGACATTGCATATCTTAGAGTAATTTGTTTTGTGAGTTTATTCTGTAGCAATTCTGTTACTTTGGACAGCAGTTACTTATTACATAATTTTAGCCATGTGAACAAGGTGAAGAAAAATTAGACTCACTAGAAGTGGAATCCTTGTTCTGGGAGAGGTTATTTAAAAAAGTGAAGGTTTATACATAGTTCTAAAGGCAGTGAGTTGGTAATAACTTGTATATTCTTACATTAAATGCAAAGAAGACAAAAAGAGTTGCAAATTTGTTTAAATTCATAGTACATAAGCCTTCTTGATATGTTAAATTTCAAGTGCTCAAATGTTTCAAATATGCTATTATAAACTCTCCCCTAATTCTTGGTAAAGCTATTTTTTTATAAGCATTATGCTTATCCTATATTATTTTGGTGGTTTCTCCTCTTTCTCTTTTTTCTCATCCTCCTTTCTCCTGTTCTTCCTCCTTGTCTTTTCTTCCTTCTTCTCTTCTTTTAGTACTCAAGCAGAAAATGCATTCAGTTACTCTGTATCTAATAAAAAGAAACCAGATAGAACATATGTACAAATCATAGTTTCCCATGTTTTCATCTTATGTGATTATAATACAATAACAAAACCAGGACCTGACATTGCTACAATATATGTGTATAGTTTTAAGTCATTTTATCACAAGTATAGTTTTGTGTACTTGACATCATAATCGAGATACATAAATATTCCATCATCACAAAGAACTCCTTTGTATTACCCTTTTATAGTAACACCTTTATCCTTCCACAATCTGTAATCTCTATCAACTACTAATCTGTTTTCTATTTCTATTGTTTTGTCAGTTAAAGAATGTTATACAAAAGGAGTAAAACTGTCATCTTTTGAAAATGACTCTTTTCACTCAGCATAACACCCTTGATGTCTACTCGAGTTGTGTATATCAATATTTAGCTTTTTTATTGCTGAATAGTATTCCATAGTATGAATGTACCACAATTTGTTTAACCATTTCCTTGTTGAAGGATATCTGGGTTGTTTCTCATTTTTGGCTGTTACAAATAAAGTTGCTATATACTTGAATTTTAAAAAAAAAATTCTATTTGTCAATTATACCTCAATAAAACTGTGGGCGGGGGTGACTAAAAATAAAGCTGGTATAAGCAATTACAGGTTTCTGTGTGAACATAAATTTTCTCTGGAATAAACGCTCGGGAGTACAATTGCTGGGCCATGTGGTTAGTGTATATTTAGTGAAGAACACTGCTAAACTATTTTTCAGAGTAGCTATATCATTTTACATTCTCACTAGCAACATATGAGAAATCAAGTTTTTCTATGTGCTCACCAGCATATGGTACTGTTGCTATTTTTTCATTTTATCTCCTCTCACAAGTGTGTAGTGATACTACATTATGGCCTTAGTTTTTATCTCCCTGATGGCTAGTGATGTTTAAAGTCTTTTCCTGTTAATTTGTCATACACATAATATCTTTTGTGAAATGTCACATCATATCTTTGCCCATTTTCTAAGTGGAGTGTTTGCTTCCTTTAATATTGAATTTTGAGTGTTCTTTATATATTCTAGATGTGAGTCATTTGTCAAATATCTGGTTTAAAAATATTTTCGCCCAGTGTGTAATTAGTCTTTGCATTCTCTTAATAC
>NW_011888814.1:501993-518710 GCF_000151845.1 Pteropus vampyrus
CCCCCAAAAGGTCAGATTATTTCAAGTAGTATACATTAGTTAGATGAAAGGTTAAAAATGGTTCATCAATTTAACTCATTGAAAATTTTGAAACAGTAACATTCATAATCTTTCGAATCTTTCTAATAAATGTTGATTTGTTTTTTAAAAGATATAATCATCTAGTGAGTTTTCAAATTAGCGCATAAACTGATTAAGATTCAAATTATTGTTTTTAACTAACATTTCTTCCATAATATTGATAAAGTATGATTCATAATCATTCCTCTAGAAGTTACAGTTTATTCTGAAACCAAAAGAAAACTAAACAAAATAAAGATGTCTCAACATAATGTTACTAAATCTCAAACTAGATTTGACATTGCATATCTTAGAGTAATTTGTTTTGTGAGTTTATTCTGTAGCAATTCTGTTACTTTGGACAGCAGTTACTTATTACATAATTTTAGCCATGTGAACAAGGTGAAGAAAAATTAGACTCACTAGAAGTGGAATCCTTGTTCTGGGAGAGGTTATTTAAAAAAGTGAAGGTTTATACATAGTTCTAAAGGCAGTGAGTTGGTAATAACTTGTATATTCTTACATTAAATGCAAAGAAGACAAAAAGAGTTGCAAATTTGTTTAAATTCATAGTACATAAGCCTTCTTGATATGTTAAATTTCAAGTGCTCAAATGTTTCAAATATGCTATTATAAACTCTCCCCTAATTCTTGGTAAAGCTATTTTTTTATAAGCATTATGCTTATCCTATATTATTTTGGTGGTTTCTCCTCTTTCTCTTTTTTCTCATCCTCCTTTCTCCTGTTCTTCCTCCTTGTCTTTTCTTCCTTCTTCTCTTCTTTTAGTACTCAAGCAGAAAATGCATTCAGTTACTCTGTATCTAATAAAAAGAAACCAGATAGAACATATGTACAAATCATAGTTTCCCATGTTTTCATCTTATGTGATTATAATACAATAACAAAACCAGGACCTGACATTGCTACAATATATGTGTATAGTTTTAAGTCATTTTATCACAAGTATAGTTTTGTGTACTTGACATCATAATCGAGATACATAAATATTCCATCATCACAAAGAACTCCTTTGTATTACCCTTTTATAGTAACACCTTTATCCTTCCACAATCTGTAATCTCTATCAACTACTAATCTGTTTTCTATTTCTATTGTTTTGTCAGTTAAAGAATGTTATACAAAAGGAGTAAAACTGTCATCTTTTGAAAATGACTCTTTTCACTCAGCATAACACCCTTGATGTCTACTCGAGTTGTGTATATCAATATTTAGCTTTTTTATTGCTGAATAGTATTCCATAGTATGAATGTACCACAATTTGTTTAACCATTTCCTTGTTGAAGGATATCTGGGTTGTTTCTCATTTTTGGCTGTTACAAATAAAGTTGCTATATACTTGAATTTTAAAAAAAAAATTCTATTTGTCAATTATACCTCAATAAAACTGTGGGCGGGGGTGACTAAAAATAAAGCTGGTATAAGCAATTACAGGTTTCTGTGTGAACATAAATTTTCTCTGGAATAAACGCTCGGGAGTACAATTGCTGGGCCATGTGGTTAGTGTATATTTAGTGAAGAACACTGCTAAACTATTTTTCAGAGTAGCTATATCATTTTACATTCTCACTAGCAACATATGAGAAATCAAGTTTTTCTATGTGCTCACCAGCATATGGTACTGTTGCTATTTTTTCATTTTATCTCCTCTCACAAGTGTGTAGTGATACTACATTATGGCCTTAGTTTTTATCTCCCTGATGGCTAGTGATGTTTAAAGTCTTTTCCTGTTAATTTGTCATACACATAATATCTTTTGTGAAATGTCACATCATATCTTTGCCCATTTTCTAAGTGGAGTGTTTGCTTCCTTTAATATTGAATTTTGAGTGTTCTTTATATATTCTAGATGTGAGTCATTTGTCAAATATCTGGTTTAAAAATATTTTCGCCCAGTGTGTAATTAGTCTTTGCATTCTCTTAATACAATTTCTAGAGTGTAAGTTTTGTTTTTGATGATTTCCTATTAACCAATTTTTTTCTTTACAATTTTTTTTTCTGTCATGTCTAAGAACTCTCCATTAAACCCTTAGGTTCCAAAGTTTTCTCCTTCATTTTAGTCTTACAGTTTTATAGTTTTACATTTTAAATCTCTTATCCCTTTTGAGTTAAGTTCAATGAAAGTTGTATAGTTTAAGTCAAGATTCTATCTATTGTCTGTCTGTCTGTGTGTCTGTCTCTATCTATCTATCTATCTATCTATCTATCTATCTATCTATCTATCTATCTATCTATCTATCTATATCACCTATCTATCATCTATCTAATCTGTCAACATATCTATCATCACCATCTATCTATTGCTTGTCTATGAATATGCAATTGCTCCAGCACTATTTCCTTAAAAAGCTATCTTTATTTGGTTGAATTGCTTTTACATTTTTGTCAAAAGTCAGCTAGACATACTCGCGTGGGTCCATTTTGAGGCTCTCTCTTTTGTTTTTTTGAACTATTTGTCTATGCTTCCACCAATATCATATAGTCTTATATTACTGATAAATCTTGAAATTCAGTCATCTGATTCTTCCCATTTTACTTTTCTTTTTAAAATTGTTTTTATCTATTCCAGTTCCTTCATTTTTTCATATAAATTTTAATAATATAAACTTAGAATAATCTTGCTGGGTTATTAAGATTTTGAGAATTGTCACTTTTACTATGTTGGGTCTTCTACAAACATGATGTGGCAAACATGATGTGGTTTTGTTAGTGCTTGAAAAGATCTACATTCTTCTGTAGTTGGATGGAGTGTTTTATGTGTTAATTGGATCTTGTTATATATTGATGTTTTGGGATCCTTGTAAAATATTTTATATTTGTTTATGCTGTTCTATTAATTGTTGAGAGGAGTCTATAGGAGTCTCCAGGTAAACCTGTGAATTTGTCTATTTTCCCTATGTTTTACCTAGTTTGTTTGTTTGTTTTTCACATATTTACCGCTGTTGTTTGGTGTTTGCACATTTAGGATTGGTAGGTTAACCTTTTCCACTATGTAATGTATTTCTCTGTTCTTGAAAATTTCCTTCGCACTGAAGTCTATTTTACATATTAATATAGCCAGTTTTTCTTTATTTTGATTAATGTTGCATGATATATCCTTTTTCTTCCTTTGACTTTAAACCTGCCTACATTATTATATTTGAAGTGAGTCTCTTATGGAAAGTATGCAGTTACACACTGTTTTGTTTTGTTTTTTAATCCACTCTGCCAATCCTTGTCTTTTAATTGCTGTATTTACACAATATTTATTTCCTGTAGTTATTTATGTATTTGAGATTAAGCCTGGCATTTTTTTTTCTGTTTGTTCTCTCTGTTTTTCATCTCACTTTTTTTCCTGCCTTTCCGGAAAATAACTGAAAAATTTTTTTTGAATTATATATATATATACAGTGTTTTTAGTACATTTCTTTGTATCACCTTGTTAGTGATTGCTCTAAGTATTATTATGTATGTATAACCTATCACACTCTACTAATGTCATTTTACTAGAGTCAAGTGTAGAAATCTTACTTAACTTTATATGCCATTATCATATAATTGTCGTAAATATTTCCTTTTTATACATTTGGAATTTCATCAGACAATGTAGGCTGTTGTATGTATTAAAAGTTTGTTTCTTTTTTATGGCTGAGCAGTATTCCTTAGTATGAATATGACCACTTTTTTCAATCTTACACACATTGAAGGGAATTTGGATTATTTTCAGTATTTTCTTATTACAAATAAGGCTGGAATAAATTGTTGTATTCTGGTTTACTCATAAACATAGTTTTCATTTTAGAAGGATAAATGCCCAAAGGTGAAATTGTGGAGTCACATGGTAAATATAAGAGTCTTTAGTTCTGAGTCTTTTAAAGAATTGCTATCTTGCAATCATAACATTTTCACATTCTACTTTCCTTTTGCTGCTGTAGCAAACTACCACAAATTTAAATTTAGTGGCTTAAAACAACACAAATTTATTATCTTCTAGTTCTGGAGGTCTCATGAGGCTAAAATTAGCATCAGCAGGGCTACATTCTTTTGTAACATTCAAGGGAGAGTCTGTTTTCTTCTTTTTATAGCTTCTAGAGGCTGCCTGAACTCCTTGGTTCATAGTCATCTTCTATCTTCAAAGCCAGCTATAATATCACTCTGATCTCTGCTTCTGTCATCATATTTCCCTGTTTGATGCTCCTGACTCCTTTTCTTGTTTATAATGACACTTGTGATTATATTAGGCTCACCTAGATATCACAATAATTTTTCCATTTTGATATCTTATCTTAATTACATTTTTAAGGTTCTTTTTTTTCCATGTGAGGTAACACATTTACCAGTTCTAGGGATTAGGATGGGACATCCTGGGGAGAGGGCACTATTCTGCCTACTATATAGCTATTAATAAATGATAAACTTGTATTCAGAATTCAAGTCCAAATGTATCAATGTCATAGTCTTTAAAAAAAATTAAAAATTGTAAAAAAATAGATTTAACTTGAATTATTAGAATTTTAATAAACACACATAATAATGTAAAGCACAATGCAATTTTTTAAAAAGGACAGAAATCTTGAAGGGGTAAGTTCATTCAAAGTAACAGAAAATATTTCTAAACTCCATCTCTAACACAAAGTAAAAACAAAATAATGTTTAATGATATATTATTTTATCTGTATGTTTTAATACTTTGAATATGGCATCCAAAGAAGAAGCAATGCACATAGATTATAATATAGCAATTTCTATGCTTGTGAAATAGGCTATTCCTTGCTGATAAATTTTTATTCATTTTTTTGCACACACCATATCTCCTATTGATGAACATGGATTGGCAGAGTCATTTAGGAATATAATGAGCTAAGTATTACATAGAATAAAACTTTCCTCTTCATTTGCTTTAATTTATTCTTGTTGTAAATGCCATTGGTTTCCATAACCACAGAATAAATCTCATTCTAGAATCAATTACTACAATTTAGAATTAGATGTGAGTCATTCTATAATTACACGAAATTCGGGGTACCATTTCAATTACCATAAATATTATAAAAATATTGGAGCTTAGAAAATGATATGTATGATTACATTTCACCCTCTGTAGATGAAATTAACAAAATTGTATATCGCCTTTTGTATTTTTTTAATTTCACAATTTCAAAAAGTAAATACCTAGATTTTTATTTTATTTAAAATATAATGTTATCTAATTAATTTACCACTTCTGATAAACCCTATAAGTTTTTAAATTTTCTAAATTTTTTTTTCAGAATATCAAAGACTTTATTAAAAAATCACTTAATAAAAGCACAGTTTTGCAAGTTTATCTGCAACTTTAGATAATTTTGTACAAAAATAAAATGTCTGACCACTCCAAAACAGGAAAAGACTGTCTTGTGAAAATAGACATATATATTTTAAGCATTATGAAAACTGGCTAAATGTATGTTCTCAGCAAGAGAAGTCTCACCAATTCTAACCAAGTTCCCTTGTCATCAAATACAGAATTAAAGAGGCCATAGTCAGGCTTACCTTTCTGAGTCACTCTAAGTTACTCTCTAGGAAGTTGGATCTCAGCCCAATCTCCAGCTCTGCTTGGACCTTGATAGGAGGAGGAGGGGAGACAGTAGAATAGAAGAGGACAGGGATATAAATGATTTCCTTTTTGCTTCTCATAATAATAAGAAAACTGTTTCCAAAATGTTTTGTCATCATTAATTATTACAGAAATATTCCTACTCAGATCTATAAAAGTGAAGTTCTTGTAAAAAGCAATTCAATCATAAAGAGGCTTGAATGTATCTCTTTACTTAACATTATTATGAATTTACAAATAATTATTACTTTATACTATGATAGTAAGCACAGTCATCATTGAATCTAATGTAATTGTTATTGGCTGAATTTTATACTCCCCAAATCATATGTTGGAGTCCTAACCCCCAACATCTCAGAATATGATTTATTTGGATATAGGGTCTTTGTAGAGGTACGCAAGTTAAAATGAGGTTATTAGGTTGGGTTTTCGTACAATATGACTGGTATCCTTACAGCAAAACTTTGGACATAGGCATTCACGCAGAGAAAATGTCACATGAAGATGAAGGTAGATATTGGAGTAATGCTTCTATAAGCAAAAGAATGTCAAGATTGCCAGCAATCCACCAGAGGCTATGGGGGGGACATAGAACAGATTCTTTCTCACATCCCTCAGAAGGAATCAGTCTTTCTGACACCTTCGCCTCAGACTTCTAGCCTTTAGAACTATTAAACATTAGTTTAAGCCACTCAGTTTGTGGCAGTTTGTTACAATAGCTTTAGAAAACTAATACAATAACTTAGACTTTACAAACCATATTTCCATTGGTATATTTAGCTATAATATAAAGCCTTAAAAAGCATTTCTCTTTCATAATAATTCTAAGTGCATAACATATTGCATGTGAATAATTTACTTTTTGTTTGTGTTGCAGAAAGTATAATTGAACAAGATTTCAATAAAGAATTAATGGACTGGATAGGGAAAGCTTGATTAAAGAGTAAAAATTTATCCTTCACAGAAATTTTATATAAATCTCAAAGCTAAACTCGCTTTTCAAAGGCTACCATGATCATGCCACTTCTCTGAGGTAGATTCAGAACCAAATTTACATATTAATAATCTCTATTACCTTTATAGTTGTTACTTCTTGTGAAAAAAAATTGCACTTAAAATGAGATGTGGAACAATTGATAATCTCACGCCTTGCTACAGGAAGTGTAAAATTTTATAATCACTTGGGAAAATGTTTTGCAGGTTCTTATAAAGTTACACATATTCTTATTATATAACCCAGCCATTCCACTCCAAGGTATTTATTTAAGGTAAAATGACACATATGTCCTCACAATAATTTGTTTATACATATTTATAGCAGCTCTATTTGCAACTCAAACCTTGAAATAACTAATTTGTCTAGCAACAGATGAATGGATAAACTAAATGTGGTATATCCATATGAATGAAATATTCTTTAACAATAAAAATAATACACTCCATGCAACTTGGGTGAAAACCAAAAAGTGTGAAAGAAACTAAACACAAAAGATCACATAATGTATGATTTCATTTATATGGCATTCTAGAAAAGGCAAAACTCTATTGACAGTAAGCAGATTAATGTTAGCCAGGGTCCAAATATGGTGGAGCGGACTGACTGTAAAGAAGTACTAGGGAACTATTTGGGTTTTGAAATTGTTTTGTATCTTGATTGTCATTGTTACATGATTGAATACACTTGCAAACTTACCTAATTATATAATTTAAATTGGTGAAGTTTATTGTATGTAAAATAAACTTCAGTAAACCCGATTTTAAAAAGAAAGCTAATTATAAATAAAACCTACTAGATAATTTAATTTTACATCTTTCAAAAAGTAGGTTTATTTTCCAAAACCTAATGTGTTATGTAATTTCCTCTCTGTTTTTAAAATATCGAAAGCATGGTCTTTGAATTCAGGCATGCGTGACTTGTGACCATGAAAATTATATTTAAATTCTCTAAGTCTCAGTTTCTTCATTCGTATGATGGCATTTAGAGGAGCCATCACAAGATCATTTATGTATTTGTTTACTACTTGTAAATTCTTTATTTGTGCCAGTCACTCTGTCAAGAACAAAGGAAAGAGAGGTCACAAAGAAGGCTTGGTTCTTGCCTTCTTAGAGCTTATAGTCTAGAAGAGAAGCTAAACATTAAAGACTGTATTTCATTGATAGAAAACTACAAAAGCAAAATAAAAGAGATATTAGAACAATTAAAGAGGAGCTAATGAATTAATCTGAGCATCAGGCTGCTATGTCAAGGAAAGCCTTTCTAAGGAAGGAATGTTTTAAATACAGTTTGAGAAATGAGTAAGAGCTGACCAGTGAACAGGAGGCAGAGGGTTTCTGGCATGAAAAGAGCTCACACCACAACCTTGTGGTATTCATAAAACCAGAGGAAGTGCAAATAGAGTGAGTTCTGTTTGGAGAGGGTGGAATGAGATTGGAGAGAGAAGCAGAATAAAATCCAAAAGGGTCTTAAATAGTATTAAATTCTTTGCAATTCTATAACTTGGTTATTTTTCCAGATATTTGGCATTTTTATTTTAATACTGTAGTAACTAATCTAGTTTCTAGTTTATAAAATGCCAAAATGCCATTTTCCAAGTTGCTCTTGACTCTTCCCATATCTGATATATAAACATTCCATACTTTGGTTGCTACTATATTTATATTTTTGGTTTTCAAGGTTGATTTTTTCACTAAGAGAAAAATAGAATATATTAAGTGGGTTAAACACATACTTTTGTTAATATTTGCAGAAAGGTCAATTCTGAAGACCTCTTGACTACCACCAGGACCTATGCCCCTGTGAGAGTAAATATCAGCTAACTTGGTGAGTTTTTTTCTAAAGCTCAGATTTTATGACTCCCTATTTCTAGTTTATATGTATTTACTTTAAAGTTAGAAAAAATTTGTTAATCTTGTGCCTTGGCACAAGAAAACTTAAAAATTTTATTTCTTCTAAAAAGATTTATGGGAAGGCCAATCACATAAATAAAGAGTCAGAAATGAATGAACTGTGTTTATAATCCTAACAACCCTATCTTACCTGAAATGGAATATATATTTAATCAAATATATTTGGAATGTCTGAGGTACTTGGGAAATTCTTTCTGTTTTTCTCTTTCTGTCACTACTGTAAAACTGTTCCTTAAAATGTGTTCCTTTGATGTACGTGTTTGAATGTATCTATATAGAGAAAAATAAGATCAAATTACAAGCAATAACAGCAATACATAAAAATTTTTTGTTGACACCCAGACATACATTGGCTTGAAATTCATTAATCTGCCTAACAGTTGTGCTGTGTCTAATGTTTGCTGTATCCATGTAGCCACAAGAGTCTTCAAATTCTAAAGTTTTTGTTTTTATCTTCCTTGTTGATTTGGAGCTTCCCTAAGTACTTCTCAGAGAGATTCTGTGTTTTGCAGTTCTTTTAGATGTAAGCCTTGTTGATATGGTGTTAAAGTGTGAGGAAAAGGAAGCATTCTCTAATCTCATGTTTAAATCTCAGTCTTTTAGTGGGCCTCTGTCCCTGGGCTGTGACTTTTATCAGTGTTTCTTAGCATTTGCACCTCACTTGAGGGACTAGAAGCCTCAAAGGAGTAGGAGAGTGATAAATGCCTTTCTCCCATTGGAATACCATTCTGTTAGTTTTTTCTTCTTGAAATTAAACATCTGTTATGGAGAATGTCCTTCTCCATTATGGAGAATGTCCTTCTCCATTATGGAGAATGTCCTTCTCCATTATGGAGAATGTTATAGAGAACTTATTTAGAAATCTTCCTCTCCTGAATAGTGTCATGAGGGCGTCTTTCCTGCCTCTTCACCGTGAGACTTTATTTGGTTCTTAGATGTAAAACTCACAATGAAATGAGACAGCCCTAAAACTGGAGCCACCAGGAGTCTCTCATTCTCACCTTTGTGCACACTCAACCTCCAGCCATTACCTTACAGTGTTGTACCTGCAGCAGAATTACCTTGTAAATGTTCCTATCACTGAACGTCTTCAGAGGCTTCTGCTCTAGGTAAGGAAATCTAGGCTGTGACTCCAGATCTGCTTGTGTTTCCAAATTTTGGGGTGGTTGTTTGCCTTGCAGCTTCAGTGTTCTGATGGGTCCAAAAAAAGTCATTGGATTTAATTTGTTCAGCTTTTTTGTTGTGAAAATGAGAGTGAGAACTTCTAAAGTCTTTACTTGGTTGCACTTAAACTGGAAGCTCTAAAAACTGTTTTGAAACACACTCAAAATGTTTCTAAGCCTGTGAGTCTATGAATAGTATTTTTGGTATTGTAACAACGGGTCAACAGGGAAGCAATGACATATTCAACATACTGCCTCATAATGAATTCTTCTGATGTCTGCTTCTATCCACATTTTTATAAAAGCAAGCTGTAGATAAGCAAGAAAGTAATTATAACGGTGGTTCTAAAGCAGATTAACACACTACATTTTTTGTCATGCTTTTCAAACAGTTTGAAACCCATTTTAGTCTGTTACTTAATTTGCATGTGAAGTTGATAAAACAAAAGGCTATAATAACAGTAACAGAGGAATGGTAATGTGTTTCTCATCTTTAATATAGTGTTTTTATTTCCAATTTACACTTGAAGACTTAAAGAGCATTTTTATATATGCTTTGTATTTCAATATATGTTCTATAGCTCTTGCTTGGGGAAGCAATATATGTTCAGAGTTCTCTACATGTCCTATTCATAATGAGCCAGAAACTAACGCTGCAATCTGGAGATGTTAAAATCAAAGGAAATATATGCAACTGTCAAGGATGACATAAAATTTCTCTGTAAAATCCAAAGGTTTAATATGAGATAGTGAACATTCTGACACATGAAACATAAAACACAGCAGAGAAAAGACCAACAGACAACTTGAAAAAAAGAGAATCTCACTTGGACTAAAACTCAGTAAAGGATGCTTATGTCCAATTCCCTAGTTAGAAGAATGGCTTATAACTTAAAACACACATTACGTACTGTTTTTGGTATGTATATATGTATGTACACATATATACATACATAACTAGTTTGTGTATGTACATATATGTAATTTTTTTAGTTGCCTTACCTCCATCATAGAGTGATTCAGTTATCATTAATTTATTCTTGTCTTTATCATTTCTTTATCACATCATTGATAGATTCTCATATAATCAACTATTCTTGCATCTCAGGGATAAATTACAGTTGGCTGTGGAGTATAATCCAATTAATTTGGTTTGCTAGTATTTTGTTGAGGATTATTATATCTATGTTAAGCAGGGATATTGGCCTTTATTTTTATTTTCTGAAATGTCTTTGTATGGCTTTGGCATCAGGAAAAGTCTGGCCTTATAAAATGGGTTTGGTTTCTCTTTAATTTTTTGGAAGAGTTTGAGAAGAGTTGGCATTAATTTTTCTTTAAATGTTTGGTAGAATTCACCAATGAAGCCATCTGGTCCTAGGCTTTTCTTTATTGTGAGGTTTTTGATCACCAATTCAACTCCCTTGCTAGTTTTTTGTCTGTTCAGATTTTCTATATCTTCATGATTTAGTCATGGTAAGTTGTAAAAATCCATTCATTTATTCTAGGTTATTCAATTTGTTTGTGTATAATTGTTCATAGTAGTCTCTTATGACTGTTTTTGTGACATCAGTTATGTCTTCTCTTTTATTCCTGATTCTATTAATTTGAATATTCTCTCATTTTTTCCTTAGTTAAGCTAAGGGTTTGTCAATTTTGTTTACCCTTTTTAAAAACAAAATTTTAATTTCATTGATATTTTTTATTGTTTTTCTGTTCTTTACTTTTTTTTTTAATCTCTGCTCTAATCTTTATTATTTCTTTCCTTCTGCTATCTTTAGGTTTAGTCTGTTCTTATTTTTCTGTCTATAAGGTGTAAAATTAAGTTGTTTATTTGAGAAATTCCTTCTTTTTTAATGTACTAATTTATTTTCTAAATTTCCCTCTTAATATTTTTTTCTACATCTCATAAATGTAGTATATACATATAATGGAATTTCAGTCAACCTTTAAAAAGAAGAAAATCCTGCCACTTGTGACAACATGGATGAACCTTGAGGACAATATGCTAAATGAAATAAGACAATTACAGAAGAACAAATACTGCATGATTCCTCTAATATGAGGGATCTAAAAGTCACAGCAAAAGAGAATATAATAGTGGTTGACAGGCGCTGAATGATAAGGAAAGTGAGGAGTTGTTGATCAAAGGTCTAAAGTTTCGGTTATGCTAGACAAATATGTTCTAGAAATGTGCTGTACAGCATGTGTTTATAGTTAACAATATGGCGTTGTGCACTTAAAAATTTGTTAAGAGGGTAGATCTTAGATGTGCTCACCACGAAAACAAAACCAAAAAAGCAATAAAAAAAAGATACATAAGAAAACTTAGGGAGGCGTTGGATGTGTCTATTACCTTGGTTGTGGTAATTGTATCATGGACATTTGCTTGTGTCCAAACTCATGAGATTGTACACATTAAATATGTGCGACTCTTTGTATATCAATTATACCTCAATAAAGCTATTAAAATGTATCATGACTAATATGTTAAAATATTTGTGCTGTTTATGTTTTTGCAGTTTACAGATTTTAAACATACTTTATAATCATCTAATCCTCAAAACAACAATCATTTTATAGATGATGAAAGCAACACAACGATGATAAGTGACTTAAGTAATGCAACTAAAGTAGTATGTGGTGGAGCGGAAGCCCATGTACATAATCTCTAGTCCACACGGACACCAGACCAGAGGACAGACGTTTCTACTAAATGGAGAGAACTATAATCAAATGATGATCTAGGCCTGCATTTCTGCTTTGTAATTGTTAGGCTATTGAGATTGTCAGATTTATAAACCAAATTTATGTAAAGGCAATGAAGTCTAGGAAGTCTTTCTAAAAATCTCATTTCTTGAACATCATTCAGTTCATGTATAAAAATTATTTATAAGTTCCACATGCTAATTACTAAATATTTTGACATAGACATCTATGAAGAAATTAGCTACTATGTTGTATATCTGAAACAGATAAAAAGAATATAAGATTGTATACCAACTATATTTAAATAACAAATAAATAAATAAATAAAAGTGAATTTCTGGTTGGAGTATTTCTAATGCTAACTAACTGTGCAGTTAAAATTAATTTCCTTATGAAAAATTATCAAAAACTTGAAAATTACACAAAAAGATAAATGGAATGTTTTTATAAATGTCATATGGGGATGAACGCCCAAGGATTATCAAGGGCACAAGTGGGCAAACTATATGTAAAGGGCCTGATAGAAAAACTCTGTTTTAATAAAACTGTATTTAGATAAACAGATGGCACTAATCTGTTTATCTAAAGTTTAGATAAGTTTACTAAGTTTAATCTGTGGTATCTATTTGGTAACTCTTGATCCAGAAATGTGAACTTTTTGACTTATTGTTTAACATTGATTAAATGTCCCAGACTTTTGATATTATGTGTTAACTTACTTCTAGAATTTTGTCTAGAAGTTTGTATTCAATATAACTAACAACCTCCCCAAATACAGTTTATTGCTCTGTAGGAGATTAAACCAGTAGTGTATTTAATACGGTATCTATACCAACTATGTACCTCTATCCAACAGTTTTTATTAAATATTTAAAATAAATAACTATAGAAAATAAAATTTGTGCAATAAAAGAATATAGTACTTTTAATCAAGGATTTATTGATATCTGACTTGCTATTCCCTAGGAACCAAAATAGAACATTTAATTTATCTTGATTATCTCTACGAAAGTCAATTGCATTACTGATTTTATGTTTTGATTTTGAAGAAGGCAGTTTAATATTGACCACTCTCCAAAATGATACAAATAATGCACGTATCAGATATGAAACTCAGAATTGAGGGTTGTTGTACAGACTAGTGATAAACTCCTCATAATCAAAGGCCACGAACTATTCTCTCTCTCTCTCTCTCTCAGACACACACTGTTAGAAAAATAGACAAAAATCATATGAAAAATCAGCACTATATTAATAGTTTACCAAAATCAGCTACACCTATCTCTCACGATTTTAAATGTTGTGAGGTTGTAACATAAGAATAATATTATCTTCCTATGTTATCAGTAAATATTACTAAAATGCCTTTTCTTTTAATTGCTAAAGAAATTAATGACCATTTTAATATGTATTTTAATAGCTTGGTAGAAGATAGTTTTTAATAGCCTAAGAAATGCTATTATAACTGACATTATACTATTATATTTATTTGCAAGGCTAAAAATAATCTTGCTAAGCAACAATCTAAAATACGAAAAATTAAAATATATATTCATCTTAAAAACATTAACAATTAGGCTATACTAAAACTTATCATTAATTTCACCTGATGTGTTTTGTAACTGACAACTGGAAAACATGATAGAGGCCATTCAAATCTTAAATTAATTGAACTATGTGTTTTCAAATCAGTTTTATAAGAAAAAAAATAAAACAATATTTGAGACATCCAACTGTGTTATTTATCCATTACTCCTCTGAGTCAACATTAGTATTCTGCCAATCGGGAGCAATATTGAATAGTGGTCACTGAGATATTTCAGATCTACCTTTCTTTAAAGATAATGCCTTTGTACATAGCTCATTTCCTGAGGGACAAGGTGATATTGACAGAAAAGCAGAAATAGAAGTCATGTTGAAGTAGTACAGCAAATGATGAGGTTCTTTGGGGGAGAGAATGAAAGAAAATGTTGATCTGAATTACAGTTGACTTAGATACAACCAGTAGAAAGAAAAGGGTTAGAGTGTGTATGTCTTATTGATTCTTGGGTCATTATGAACTTTTCAATAGCTTTTCGATGATACAAAATTATAGTTTTACGTAAAAGGCAGTGCACGTAAAAAGTTAGTAGCCATAAAGCAATCTGGTCAGAAATCAATATTTTCTAAAAATATGTTGAAAATAGAATACTTACAGAATACTTATACCCATGGAAGTAAAAACAAGAAAACATTAGATGCTTTCATTTTTTATAAGGATATTTTTAATGTGATATTTAAATTGTTATTACTGCAAATACTGAAATACATTAAATTTCTATGTAGGTAAGTATAATATTTGTTAAATGCTTAGAAAAGAAAATGACAGGATCAATTGTGTTAATAAGGATATATCCCGAAAGTAATTTTGAAAAACCCTGGAAATACACAAGAAAATTAGACACAGGATGGTGCTTTGAAGAGTCCAGGGTAAAAGGTGAAATAACCATGGGAAGTCACATGATCAGCATTCACCTTAGTTTGCTCATCTGGAAAAGAGGTAGGTTGATTAAATCAGTGGCAGGTACTGCCTCCATTTCTTATCTATTTTCCCATGCCAACCACACCACCTAAATCAACGATTCCTCAACAAGGCAGTCATACACTGAGGTTTGAAATTTAGTGACTGTTGCTTTAATAAATTAATTTCTGCAGTTAAAAATTGTACTGTGTTATAGTGTTCTAATGATATCTGGATATATTGTATTATATCTGTCTTTTCCTGTATGTGTTAAAATATTTTGTTGAACAAATTTCAACTTGAAAAGACAAGTCTTCTCCATACATAATATTTTGTTTCAAGTTCTAAAAACAAACCAGTAAAACAGACTAATAAAACAAAACAAAATTTAATAAAACATTTCCATCATCAATAATTAGAGAATACATCTGTGTGCCCGACATTCAGAATTAACAAATCTTAAAATATTTTCTTTAGATCAAAATTTTTAGCTATGAGAAGTTTTCAGTTTTAGCCTCTTGTTTTGTCCATGAGCCCGTTTCCTTTGAGACATATTTCCTGAAAGCATCCTTCCCTAGGGAAAGCTGGTATCCAAGACTTTTAAAAATCTTCTTATACTATATTTTAACACAAACTTTATTGAGAATAATTTCTTTATTTTATAATGTATAAACATTATTATACTACATAATACTCACTATAATATCATTATACTGTATAATTCTCTAAGTTAATGTTTTTCACTCATATTTTGGAAAGGCATCCATGGTAGCATACAACTTCTAATGGGTATGTAGTACATTACACTTCCTCATGTAAATATAACACATTACATTTTCTTGTGTACATATAATACACTGTTATCCATTTGTTACCTATTGTCTAATTTCACTTAACATTGATGATATTAATGAATAATTATTATTTTTACAAACTATGATGCAACAAATAATCACATATATTTACAAAATTCTTTTGTCTAATAACAGAATCATTATAGGACCATACTCTTCTTCAACTCTTCTAGATATTGCCAAATTGTTCTCCAAAGTATTTTGATAATAAATATTTTCCACATTTATATATACAATGTCTGACTCTCTACAACCATATAAACATTTAGCATTAAGTTTGCCATTAGATATCATAAAATGTCAATAAATATAAAATTTTATTTTCTGATTAATAGAGTAATTGAACTTTATCCCTGAATAGCTCATGGGGGTTACCATTAAAGCCCACTAAGCAATTCTTAGGGATAAAATATCAATATTTTTATTAAAATTAACAATAAAAAGCAATAATACAGAGCATTTATACTTATAAAAGTTGTAAAGAAGATCTTGATTATTGCAATTGGAAAATAAAATTTAATATTGCTTAGAAATAGATAAAATTGCTACATTGTTTTCTACTCAGAAAACTTATCAAGTATAAGGAAGATTATTATTTCTTCTAAGATACAAAAAAACATTTTAAAGATATAGTGAACAAAAGACTTTATTTTTAGTGAATACATAGACAAATAGACATAGACTATGACTATAGAAAACTTTAGTATTGCATATACTTGATATTTCAAATTATTGAGTGTTAATTCACTGTTCACAAACTGATATTGAACCATTTGCTCATCTACCTAGAAAAGAGAAATAAAATTATAATTTGCTTCTACAGCAAAAAAAAAAAAAAAATCCCAATACATTATATTTTTAAGTAAAAATTTGCACACTCATAGACACTCTAACAAAAACTATATTAGAAGAAAATATAGATATAATTTATATT
>NW_011888814.1:519312-522289 GCF_000151845.1 Pteropus vampyrus
AAGAACACAGACAGATCTTTTATGTTCTTCACCCCCAATGGTAATATTTACAGTGATTGATTCATTAACTGTTATATCAAGAAAATGTTTACTGTGATTTTTATGGTAAATATTGTACTTGTAAATAATTTTCAGTGTGTAAAATGATTTTAGACTGGAAATTCAGGTTAAATAGCTTTATATCTTAGATCTTTATAGGAACTTTCATTTACATTCAAAGATTTCAGAAAGATCTACCAAAGCAATGGTCTTTAATCCAATAGTAATCAAATGTTTCAATTGTACACCTCTATCAAAAGAGAAAACATAAAATGAATATATATGATACAGTACTAATAATAGATAAATCACAATCATAAGTAGAAAACTAAAGAGAAAAATAATAAAAGAAAAACATTTAGAAACATTGTTTATTTTTTTAAATATACCTAAAACGACTTGAATTTTATGAAAAATATTGTTTTGTGCCTTTGAATATGGTTAATTTTATTTGAGAATTTTGTTTTATTCTTTTGAAATATAGTATTTGAAATGTTTTACGTTTGATTTATTTCAATGCCTGCTTTAAATGACTATCAGAAATAGTAAAGGAAAAAATAGCAAAAAATCAAAGCACCTCATTTTTGTTGTATTTGAATATATGTGCACATGAACACTTAATTAACATGAGAAAGATTTGAACATATTTAGAAATGAAGAAATGAAGGTTGAAGGGAAAGGATAAAAGATCAAATTGATGGAATAAAGTCCTAGAGCATGTGGAAGGAAATAGAATTCAGATGGAAGAGATACTGCTAGGAAGAACACCTCTTTATCCTAAACAAAAGAAGAGATTATGATGGAAATAGATGCAGATATACTTTGAACCTTCACCTTAGACAAAGGTTCTCATCTGATATGAAAGAAAACCAGATGCTGGCTTCAATGGGACTGAAACAGGAAAAGAAGAATCCATCAAAGCTACAGTTCTCTTTTTTTGCTACAGAAACTCAGTTTATAAAATTTTAATAGGCCAGGGATTGTGGCTTATCATATTATGATTTTTTATTGCTTTTGGTTCTCTTAAACACAATTTCTTTATGTCCTATCTCCTTACAATACATGTGTCTGAATGGAACTTGGAATTTCACATTACGAAGTGAAAATTTAGCATTTTTATTTTTATTTTTGTCTACATAATGCACTCCCATTTGCTGCATGCATCACAGATTAGGTTCTCTGAAAGCAGATATTGAAAGATGTGTATTAGCAGTCAATACCTGTGACGTGAAGAGGAAGGAAGCATGGTTATTCAGAGGAAGAAGTCCAAGTGCTATGCAAGTTTGAAACAAAGCCTCAGCCAACTTGGTGGGGATCTTTAAAGCAAGAACACTCATCCCACATCCTGCTTTGATTAGATGGCTAGCCTTTTTATGCCCAATTCTCTCACTCCATACAGGCTAACTTGGGAAAAGTATAACTTATGCCACAGCTACAGCTGAGGCAGAAACTGAAGCAATTAACTAGAGAACTTCATGGTCCTGTCTTTAGAGCACAGAGAAAGCACATCCACAGATGACGAACTGTTGGCCTTAAAGGGTGTTTTGTTTGTCCAGTCATGTTTTATATTTATTGAGTATGGCTAGCCAGCCTCTATTAATTGCATTCTCTGGCTGAATATTAAAACCATTTTATTTTGCTACCCCTTACATATTACCCTCCTATCCATCAATGCCATAAACAAACTATACAGCTAGTATCAGAATAACATCAAGGTATTTGATGCTTAACATTCAAGAAGAGGATATAATCTCATAACCCAGTGGTCATTTTAACATTCGTAATTTGAACGGAACTATACAGAAAACATTAGACCAGGATACCACCTGGACTTATCAGATCAGATTCTCATTGGGTAAATTTAGGGCATGTGTGTTGGAAAAGGTTTCTTAGTTTATTTGGACTGATCAATAAATATCTATCCTTGGAACCATTCTACAGTAAGCCTAGGAGAAGAAATAAGTTCCAAAATTGCAAGAAGGCATGAAGATTGGAGTAGCTGATAAAACAGGGCAAGAACATAAAAGAAGGCACATGAAAGAAACATAAAATAAAAATAAAGTATTATGTATAAAGTAATCCAATTTGTGCCAGGGCAAAAGTAAGCCTGATCGGGGAAACATCAGAAACAAGATTTGAAAGTAAAATTGGATAAAGCTCTTGAGGTAAGGATTTGTGTCTACATTCACCTTGGTAACCTCTACAACCTTGCACA
Source organism: Pteropus vampyrus (assembly GCF_000151845.1). NCBI lineage: Eukaryota > Metazoa > Chordata > Mammalia > Chiroptera > Pteropodidae > Pteropus > Pteropus vampyrus. The sequence continues at coordinate 521,567 of NW_011888814.1, forward strand.
TATCTGGGGATTAATAGATATATCCTGGAATGAATGCTTTGAAAAGTAGAACATGTAGCTAAATTCATGCAGAAGTGGAGAAAGAGCTGGTTGTACTTTCTGGTGACTGTTCCAGGTAGGAGGCAGAGCCCATCTGCTGTACCAGATGCCCAGTGGTTGATTGGACCACAAGCCTGTGGGAGGCAGAAGGCATCTCTTTCCAAGGCCACCAGGAAAGAGGCCAATGCAATGGTGCCAGGGTTACTCCTAATCTCTGTTAATAGCTGCACAATCATATTGAGTTCCCTAATTTAACCAGAAAGCTCTGCAAATGTGTGGAGAGATGACAAGTTGCATTTTGTGGTTTAAAATGAACAGCTTTTGAATGTTGCTGATAAAGGTAAATTCATATGGTGTTTGTTTTGCAAACCTCTACTATGTAGATTTGCTGTGCCTTCCTTATAAAGACAGTATGACAGCAGTATTTTCTGTAACCACTTAAGTACATAATATTTCCAAATCGACCCTCGATTCACAATAAATTAAATGTGAGTAACCTATGCATTTAGGAAGATTCAAAGTGTATATAGCTCTAGTTATATAGGCAGAAGGAACTTGAAAATAACTTAATTAACATTTAACTACAGATTTCTAATTCCCTGACGTACTTATACTAAGAGTTCTGAAAAACAATTGAGCAGCAATTGCCATAAATTTGTGCTGTATTTTCACTTAGTCAACATA
>NW_011888814.1:523464-525237 GCF_000151845.1 Pteropus vampyrus
CAAAGAAATGGAAAGGTATTCTCTGTTCTTGGATTGGAAGAATCGCCATAGTTAAAATGACCATATTGCCTAAAGCATTATACAGATTTAATGCAATCTTCATCAAAATCTCATTGGTATTTTTTAAAGAAATAGAACAAACAATCATCAGATTTGTATGGAAGCACAAAAGACCTCAAATTGCCAAAGCCATCCTAAGAAAAAAGAACAAGGCTGGAAGCATCACTCTGCCCGACTTCAAATTATACTACAAAGAGACAGCAATTAAAATGGCATGGTATTGGTAGCAAAATAGGCATATGGAACAATGGAAAAAAATCGAGAGTCTAGAAGTAAACCCATATTTATATGGGCAAATAATTTTTGACAAAAAAGCCAAAAATGTACAGTGGAGAAAAGAAAGCCTTTTCAATAAATGGTGCTGTGAAAACTGGAAAGCCACCTGCAGAAGAATGAAACTAGACTGTTTTCTATCACTACACATCAAAATTAACTCAAAATGGATTAAAGGCCTGAATATAGGACCTGAAACAATAAAAATATAGAACGAAACATAGGAACTAAACTCAGGGACCTTGTACTTAAAGTGGAATTTATGAATTTGACCTCAAAAGCAAGGAAAGTAAAAGCTAAAATAAATGAATGGGACTACATCAAACTAAAAATCTTCCACTCAGCAAAAGGAATTGTTCAACAAGGTAAAGGGACAACCATTCAAATGGGAAAATATATTTGCAAGCAACATCTCCAATAAGGGTCTAATATCCAAAATATACAAAGAACTCATACAACTCAGTAACAACAAAAAAGCAAGTGATCCAATCAAAAAATGGGCAGAGGACCTGAACAGACACTTCTCCCTAGAGGACATACAAATGGCCAACAAATATTTAAAAAGATGCTCAGCATCGCTAGCTATTAGGGAAATGCAAATTAAAACCACAATGAGATACCGTCTCACATCTATTAAAATAGCTATAATCAACAGAGCAAGTAATAACAAATGCTGGAGAGGATGTGGAGTTAAGGGAACCCTCATACACTGCTGGTGGGATTGCAAATTGGTATGGCCACCATGGAAAACAGTATGGAGGTTTCTCAAAAAACTAAGAATTGATGTACCACATGATCCAGCAATCCTTTTACTGGGTATTCACTCCAAAGACTTGAAAAGTCATATCCGTAAAGATATTTGCACATCGATGTTCATAGCAGCATTATTCACAGTGGCCAGGACATGGAAGCAACTGAAGTGTCCTATGATTGATGATTGGCTAAAGAAGTGGTGGTACATATATACGATGGAATATTATTCAGCCATAAGAAGAGACGAAATACTGCCAGTTTGTGACAACGTGGTTGGACCTCGTGATAATCATGCTAAGCGAAATAAGCCAGAGAGAAAAAGTGGAAAATCACATGATATCACTTATATGTGGGATATAAACCTAAAAGCAACAAAGAAACAGGACAAACAAACAGAGACTCATGGACATGGAGAATGGACTCATGGTTACCAGAGGATAGAAGCTTGGGGAGAAGGCAGGAGGTAGATGGGGTAAAGGGGTTCAAATATAGGTTTGAGGGGGAGAGTGAAGCGGGTAAAGGGGATCAAATATATGGTAGCTGAAGGAAACTGGATTTTGGGTGGTCAACACACAATAGAATATACAGATGTTAAATATAATGTATACCTCAAAATTATATAATCGTATTAACCAATGTTACCCAATAAACTTAATAATAATAATAAAAAAATCTCTCGGGTATCAG
>NW_011888814.1:525287-532355 GCF_000151845.1 Pteropus vampyrus
GGGTAAAGGGGATCAAATATATGGTAGCTGAAGGAAACTGGATTTTGGGTGGTCAACACACAATAGAATATACAGATGTTAAATATAATGTATACCTCAAAATTATATAATCGTATTAACCAATGTTACCCAATAAACTTAATAATAATAATAAAAAAATCTCTCGGGTATCAGGTTCATTAGAGGCTTTGCTTGAATCACATCACATCTTCACAGTCACTCCAGGAGCAAGCGTTGTTATTATTATTACTATTATTATTTTTGTACAGATGAGGAAATTGAAGCCCAGAAGGTTTCAGTGATGGGCCCCAATTCACAGGTTTGGGTGGCTAGAGTGGAATTGAACCCAGTCTCCCAGACTCCAGAATACATGTCAATGAGAGAAATAAATCTTAACCACAAAGATTTCTTTCATAACAGAGTTGAAGAAAAAAGAAAAACATATGTACAATAGATGTAGGTTTGAAAACGAGCTATGTTATTAAATTACCACTTGATCTTGAACAATAGGCTAGCTTATGAGTCAGTTTCTTTATCTAGAAAATAGAGATAACAGCTACAATATTGCTCGGGATTGGGGAAAACTCAATGAGATAATATATAAGAAAACTCAGCCCTGCACAAGCCACTGGTACTATTTATTCACATATACTATAAATAGTATATGACATTTATAGAATTTATCATAAATTATAGAACTTAGGTTTGGGTTTGGTTATCCTAATTAGAAACTGATCTAATTTTAAATCATACTCCCAGAATATAAATGCAAAAAACTTTTGAGAGGAAAATAAAATAGTGTAAATGATAGAGGCTCTGTTCATCTCTCTGGCGACCAAATCAAAGTTGTGACGGAAACAAGGAGCAGCAGCAAGGAAAAATCGCCTGGGATCTTGATAAATAAACCATATAACTAGGGAGAAATCCAAGAAATCACCGTGCAAAGGCAGATGGAAGGACTGGGAGAGGACGCAGGGCTGCCTGGTCTCCAGCAGCTGAGTAAGATGGAGGCTGCGGCAGCGGCAGAAGCCTCTTAAAGGGGCCCTGACCGCGAGCAGATATTTGCAGTGACGGACCTGCTCGCTTTGAGTACTAGAGCCGATTCAGCTCATGTAGGGGGCACCAGGGACTTATAGGGAGACATTGTTGGAGTGAGGGCCAAGGGGAGACTAGCTCTGTACAAAATTGCTGGAAGTATCCATTGTTCCCTGTTGAGCCCTCCCCTCTACCAGTACACCAGACACAGCTCAGCCATAGCTGTGATGTCATCAAACTGGATAATAGAGGTCGCTCTTCACAGAGGATACCCTGAAACTCCGCCTCCCCCAACTTGCGGCCCCACCCAAGCCACATCCAGGTATATCCTCAGCAAGTCAGGTGCTCCTTGCTGAGCAGTGCCTATACTCACGTTGGAGGCAGCTAGCCTCGATTTCTGGTGTGGCCTTTTGAGGCAACAATAAGCATAGCATCTGTGGATTCCTTGCTGAATCTTAACAGGTGATCCCTTAGAGGCACAGGCTTGGGCTAAATTTGGCCTGCCGCTGAACCCCTCTCAGGACTGTGCCACTGGACAGACACCTACTTCACAAACCCATACTAATAAGACTGAGAGACTTAGGAGCTTTTCTTAATGCATAGAAACAGACATGGAAAGGCAGCCAAAATGAGAAGGCAAAGAAGCAGAAACCATATGAGAGAACAGAACAGAGATCCAGAAATAATGGAGTCAAGTAACCTAGCAGATACAGAGTTCCAAACACTGGTTATAAAGACGCTCCATGAACTTTTGGGAAGTGTAGATAAATTCAATGAGAACTTCAACAAAGATAAAAAAACATAAAAATAGAAATGGAAATTATAAAAAGGAATCAGTCTGAAATGAAGAACACATTATCTGAGATGAGAAGTATATAAAATGGAATACACAAAGGAATAAAAAAATGAATAAAGAAGAGAATGAAATGCCCTATCTAGAGGACAAGAAAGCCAAGGACATGCAATTAGAATGGCAAGAGATAAGATGCCAAGACTATAAAAATAATTTAAGGAGCATATGGGACACTATTAAGAGTACAAATATCTGTCTGATCAGCATAACTGAGGAAAATCAAGATGTTGAACAGCTGTTTGAAGAAATAATGATGGAAAACTTCTCTAACCTGGTGAAGGAAATGGACATAAAACCTCAGGAAGCTCAGAGAATTCCAAAAATCAGAAATCCAAAGAGGCCCACACGAAGACACATCATAATTAAAATGCAAAGGTTAAATACAAAGAATATTAAGGCAACAAGAGAAAAACTGATACTTACTTATAAGGGAACATCCATAAGACTGGCAGCTGATTTCTCAAAAGAAACTATGCATGACAGGAGGGCTTGGCAAAAAAAATTTGTCAGGATGAAGACCTGGGATTTAGAACCAAGAATAATTTATCCAGCAAATCTATCATTTAGAGTTGAAGGACAGATAAAGAGCTTCCCAGACAAAAAGAAACTAAAAGAGTTTGTCACCACCAAGCCCATATTATAGGAAATGCTGGAGGGGCTTCTTTAAGAAGAAAACCCATGTATCAAAAACAGGAATAAAGAATGGTAACAACTACATTCCTAACAATAAGTACCTTAAATGGAAAAGAACAAAGTGCTCCAACCAAAGGATAGAGTGGCAGAAAGGATAAGAAAACAGGACTCCTACATATGAAAAAGAAGGGGATGGAAAAAGATATTGCTTTGATGGACTTAGAAGGTATTTAAGTCAGACAAAGATAAACACTATATGATTTCATTTATATGTGGAATGTAAGGAATAAAAAGAACAAACTAATCAAAAACAGACTCATAAATATAGTGGACAATTTGATGACAGACAGAGGGGCAGGGTTTAGGGGGCTGGGAGAATGGTGTGAAGGATTAAAGAAATACAAATTAGTAGCTGATGGATGGTCATGGGGATGAGGAGCACGGCATATGGAATGCAGTTAGCATTAATACATTGGCTTGGTGGCAGGTCAGGGGAAGGAGGGAGCAATTGGGATCATTTTACGAACTGTATAGAAGTCTAACCAATGTGCTGTATACTTGAAACTAATTAAAATAAATAAATTGAAAAGAAACTTTTAAATTTTTTGATGTGTAAGCTATTTCTACCCTAGTGAGACCTTATACTTACTTTCCTGGATCGTGCTGTGATATAACTTTAGTTGTGGACAGAATGACAACCAGAGGGTCTTGAAATCAACATCCATTTGCAAGACCCCAGGTGAGGTTATTACAGGGCCCTCAAGCAAGAGAAGACTGATCTCATCAGAATAAGAGAATAGGCTACTTGCATTGGCAAGGGAGACTCAGGGTGACCCAGGCTTGAAAATTCCTAGCTTTGTCTATATCCACCCTAATGAACCCTTTTTAATTATGAGGATCCCATTCTTTTCCAAACAATGCCTAGACCTTCGCAAGAGAGAATTGATGAAGTTGCAAAATTCAACTTTTATTATAATTTTGCAACCCACTCAATTAAAGTTTGTGTCTGATTTAATTAAGACCAGGAATAAGTATTTATTTTAGGACCATCATAGAATTTCTACAGTTAGTTATCTGACTAATTTGAGCTGAGAATTGAAAGAGCTGAGCTTGTTTTTTTTTCTTTAAGTGCTCCAGTACACTTCTTGTGGTCATCATGCTGTCGTCAACAGTTGAGTGAAGCAGTCATTTAGTCCCCCAAGTATCATGTGTTATCACCATAAAACCCAGGTGATAATGTAATTAATTATAATGCCACTACATGATGTAGATTAGGTGCATCTCATTTTCCATTTGTAAGGAGCTCAGTACTGTGCACCTGACCTAACACATAACCAAACTGATTCCAAATCTCCATCTTTGACAGTCTCCTTTTTGAATCTCCACTCCTGGCACCAATGTCTTAAGCAACTAGTGAGGTCCACTGAGGAAGTAGATATATCAGTTATTTTAACAGAAAAAAATTTAACCTAAAGAAGTGTTAAATAGAGATTATGAAAATAAAAAAGGCAAAAGGGAACATTAAAGTGTAATGGAGGTAGTAACTCTAACAAGCATCTAACAATCTTAGCAATTAGAAACAAAGAGAAGAGTTTGAAATTACTAAAAATTAGAACATCAAAGAAAGGCTCTTCAGGGCTGAAATTCTTCTTGAGGAAGGGATGCTGTCTGGGTGGTCCTGAGACCTCTGAGGGAGTGTAATGAGTCTTACACTATAAATATTGGAAAACTGCTGCCACTTCCACAGTGAAGAAGCATTACTGAGATAACAATAATGGGAATAAAAAGGGAAAAGAGGATATTAAGAGAAAGAGTCAATAGCATGTACCTTTTTTTCTTCCGGACTGTTTTCTTTTTCTCGCTACAACCCTTCTTGACAGAGTCTAATTGGAAGCCATTTGGCAAAGCAGAAGTGTGGTTTGCAATCCTAGCCACATTATCAGAGAGCAGAGGACTGGTTTAGGTCTAGAGAAAGTAACTTAACTGATGGAGGGAGTTTAACTTGAAGCATAAAAAATGGGAGAATATATATTTTTTATATAAGAAGGAATGGCTACCTCTTTTATTCATAATCTTTTAAATTCATTTTATGACATAAAATTTTGGAGCATTATTCTTCTTAGTTATGAAATAGAAACTACTATTTCTAAAGTAGGTAATTTATTTAATAAAATTGAAAATTATATATGGAAAGCTTCAGTATGCCAATAGGTTATAATACACAATTCTCTTTATATGGCAATATGAGAAAAGCACATAATACTTTAAGAACAATATTTTTATACAGACTAAAGTTGAAATACAAATACATAAACAATCTACTTGTGTTCACCACCCCCACAACTTTATACATTTATTCCACATGGATATTTTTATTTTTCAAATCTTCCTAAAGTGCTTAATTTTCCTTTTGTTAATGTGGAAAAGTCATATGTTTTCTTTTGCTTTTTGCATCAAGTATAATATCCTCTACTTAAAAAAGTAATGAATGGCACAACCCTTCCATACATACTTAACATCTACCAGTTCCTCTCTCAGTACTGCATTGCTTCCAAAAGAGTAGAAGCAAGTTTAGAGTCATTTTTCTTTCCTTTTTTCTTTTTTTAAAATAAATTTGAATAGTTGTTTTTACTTATTCTATTTTTTAAATATTTTTTTTGTTTTTCAATTATAGTTGACATGAAATATTATATTAGATTCAGGTGTACAAAATACTGATCAGACATTTATATAACTTACAAAGTAATCAGCCTGATAAATCTAATACTCATCTGACACCATATATAGTTATTAATGATATTATGGACTATATTCCTTAGGTTGTACTTTACATCCTCATGACTATTTTGTAACTACTCATTTGCATTTCTTAATCCCTTCCTCTTTTCACCCATTTCTCCAACCCTACTGTCATCTGGCAACCATCAAAATGTTCTCTGTATCTATGAATTTGTTTCTGTTTTGTTTTTTCATTTATTTTGTTCTTTAGATTCCACATATCTGAAAGTATATGGTATTTGTCATTCTCTGTCTGACTCCACTCAGCACAATACCTTCTAGGTCCATCCATGTCATTGCAGATGGCAAGATTTCATCCTTTTGATGGCTGAGAACTATTCTGTTGTATATGTGTACCACCCTCTTTTTTATCTATTCATCCATTGATGGACACCCAGGTTGCCTCCATATCTTGGCTATTGTCAATAATGCAATGAATATAGGGATGCATATGTCCCTTTAAAGTAATAGTTTGAATTTCTTCAGGTAAATACCCAAAGATGGAATTACTAGGTCCTTCTTTGTCTCCAGTCATAGTCTTTGTTTTAAAGTCCATTTTGTTTGGTATAAGTATTACTATCCCAACTTTTGTTTGTTCACTTGTGTTCATTTTCATGAAATATCTTTTTTCATTCCTCTACTTTCAGTCTGTGTGTGTCTTTCGAACTGAAGTGAGTCTCTTGTAGGCAGCATATGGAAGGGCCTTGTTTCTTTATCTATTCAGATACCTTATGTCTTTTGATTGGAGCATTTAATTTACTTACATTTAAAGTAGTTGTTGATAGTAGTTTTGTCATTTATCTTCCAAAGTACTGATTTGATTTTCTGTTTTATCTACTCTACTGTTGATTCTCTCTAATATATTCCTTATTTTAGTTCTTCTGTTCTTCATTTCCAACTAATTTTTTTTTTTTTTTAATGTTTTCTATCTCCATCTGGTAGATTGCTCATCTCCATTTTGTTGAGTTATTTTTCTGGAGCTTTGCTCTGTTCTTTCATTTGGGACATGTTTCTTTGTCTCCCCATATGGCTGTCTCCTTGGTTATATTTCTATGCATTAGGTAGACCTGCTATGTCTCCTGCTCTTGGTAGAGCGGCTTTATGTAGTAGGTATCCTGAGGGGCACAGTGGTGCAGTCTTCTTGGTCACCTGAGCTAGGTACTCCAGGTGTGTCCCTTGTGTGGGTAGTGTGTGCCCTCCTGTTGTAGTTGAGCTTCAATTGCTGTTTACACATCGGTGGGAGAGATTGTGAGGACTGGCTGGTGACTACAGTCAAGGAACTGTTGTATAGGGGCCGACTGTACAGAGCAAGATTCATTTTAGCAGGGCTCTGGTACCTACTTACTCTGCCCTTTGGTGTGTCATTTATTGAGGTGGTTGGTTGGTGCTCTGAAGCTGGCTTACAGATACGTTGGTTCTGAGGCCTCTTGGGAGGGGCTCTGGGGCTCTGGTGCAAGGTGAGTTCAGCTGATACTTGTTCCCTGTCCAAGGTTACTTGGTATCAGCTACAAAATGATCTGCAGATGGTTGTCACATGTGCTTGCCTTGGAGGTGCCTGGGAGAGGCTAAGCTTCTAACTGAGGCCAGCTGCCACTAGTGCCAGGCTCAACACTGCTTAGGAAGAGGGACGGGGCATGCTGTAGCCAGGTGCTGCTTCTGTGGGGTTTGTGAACCTTTGTAAGGTTTTAGAAAAATCTACAGCATGAAACAAGACAGGCTGTTTGTACAGAAAAGCCACTGGAAGCGGCTTGTGTGGGCTTGCAACTTGG
>NW_011888814.1:533272-542773 GCF_000151845.1 Pteropus vampyrus
AGTCCTTTCTAGAAGTCTAAATTCATTGTGGGTGACTGTAGGGTGACCTCTGAGGATGAGGCTAATGTAGGACCTACGAAAGCTAAGCCATAAGCACCAGAGCTCCCAGTTTTGTATGATGTGCTGTGCTCACAAGCATGGTCCTGAAGCAGCAAAGCCACTCACTGATAGATTACTTCAGACAGCCATGGTGATAAAGTCTGGGCTTCATAGATAAAGCACTTGAGTCTAAGCCAAGCTTAAGAGATAACAAGTAAGAAAGGAAAAGGAGCACAGTATAAATTAGTACATTTCTGATATACTCTTTCTATGAGTATTTGAGACTGGGTTGAATAGGATAAATGGTAATTTAAAAAGATACAGCTATCAGGCATATTTCATTCCATGTATTGGGATATTGGCATACTATTATTTATATACCACTTATGCTTTTTTTAAAAAAATACTTTATAATTTATATGTAGTCATACAATAAGCAAAACATTTATATGTTATATTTAGCTATATTTTCAGGAGCATAATGCAATAAATAGACTCCTTGGTCCCTCATTTCTGATACTTCTATATTTTGTTAAACAAATGGGAAGCTAAATAACTTTCTATATATTTAATTTCAATCTATAAACTACTGAGATTGAAGAAATTTCATATTATTACTATAATATTCACTTTGATTCTAGATAATGGTATTTTGCTTTTTATTTGGCAAATAAAATCTATGAATTCTTAATGAGATACATATGGAAGTTCAAAAGTTGTATTTTCCCAATGGCCACAATTGATGTTAAATACAAGTGCTGAAAAGTAAACTACAGAGTTTAGTTAAAGAACAGGGGTGATAAAATTATGCGACTGTTGACAGATATTATTCTCCTACTAAAATTTCTTTACACCTCTACATGTTAATAAGCAAGTCTTTTATTGATACCAAAATTTAAAATATATAACCTTGTATTTAATTTTTGCCATTATTATTAAATGAATATAATTTTTACATGTGTAAAAATCGTTCCTTTATTATTTCTCAGACTTTGCCCAAAAATAGTATTTGCAATCACTAAAGTACAGATAGAAATATTTAATCATTTAGGTCTTCATAAGGGAATATTTTTTTACTTGACCAATTCTACATAGCACATCAAGATACCAATGGTTTTCTCTAAAACAAACAAACAAACACATTGTTATCAGGCAAATACATTATAAACTAAAAAGATTTAAGAGACAACACTTTAATAAGTTATGAATAGGAAACAAACAAAACCTTTTAAAATAGTTTAATATTTGTTTCATTTTTAACATTTCCAGAACTCAAAATTTCTTTGTGAAGATCTAAGTGTCTATCTGGATTCATATTCCTCCTGCTCTAAGAACTCACTTTAACATTTCTTATATTATGTCTGTGCTGTCAGTGAATTTTCTCAGCTTTTGTCAGAAAAAGGTTTCACATCACCTTCATTTTGTAAAGATTTTTTCACTGGTTAGAAATTTCTAGGTTGACAGTTTCTTTATACATTGAATACTTTAAATAAGTCAGTCTACTGACTCTGGTTTGCATAGTTTCTGAGAAGCCTAGTATAATTCTTATCGCAGTTCTTCTGTATGTTCTGTGTCTTTCTTTTTCTCTGCCTGCCTTCAAAATTTTCTCTGTTTTTATTTTAGCAATTTGAAAATATGTGCCTGTATGTGTATATATTTATTATTCATCATACTTGGAATCTGTAAGCTTCTTAGGTCTATAGTTTGTTATCCACTGTTTTTGGAAAATTTGAGATATTAATTTTTTAATTTTTCCAATTTAATCCAACCCAATCCTTTTTCCTTGGCCCTCCGGGGCACCAATTAAATGTGTATTGGTCTGCTTGATGTGATCCTACAGTTCTTGGATGTTTTATTTTTTTCACTCCCTCTTTCCTCTGTGTTTCAGTTTAGGTAATTTCCACTGACTAATTCAAGTTAATTATTTCCTTAGTTGTGTTCATTTGACTCTATCTTAAGGATTCTATCTCCTTCTTGAAATCTCCTATATGTTTATGTATTTGTCTACTATTTCCTATAGATCATTTAACATAGAAACTATAATTTATTTAAAATCCCAGATGGATAGTTCCAACATTTGGATCATCTACATTTCTGGCCCTGTTGATTTCTTTGTTCTTTGACATAGTTAAATATTTTTTATTCTTATTTATCTTTCATAACTATTTTTTGATTGCTGATAATTGGGTATAGAATAGTAGAGATTGAGGTAAGCAATATCTGTTCTTCAAAATGAACATGACTTTTCCTCTGTCTGATTGTGGGTGATTGAGTCACTCTATTTAGGAGAGGAGGTAAATTTGAATTTTGTTTTTGCTTTTAGTACCTTTGGTACCACAAGCTTCAAGTTCTTCTAGTAATGGTCTATCATTGCTTTGTTCTCATTAGTGAAGAAGCAAAGGATAAGGAGAGTTTTCTGTATGTTAACATTCCATTCCAAGCTCTCAGCCATTATAGCATTACTGTACAAAAGAAAGTCTCCCTATACCTCTTGCCTTTTCTTGAGTGGTAGAATGCTGTTGCTTCTCACTTGGTGCTTGTTTAGTCTCATGGTGAAGAGTAGGAATGGGCAGTATTTGTTTTCCAGGTCCAACCTGGTATTAGACAGACCTTGTTATTGGAATTTGCAGTGAGGATTCCCCCACTTTCTAACCTTTCTTACCTATTGTAGCCAAAGTCTATTTTGTACGAGTGGTGAATCCTGTGTCAGAGCTTTCTATCCCTTCCCCGGTAGTAAAAGACCTATAATTAAATTGGAATAAGCTCCTAGCCTGCTTCTCCTCAAAAGTAGAAGGTTTTTTTTTTTTTTAAACCATTACACGAGTAATAATGGACCTTTCCTTGTACCCTAAAGATGATACTGTTTCCTGACCATCCCTCAGAAGTTTAAGATGTTTGCTCTATATGAGAGAAGGATGCAGATAATAGTGTGAAGTTTTATGCCTTTTTCACAGTGGCAGCTCATTCTTTCTTGCATGCCCGTATAACCACAGAAGCTTTCTTCTGGTCAGCCATCCTGCTATCGATCTTCCTTAAGGATAACTAGTAAAGGTCTGTAGAAAAGAAATTGAAAGTAAATATTAAATCCTGTTTGGTCTGGGTCTCTCAGAGGTTCTAATCTGCCATAGGACAAGCTCACACTTGTCCTTTATCGATTAATCAAATTTTGTACTGTTTTTCTTACTCACTTGTTTTACTCACTTACATGGTATCTAGTCTCTCTTCATACATGTTCTACCTTAGATATCTCTTCTTGGAAGAATTTGTTTCTCCTTGAATTTCAGAGTATTTCATTGCCTAGTAACTTCGGATCTTTGATGTGTTCATAGAAAACTATGATTTTGTACTTTATGTAGCTTTTCTCATTATAGTTTTGTCCAACTGTTGCTCTTTCCAGATTTATACAACCCAGTAAAAGCTGAACTTTCAATACATTAAATTTTAAAAACATTAACCTTGCCATTGATTAGGATCTCAAGATAGCTATAATTAAATGATATACTGGTATCAAGGGATATGCCTAGCTCTACCATATAACCTATACATATCTTATATAATTAATATTTTCTTTCATGATTAAAACAGTTTTTCCATATCTACACCTTATGTAAAAGTTCCATAATAAAAGTACATTGTATTCTATTTTTAAAATCTACATTTTTTCATAACTCCTTCAATAGGTGCTAAAATTTTGTGCTAAATTTGGGTATGTCTATGAAAATGGATACTAAGATATTTTAAACATGAAGGAGGAAGACAATTTTTCTTATTTTCCTTCTACCTTTTTCTAATCTTCAGTACATATTAGTTGGAGGAAGACCTAAGGCAATGTCAGGGTGAATTAATTTCCCGGTTACTTCATTCCTCCATGCCAAGCTTGGCATGAGTCTTCTTCCTTGTCACTCAGAGTAGGATACCCACTGCCTAGTTCTCATAGTCATCCATATGTTCATTCCATATGATATTCTGCCTCTCTGAGGTGTTCCTCTCAAGCAGGCTAAGATCTCCTTGATTGCTGTAGAAACTCTGACTTTCTATCAGTTTTCAGAGACCTCATTGTCTTCCAGGTGTGTGGCTGAAACCATCTTCAGTACCATTCTACAACACATTCATATTTTTATCTTGGCACATTAGACATAATATTACCCAGGACCTTAACAGAAAGAGCAATCTATCCCATTTGTCGGATTTATCGTTTTTCATAAAACAGGCAAATTGCAATTGCTTATCCCTGCCTATAAAATCTAGACTTCTTGAACACAAATTTATGATGACTCCCCCAAATTAGAAAGGAGATAGAGGAAGAGCAGATTTTTCCTTTTTACATCCATTCATGTGATGAGTAGACCTTGAAGAAAATACATTTCTTTTATGTCCTGAATAGGTAAATTTATAACTGATATTCTGGGATGAAATGGGATGATTTGAAAATCAAGATATGTTCAAATCTATGCTGAACTCAATGCTTAACCTAGACATGAAACACTGTGCTCTTTCCTTTTATACATTTTCTAATAGATGGGTTTGCATAGTGGGCCTCAGGCACAAAAAAAGTCATAAAGGCTCATATGACAGTGCTAGCTGTATTTCAATTGCCACTTCATCTCATCCCAGTGACTTCATAATTTACTTGTTTGTAAGTTAGAAAGTTTTATTTCCAAAAGTGATTGGATTTATTTCAAAAATTATATTTTTGTAGAAATATATGAGGTCGGCCCTGTGCCACTTATGAAGATTAATGTTTATCCACAAACTGACAATCAATATTTCTATCATTTTTCTCTATCTCTAGGGACAAATCACAAGTAAATAAATGTCAAAGTTATCTTCTACACACTGAAACAACTATTCTCAAAATAGCATTTTGAATTCTTTTAATGTTTTTACAAGTAACTTTTCTAAAGTTTTGTAGGAAAAAACATGCATATAAATTAGAAACAAAAACGACATTTTTATTTTATATCATACTTAACACAAATAGAATATGTGCTACAGACATTTAAACCAATATTTGAGAAGTCTCTATTTATACCTTTGTGATTAAAAATGATTAAAGAGGAGACAACACACATTGCATATTAGAATGAGGAGACTTCTCATCTCAGGTGACTGCTTTACAGAAAGGTCTTGGGCTAAAAGAAGTGTTAGCAAGCTATTCAGTATCAGTCAACAAAGAATTCTAGCCTTAAAAAATTGTCAGACTTGTTTAGGGTGTAGGCTGAAAATTCTCAATTTTCCTGAAGAAATTTTATAAACACATTACATATGTATTTTAGTGAGATAATATTTGCATAACGGTCAAGGACAAGGTCCAGTATTTTGAGATTCTATTACTCCCAGGTTACTTGCCAATAAAATAATGTATTAGATTTTAATATTTTGTTATTTTTTATTTGGAGTCATAAAAATTACACATAAAATAAATGCACCTGAAAATGCTATAAGGAAATCATAAGATATAAATTATTATAAGTCTACATATATGTTTTACATTAATAGTTAATCATATAAAATTATTGCAATTTTTCTCAATATAAATATGCATAATGACATGATTGAGAATGAGCCAGAAATATCTAAAGTTTGCATACTCAAATACACACACACACACACACACACACTATGCCTCATGGTTCCATATTTGCCTTGTTATATTAAAACATGCAAATTTGGTATCTGAAAACAATTGAAAATGTATACAAATCATTCTTACAGTATCCCAAGGAAATATCAAACTGGCAAATTTTACTCAAAATATACTTAAAATTCTCTTTTCCCTTTTCTCTCTCCCTCTCCCTCTCCCCAACACTCTTCTCTCTCCAGTTCTTCTTCCTCTTTCAAATAACCAGAAGTAGAACCTCTGAGTTTCAATCTCCTTTTTTTCATCTCTCTCTTCCTTTTTTCTTTATCTGATCTATTCTCTTTTCCATTAACTTTTTATCCTCAAAATAGATCAAAGATATAAATATAAGACCTGAAACAATAAATTGCATAGAAACAAACATAGCTATTAAGCTCATGGACCCTGATTTTAGAGAAGATTTTATGAATTTCACCTCAAAGGTGAGAAAGTAAAAGGAAAAAATAAATGAATGGAACTATATTAAACTAAAAAGCTTCTCCACAGCTAAAACAAACAAACAAATAAACCTTTCAATAAAATAAAAAAGCAAACAACTGAATGAGAGAAGATATTTGCAAAATATACAAAGAACTCATACAACTCGACAAAAATAAAAAAAAACCAATCCAATTAAAAACGGACACTTCTCCCCAAATGATGTACAAATGACCAACAAACATATGTAATGATGCTCAATTTCACTAGCTATTAGGGAAATGCAAATCGAAACCGCAATAAGATACCACCTCACACCTGACAGAAGGGCTGTTATCATCAAGACAAGTAATAATAAATGTTGGAGAGTTTGTGGGGAAAAAAGAACCCTCACACACTGTTTATAGGAATGTAAATTGGTACAACCACTATGGAAAACAGTATAGAACTTCCTCAAAAAACTAAGAATAGAATTACCATAAGACCCAGAAATCCCTCTTCTAGATATCTATTCCCCAAATTTGAAAACATTTATTCATAAAGATAATGCACCCTGATGTTAATTACAGAATTACTCATGGTGGCCAAGACATGGAAACAACCAAAATGCCCTTTGATATTTGATTAAATAAAGAAGATGTGGTAAATATGTATAATGGAATACTACTTAGCTATAGAAAAGATGAAATACTGCCATTTGCAACAACATGGATGAATCTTAATATTATGCTCAGCAAAATAAGTCAAACAGAAAAAGCTGAGAACAATATGATTTCACTCATATGCAGGATATAAAACTGAAAGCAACAATCAAGTCAAACAAACAAAAACTCATGGACACAGATAACGGTTTAGTGGTTACCAGAGGGAAAGGGGGAAGGTGAGGGTTAGTAGGTAGATAAAAGTAAAGAGGGTCAAATATATAGTGACAAAAGGAGATTTGACTTTGGATGGTGAACACACAATGCAATATATAGATGATATATTTTTGAATCATATACTTGAAACCTATATAATTTTATTAACCAATGTCATCTCAATAAATTTAATTAAAAAAGGTAAATATGTTTAATGGTTTTAGTTTCCCCCTGTAACTTTTTACCTGATTGTTCAACAAATGGCCAGGATGTTGCATTAACATAAATTGAATTCTCCCAAGGAGGCATGTGGGTAATGGGTGAGGAGGTTGTGAAAGACTCCATATTTTTTCTAGGTGTATTTGTGTAAATACACAGATAGAGATGTAGAAACACACGTGTATTTTCATTTATCATGAATTTTAACATAAGTGAAATATTTCAAAATGTGGTAAATATTATTAAGTATACCTCGAATAACACTAAATCCCTAATACTGTCACACCTCACAATGTACTATTAATATATTTCAAGCAGGAATGGAGACAAAAATATATTATGAGAGAAAAAGATAAAGATTATAGATTTAAATTTTTTTGCATACTAAAAGGCTTGCCCACTTATTTGTAAATGGTGTCAACTAAAACATAAGCCAAATTTTTGTTTAATATACTTCCCATCATAAATTTCTGAAGCCTAAAATTTGGTGTAATATAACACTTTTCTTTGGAAAATATCATAGTAACCCAAGAAATATATTTTGGAGGAAGATAAATACTTTCTCATCTTATTTCTTAATCTGTGATAGAGTGTTGCCACTAGGAAGACCAGGTAACTACTACCAAATTAAATAGTTGAAGACACTTTCCTACGTACATTTTATTTGTATAAAATTATATATATTTTTTCAATTGGTAAATAAGTTTATTTACTTTTGGCTTTTAACTTTTACAGAGAGACAAGAAAGATTTGGGTCTCTTATTATGCTTTTTTTTCCATATTAAAAATTGTTTTTTTCCACATTATGTTTTTTTTGCCATATTAAAAATTGTACTATGAAAAACATTTCTCTGAAAATTATACATTTTATAATTACATATTTATACATTTGTTAATCTACTCTAGGATAATAATATATGATAGTTCACAATTGCCTGTTTCCTAGTTTTCACTGGAAAGTAAAGGTTAATAATAGCTAAAATTAATAACCAATATGTAAAAATAAAACTACTAGAAACAATAAAAGTGTAGCAAAACAATTTCGTATACAAAGTATGGAAAGGAAATTGAATATTTTTTTTTTTATAAGAAGAGTATAAAAAATGTAGGATGTATTTTTGTTAGGGAAAAAGAGAGTAATGTTTTTAAAATAAAATGACTGTTTTTTTCAGAATAAGAAAAGAAAAGAATAAGGCAAAACAGATATAGAAAATTGCAAAAGTTTTGTGGAAAATAAATTTTATGTTAAGAGGTCAAACATTCTCTGAGTCTCCTTTAGATATTCTCTCTTAATTCCAATTGGCCTTCTGGCAACTGTTCAATTCCTCTATTTCTTTTCAACGCCAATTACTTAAAGTTTTACTCAGCTTACTGTCTCTACCTCTCACCTCCTATTCAATTCATCCATGATTCCAATGACTCCATTTCTAACATGCCACTGGAATGCTCTATGCGCCAACCTCACTGAATACTCTGAGTGTGTTGTCAACATACTCAACCTTCCCTGATTACATTCTCCCCTTAAGAGGTCTCATTCAGTCCAATATCTAAAATATCACTAATATGCTGATAATGCCCAAATTTTATCTTCAGTTAAAAAATTTCTTTTCCAGATTTGCTTATGTGAAACTGAAAACTTTACACTTCTACTTAAATTTTTTTATCAAACACATTTGACATACAATGTTATATTAATTTTAGGTGTACGACATAGAGATTAGACATTTATATAACTTACAAAGTGATCTCCTCAATAAATGTAGTATCCATTAGATACCGTACATAGTTATCACAATATTATTGACTATATTCCTTATGCTATACTTTACATCCTTTTGAGAATTTTGTCACTATCAATTGGTACTTCTTAATCCCTTTCTCTTTTTCACCCATCCTCCCAACCTCTTTTCCATTTGGCAACCATCAAAATGTTCACTCTACCTACAAGTTTGTTTCTGTTTTGTTTGTTCATTTATTTTTTTCTCTAGATTCCACATGTAAGTGAAATCATGTGGTACTTGTCTTTCTCTATCTGACTTACTCCACTGAGCACAATACTCTCTAGGTACATCTGTGTTGTTGCAGATGGCAAGATTTCATTCTTTTAATGGCTGAGTAATATTCCATTATATGTATATACCACCTCTTCTTTAATCATTCCTCCACTGATGGACATCCAGGTTGCTTCCATATCTTGGCTATCGTAAATAATGCTGCAATGAGCATATGAATGCACATGTCCCTTGGAAGTAGCATTTTGGGTTTCTTTGTGTAAATACCCAGAAGTAGAATAACTGGATCTTTCTTTGTCTCTTGTTATTGCCTTTG
>NW_011888814.1:544293-551138 GCF_000151845.1 Pteropus vampyrus
TTTTCTGTTCTTTGATTTGTGAGATATTTTTCTTTGTTTCTCCATTTTGACTTCCTCCCTGTGTTTGTTTCTATGTATTAGGTAGGGCTGCTATGTCTCCCAGTCTTAGTAGAGTGGCCTTATGTAGTAAGTGTGCTGTGGGGCCCAGTGGCACAGTCTTCCTTGGTCACCTGAGCCAGGTGCTCCAGTTGTGTCCCTCGTAAAGATTGTGTGTACTCTCCTATTGTGATTGAAACTTACTTGCTGTTTGCTCATCAATGGGAGAAACTTACCCTAGGGCTGATTGGTTATGAGGACAGGTTGGTGAGGAGCTGACCCTAAGGAACAGGATTCACTTTAGCTAAACACTGGTGCCTGCCCAGGGTGCCCTTTGGGCGTGTTGTCTTCAAATGCAGTCTCAGGTCATTCTCCAGCTTTGTCTAAAGCTGGCCACTGAGTGTTCTAGCCTCCTGGGAGAGGCCCACCACAAGCCAAGTTCAGCTATAGCTTGTACCCTCCTGGGACCACCTGGTATGAGCCATCAAGCAATCCTCAGATAGCTGCCACCTGCTCTGGGCTTACAGTTCCTGGAGAGGACAAGCTCCAAACAGGCTGGCTGCCACTAATGCTGAGCTCGGGGCTTCTCGGTGAGAGGTATGGGGCACACCGAGGCCAGATGCTGCTTCTTTGGGTTTTGTGAATCTTTGAGAGGTTTTAGGAAAGTCCACAGCATTAGCCAAGACAGATCTTTTGTATCAAAATGCCTCTGGAAGTGGCTTTAGTGGGACCACAAGTTGGGTTGGGTGGGAGTCTCAGGGAATCACCAGGCCAGAGTGACCAGTGTCAGCCAAGTAGATGGAGACTCAGATATGGCAGCTGTCTGTGACTGCATGCTGAGAGGGAGGAGAGCTCAACAACAACAACAAAAACGTGGATTCTGTTAACATTTCTGGAAGAAAGCTGCCTCTCGAGCCCTCGCCCTGAAGTCAAATAATTTAGTTTTTCCCCGTATGTCTCTGATGCCTTTCAAGATTCTGCCCCAGCACTGGAGCTCAGAGCCAGTGAATCCTTTAGAGAGTAAATCCACTTTGGGGCCCTTTAAGAGGGAGGCCTGAGACTCTAGCCACCCACTGCCTCAGCCACAATCTCTGCTGGTTTTCGCAGCCAGACGTTGTGGGGACTTCTCTTCCTGGCACTGGAACACTGGGTTGGAAGCCTGGTGTAGAGGTGGGTCCCCTTGCTCCTCTGGGGGGGACTCCATAACAGAGATAGCCCTCCTGATTTTTAACAGCCACACACGAGTATGGGACCAGCTTGTTCTATGTCTCTGACCCATCTACCATTCTCAAGATGGCCTTTTCTGTATGTCCTTTGTTGTAGGACTTCTGTTCAGCCAGACCTCAAGCAGTTCTTGCTGGGCATTCTGTACTTTAGCTGTAATTTTGACTTGGTCATGAGAGGAGGCAAGCACAGCATTTACCTATTTTGCCATCTTGACTAAAAATCTAAAATTGTAACTTTTAACAGGTAATTTTAACATTCATTAGGTAATTTTCATGATCCAATAAACAATTTTAAGCCATTTCCATAGCAAGCCTTATGTACTTCCAATTATTTAAAATGTGGAAATGTATGTACTTCCAATTATTTAAAATGTGGAAAATTTGACTTAATTCTGTCTCAGGATATTTTGGCATTACTATAACTGTGAGTAGATTTATCTAAAGATAAGCTTTAATTTATGTTTTAAAGGAGTACTAAGGCTTTAAAAGACCAACAGTTTTCCTCCATAAGTGTATCTACGTCTATATTTCTCTCAGAATTTCTTAATCTTGGGATTTCGATGCATAGCAATTTTAACCTGAAATGCTGTATTTTTGTGTAAGAACAGCATAGACACACTTACACACATATTCTTGTAATTATGAGTTACAGACACAACACTTTCTAAAACAAACAAAACATGATGAGAAAATTAATCTTATGATGTGAGAGAGGCAGTACAGCACAGCAGGTAAGAGAACAGCTCTGGCTTCAGATTGCTTGAGTTTAATTCTTGTTCTGCCGCTTTCCAGCTGTGTAATTTTGGAGTTATCTGCTCTGTGCCTCCAATTTGTGTAAAATGGGGAAATAATTGAACTTATGTCATCATGTCATAAAGATTCCAATAGAGAATACATGTCAAATGTATACATGATAAGCACTTAATGTTTATAATTACTATTATTATTTTCTGAATCTATTTAAAATTTAATCCTGGCTATGTAAGCACAATCTTTTTAGTTATTGAGATAAAAAAAAATGTGATTTCATAAAAAGCATTATGGTAAGATAATTATTCCTTTACATATGGGGAAATTTTTATTTCAAAGCCTGTTCATTTTGCTATATTATGTGTATGCTGGAACTGAATATATTAATTATTGTTGTACATCTGTTGGTCAATACAGTCTCAGCTTAATTAATGTTGTATTACTAAGATTCACTGAATTTTTTCCTTTGCTCTTAGAAAATGAATAATAAATCACCTTACCCTAATAGTTCTTATCAAAAGCAAAGGGAAAAATGATGAAAAGAGTAATAAAAGGTGAAAAGCTGTCCCTGTTCTCAAGTCTGGGGCTCTAGGAGAGAAGCATAGCTCGGATTGATGCTGGGACACTGATTGCGACAGGGCCTTGGAGCAGGGACCTTCTATGTGCTCAGCCATGTGGTCAAGAGGCAGACAGTGGAAGCTGCTATGTGTCCGCCATTCAACTCTCCAAATTACTTCAAACCCATGACTTCCAGAACTGTTATTACATTAGTTTGGGGCCAGGGAGATTCGATTTTTTCTTTTATTATTTGTAAAATAAAAGCCTTGAACCACCGTTTAAAGATTTTAACTTATCTCATAAAAATTGCTTATGTGAGTGTCATGGAAAACATATATAATCAACAGCCTGTACAAATGCCATGAATATATTTTAATGCTTAATGTGTATGCTGGCAAATGCAACTTAAAGTGCATTCTATCATTTTAAAAACATTCCTAGCTATTTTTAAAAAGTGTATCTTCTTGCCCCTCTTTCCGGGTTGAGTACTAGATATAGCTTGGAGAGAAGAAACAAAAAGCATTACATTTTTATAGAACTATGATATATTTTAATTGTAAAAAATAACTAACCAAACAAAAATAATTCATGTATCTCAAAAATAAGTTTATTGGAGTTAAAAAAAATTCCTATGGGGAAAATTTTCCATTGAACAATTTAAAATAAAAATACGGCCTGTGTACTTATATCCCATTATATTTTACTTTGACATTTTCACTATTTATATTGCTCTGCAATTGAAAATATAGAACAAACACTGCTGACATTGCAGAATTTATCTGTATATGACATTCACTGTATAGTAGCCCAATTTGGTCTTCTTTGCTTCAATATTGAAGTTTGCTGTGGTCAGTGGAAACAGCTTGATTGGTTTATAGAAGAGACATCTATGTTCAAAACAAGCTATACACACAAGCTGGGAAATTACTCTGGACCAAATAGGAGTATACTAGTTTAAACTGCTAGGACATAAATACTGTTTCTTTTAGAAAAATTGATTACAATGAGGAATTGGTGAGACTATTTGTCCTCAGCCAAATGAAGAAGAGAAAATGAAGATAAGAAGGTAAAGGAAAAGAAGTATGTGTGGGGAGAGGTAACAGTAATAACTAAATTGAATTTACCATCGCCAGTTAGCTGAATAGAAATTATAGAATGAACAAGATTGTTTTTCAATATAAATGTTTTTTTTTTTTTCAATTAAGTTTATTGGGGTAACATTGGTTAATACAATTATATAATTTTCAGGTGTACATTATCATTTGACATCTGTATATTCTATTGTGTGTTGACCACCTAAAGTCTTCTTTCCTTCAGCTACCATATATTTGATCCCTTTTACCCACTTTGCCCTCCCCCTATTTCCCTTTACCCCATCTACCTTCCTCCTCCTCCCCCACCCCACTAGTAACCACTACTTTATAGTCCATGTCCATGAGCTGCTGTTTGTTTGTTCTGCTTGTTTGTTGCTTTTAGGTTTATATCCCACATATAAGTGATATCATGTGATTTTCTACTTTTTCTGTCTGGCTTATTTCACTTAGCATGATTATCTCAAGGTCTATCCATGTTGATACAAATGGCAGTATTTCATCTCTTCTTATAGCTGAGTAATATTCCATTGTCTGTGTGTGTGTGTGTGTGTGTGTATATATATATATATATATATAAATCCATCGTACATATATGTGTGTGTGTATGCATATATGTATATATACATATATATGCGTGTATATACATATATATGTATATACACGCATATATATATGTGCATATATATATATACACATATATGTATATATACTACAGCTTCTTTAGCCAATCACCTATCGTAGGACACTTCAGTTTCTTCCATGTCCTGGCCACTGTGAATAATGCTGTATCTTTTTGGATATGGGTTTTCAAGTCTTTGGGGTAAATACCCAGTAGAAGGATTGCTGGATCATATGGTAGATCAATTTGTAGTTTTCTGAGGAAACTCCATACTGTTTTCCATAGTGGCTGTACCAATTTGCAGTCCCACCGGCAGTGTATGAGGGTTCCTTTTTCTCCACATTCTCTCCAACATTTGTTATTACTTGTCCTGTTGATTATAACTATTCTAACAGGTGTGAGATGCTATCTCATTGTGGTTTTGATTTGTATTTTCCTAATAGCTAGTGATGTTGAGCATCTTTTCATATATTTGTTGGCCACTTGTATTAAATGGGTTTTAATCAGTGTCAAAATCATCTCTTCTACAGAACATGTTCCGATATCTCAGTTTACAGTTCTGTCTTTCTTCTTCTCTATTCTTCTAAGGTAGTGGTTCTCGAAGTGTAGTCCTCAGATTGGTATCATTAGCATCATCTGGGAAATTGTTACAAATGAAAATTCATGGCCTCCACCTTAGATTTACTCAGTCAGACACTCTGGTGTGGGCCCCATAATCTGTGTTCTAACAAACTCCCAAGTAATTCTACTGAACACTCAAGTTTGAGGACCATAGCTATAAGAACATGCGCCTATACAAAAAGTAAAGCACATATTTATATGCTTGTAATTATTGTTCTTTCTTTTTTAAAAAATAAAGGTTTATGCATATTAGGCTTATATGCATATCCAGATAAAAACTTCTTGAAGGCATGGGCATATACATACATACATACATACATACCTGTATATATATAATAGTATATAGCTCACTGTCCAAATTCTTATCTTTATAAAAAAGTCTTTATGATTGTCCTTCAAAAGTGAGTAACTTGGCAAGACAAGATTTTTTACTTCAGGGACCCTACTGATCACTATGCAAGTAAATTTTCAATTGTGCTTGAAATCTAAGTGTCTAGAGTATAATTTGTGTAGTTAAAGGACCCATTAAGACAAATTTTTGCAGGAAACTTTTCTTTGGAAAAGCAAATCAAATCCAAAAATTAAATAATTCACTAAAATTAGGAGCATTTACCCTAACGCACTAACGAAATCATCTGTTTATACTACTAAGAATTGTGAGAGAACAGCATCTTTTTCAGAGCTTTTTCTTTAGAAGGTTGAGAGTAACAAAAGTAGGTATCCTGGATATTAACAATTTGGAATTTCCACATGGCAGCCACAATATTCTCTCCTATCAATTTTTAGCCCCAGAGGTATTTTTTCTATCCCTTTTCAAGTGAGTGTAAACAATTTATCTTCAAGTGCCTGAGTACCTTTCACAGTCTCACTAAATCCTATCAATATGGCTGACCTACAACCAGGCTTTTTGTCTGTTTTCTCTTTATGATTTTGAGAAATACAACTTTTAACCACATCTACAAATTCTGTAAAGCATCTTTGAGTGTGTGTGTGTGTGTCGTGGAAATATATTCTATTTATATTCCAGGTAACATTTTTCAGTGTCCTGAGTTTATGCTGCCCAAATCCTCTTAAATCTAAAGTTTCTTTGGAATAATATTGATAAAACAAAACAATATTATCATAGAGTAGGTTTTTATTTTCATATATATGCTCAAATAAACACAAAACCTCAATGTCACAATTTAAATATTTCAATGATATGATCCAGAAATTCCTTTTCACCTACAGGATGTGCAGAGGGTAACTTTTTAACTTTTTATCTATGATATCACCATTATCCCATCATCCTTATTTTACAGATTCCATTTAAACTAGAAGGGAAAACTAACTCTCTTCAGAAAGTACACTCCTGCTATTTATATTCACTAATGTATATGTTATTCTCATCCCACCTACATTCACAAAGACTAAGGCAGTCAAATATAATAAAGCCACTGCCTGTTGTGCATCTACCAAAGTTCTTTTGGCTGCATCTTGGCATCAGGGTCATGGGCAATAATTTTTTTTGTGTAATAACTGACTATACTGTCCAGTATTTTTTTTCCCATAGCAGTTTCATATTTTAATTTAGACATGTTTTGGTTGTTTCTTCATCCATAATTTTTATGAATCTAATTTGATGTCACCTTCTATTTTATTTTTGAGTATTTTCATGCAGTTTTTATCTTCATCTCTTCACTGCATGTATCAAGACTTTTAAAATGTGACTTATAAATCAATCGTATTATGCTCTAAGAGATAACATGTTCTTTAATGATGTCTTATCCTTATTTTAATATTCACTCCTCAAGATATCTTTTAGAAACTTCCAATTCCAAACTTGGTAATGAAAAATACAAAAAGATAATAAATGTTTTTATCAAAAATAACAGCATGCTTGTCAGTATATAACTATGTGTTTTAAATCCCCCAAGAGGTTGTATATTCAGAATGTACCTC
>NW_011888814.1:551188-555122 GCF_000151845.1 Pteropus vampyrus
TAGCTATAAGAACATGCGCCTATACAAAAAGTAAAGCACATATTTATATGCTTGTAATTATTGTTCTTTCTTTTTTAAAAAATAAAGGTTTATGCATATTAGGCTTATATGCATATCCAGATAAAAACTTCTTGAAGGCATGGGCATATACATACATACATACATACATACCTGTATATATATAATAGTATATAGCTCACTGTCCAAATTCTTATCTTTATAAAAAAGTCTTTATGATTGTCCTTCAAAAGTGAGTAACTTGGCAAGACAAGATTTTTTACTTCAGGGACCCTACTGATCACTATGCAAGTAAATTTTCAATTGTGCTTGAAATCTAAGTGTCTAGAGTATAATTTGTGTAGTTAAAGGACCCATTAAGACAAATTTTTGCAGGAAACTTTTCTTTGGAAAAGCAAATCAAATCCAAAAATTAAATAATTCACTAAAATTAGGAGCATTTACCCTAACGCACTAACGAAATCATCTGTTTATACTACTAAGAATTGTGAGAGAACAGCATCTTTTTCAGAGCTTTTTCTTTAGAAGGTTGAGAGTAACAAAAGTAGGTATCCTGGATATTAACAATTTGGAATTTCCACATGGCAGCCACAATATTCTCTCCTATCAATTTTTAGCCCCAGAGGTATTTTTTCTATCCCTTTTCAAGTGAGTGTAAACAATTTATCTTCAAGTGCCTGAGTACCTTTCACAGTCTCACTAAATCCTATCAATATGGCTGACCTACAACCAGGCTTTTTGTCTGTTTTCTCTTTATGATTTTGAGAAATACAACTTTTAACCACATCTACAAATTCTGTAAAGCATCTTTGAGTGTGTGTGTGTGTGTCGTGGAAATATATTCTATTTATATTCCAGGTAACATTTTTCAGTGTCCTGAGTTTATGCTGCCCAAATCCTCTTAAATCTAAAGTTTCTTTGGAATAATATTGATAAAACAAAACAATATTATCATAGAGTAGGTTTTTATTTTCATATATATGCTCAAATAAACACAAAACCTCAATGTCACAATTTAAATATTTCAATGATATGATCCAGAAATTCCTTTTCACCTACAGGATGTGCAGAGGGTAACTTTTTAACTTTTTATCTATGATATCACCATTATCCCATCATCCTTATTTTACAGATTCCATTTAAACTAGAAGGGAAAACTAACTCTCTTCAGAAAGTACACTCCTGCTATTTATATTCACTAATGTATATGTTATTCTCATCCCACCTACATTCACAAAGACTAAGGCAGTCAAATATAATAAAGCCACTGCCTGTTGTGCATCTACCAAAGTTCTTTTGGCTGCATCTTGGCATCAGGGTCATGGGCAATAATTTTTTTTGTGTAATAACTGACTATACTGTCCAGTATTTTTTTTCCCATAGCAGTTTCATATTTTAATTTAGACATGTTTTGGTTGTTTCTTCATCCATAATTTTTATGAATCTAATTTGATGTCACCTTCTATTTTATTTTTGAGTATTTTCATGCAGTTTTTATCTTCATCTCTTCACTGCATGTATCAAGACTTTTAAAATGTGACTTATAAATCAATCGTATTATGCTCTAAGAGATAACATGTTCTTTAATGATGTCTTATCCTTATTTTAATATTCACTCCTCAAGATATCTTTTAGAAACTTCCAATTCCAAACTTGGTAATGAAAAATACAAAAAGATAATAAATGTTTTTATCAAAAATAACAGCATGCTTGTCAGTATATAACTATGTGTTTTAAATCCCCCAAGAGGTTGTATATTCAGAATGTACCTCTTAATTGAAAATTAAAATTTATATTTTATAAGTAAACTTCAATTTTCTTTTTTTAAAAAAAGTAATGCTTGTCGTATTTGCAGCCCATTGGAAATTATCTAATTCTTTGAAAAATACTTCTTATAGTTTACTCAGAATATGCCTCTTCACGTAAAGTTAGAATTTACATTTTATAAAAATTTTACATATATTTTTTAAAATGTGTAATGCTATGTCAAAAAGTTTCCAAAATACTAAGTGCATAGTTACCAGTGCTTTGTGGAGCTTTAAAACGTCACACCTAAACTCTGTGTGTATGCACGTGTGTGTGCATGTGTGTTATTTTTTGTAAATATGCATAAGCCTTCTGCAGAAATATTAATAGTTATTATTTTTCTCTATGCTTATCCCTGAATTTGATACAAGGAATATATGAGCACTAGAATAGAGGAACGTCATGCGTTTATTAAAAGCTCTTTCTTCTCTCAGCAGTGATGGGTTTATAGCATCAACTTTGTGACTTTGAATTCACAAAAAGAATTAAGAATGTATTGTGGGATCAAGCAAATAATTTCAGGCATGACTTATTTCTGATTTAATGTTTCAGAAAAATTCCTTTTCTTTTTGTAATAGAAATATAGACTGCTACTGCTAGGTAAAAAAAAAGGATTGTTCTTTGCTGAATTGTTCTGGCTTTAAATATTTTTCAATTTACTTTAAAGAAAATAATTTGAAATAATTATAGTTTCACATGCATTTTAAGAATAGAGAGATACCCTAAATTAGTTTTCCCCAATGGTGACCTCTCACACAATTATAGCATAATGTAACAACCAGGAAATTGATATTAATACTTATCTTCAAGGTTATTCTGATTTTGCAAGTTTTACATGCACTCATATCTGTGTATGTGTATGTGTGCATATTCAGTTCTTTGCAAATTTATCCTATGTTTAATGTCACGTGACCACCAACACAGTTATGATACAAACAACTTTATCACTGGGGTCCTCTTGTTACTCTTTTGTAACCACCACCAACTTTCTTTCTTCCACACATTCTTAATCACTGAAAACACTAACTTGTCCTCTATTGTTATAATTTTATTTCAAAACTGTTGTGTAAATGAAATTCTACATTATATAATTTGAGATTGGCTTCTTTTTTCACTCAACATAATTCCCTCGAGATCTATCCAAGTTGTTGCATGTATAAATAGTTTGTTTCTTTTTATTGCTGAATAATATTCGATATTATGGATATATGATAACTTATTTAATAATTCATCCTTTGAAGGACATAGAGTTGTTTCTAGTTAAGGGTTTATTATGAATAAAAATATTATAATCAATTATGTATAGGATTTTGTGTGAATACAAATTTTCATTTCTCGAGGATAAATAGAGTGTTTTTGTTTGTTTTGTTTTTGTCAGTAGTGCAATTATTGTTTAATAATTTTAAGAAATCATGGCAAGGAGAGAACAACATAAAACAAATTATTTTCAAATAACTTTCAATAATTTGTATTAAAACAATAACAAAGGAGATAATTATACAATTGCTTTCTTCTGATTTGTTTATGTTAATGTGAAAAATATTAACAAAAATCTTTAACTTTTAATATATTTTTCTTTTGAGCTTGAAAGCACAGAAAGTCCCAAAACAAGGTGAACCCAGAGGCTCACACCAAGACACATCATAATTAAAATGCCAAAAGTTAAAGTCAAAGAGAGACTCTTGAAAGCAGCAAGAGAAAAGCAGTTAGTTACATACAAGGGAACTCCCATAAGACTGTCAGCTGATTCCTCAACAGAAACTTTGCAGGCCAGGAGGAATTGGCATACAATATTCGAAGTGATGAGAAGCGAAGACCTACAACCAAGATTATTCTACCCAGCTCCCTGGACCAAAAAAAAAAAAAAAAAAAAATGCTAAAAAATTTTATTACCACCAAGGTAGCATTACAGTAAATCTTGGAGGGATTTCTTTCAGAAGAAGAAAAAAAAAGAAAGATAAAAAATATAGATAATAAAATGGCATTAACTACATATCCATTAACAATTACTTTAAATGTAAATGGATTAAATTCCCCAATCGAAAGATAGGGTCACTAACTATATAAGAAAACAAGACCCTTACATATGCTGCCTACTTAAGACTCACTT
>NW_011888814.1:555172-563035 GCF_000151845.1 Pteropus vampyrus
AATAATTTGTATTAAAACAATAACAAAGGAGATAATTATACAATTGCTTTCTTCTGATTTGTTTATGTTAATGTGAAAAATATTAACAAAAATCTTTAACTTTTAATATATTTTTCTTTTGAGCTTGAAAGCACAGAAAGTCCCAAAACAAGGTGAACCCAGAGGCTCACACCAAGACACATCATAATTAAAATGCCAAAAGTTAAAGTCAAAGAGAGACTCTTGAAAGCAGCAAGAGAAAAGCAGTTAGTTACATACAAGGGAACTCCCATAAGACTGTCAGCTGATTCCTCAACAGAAACTTTGCAGGCCAGGAGGAATTGGCATACAATATTCGAAGTGATGAGAAGCGAAGACCTACAACCAAGATTATTCTACCCAGCTCCCTGGACCAAAAAAAAAAAAAAAAAAAAATGCTAAAAAATTTTATTACCACCAAGGTAGCATTACAGTAAATCTTGGAGGGATTTCTTTCAGAAGAAGAAAAAAAAAGAAAGATAAAAAATATAGATAATAAAATGGCATTAACTACATATCCATTAACAATTACTTTAAATGTAAATGGATTAAATTCCCCAATCGAAAGATAGGGTCACTAACTATATAAGAAAACAAGACCCTTACATATGCTGCCTACTTAAGACTCACTTCAGATCAAAAGACACACAGAGACTAAAAGTGAAGGGATGGAAAAAGATTATTTCATGAAAGTGAAAACAAATAAACAAAAAAAGCTGGGGTGGTAATACTAATACCAGACAGAATAGACTTTAACGCAAAGGCAATAACAAGAGACAAAGAAAGATCCAGTTATTCTACTTCTGGGTATTTACACAAAGAAACCCAAAATGCTACTTCCAAGGGACATGTGCATTCATATGCTCATTGCAGCATTATTTACGATAGCCAAGATATGGAGGCAATCTGGATGTCCATCAATGAAGGAATGGTTAAAGAAGAGGTGGTACATACATATGATGGAATATTACTTAGACATTAAAAGAATGAAATCTTGCCATCTGCAACAACATAGATGGACCTAGAAGGTATTGTGCTTAGTGGAGTAAGTCAGATAGAGAAAGACAAGTGCCATATGGTTTCACTTACATGTGGAATCTAGAGAAAAAAATAAATGAACAAACAAAACAGAAACAAACTTATAGGTAGAGTAAACATTTTGATGGTTGCCAGATGGGAAGGCGGTTGGAAGCACAGATGAAAAAGGGAAAGGAATTATGAAGTATAAATTATTAGTTACAAAAGAGTCATGGGGATGTAAAGTATAGCATAAGGAATATAGCCAATAATATTGTAATAACTGTACGGTATCTAACAAGTACTAGATTTATTGAGGAGATCACTTTGTAAATTATATAAATGTCTAATCACTATGTTGTATACCTGAAACTAATATAATATTGTATGCCAACTTTAATTAAAAAATAAAAAAAACATTTAAAAATAAATGAAATAAAATTTCTTTTCAACTCAGAAAAAAATTTCCAGAAAGTTATAAGAGTAAGAAAAGAATTTATCATTGAATACACATTAAACTAGAAGGTGATGGGCATCACAGGTAATCCACTAAAAATTCTGTACACAGAAATAAATCCCATCTCTTTGTTTGGTCAAGCAGATACCACTCATTACATACAAGTTCTTAGGATGAACAATAGATAGCCTTCAAGTGAAAAGACTTGACAGCATCATTTGTCACACACAGTTCATCCTAAATTCACCTGATAATTGGAGGTAACTATTTATGTTAACAAATAATAAACTTCTATCTGTATGACAGAAGGTAGTTTTGCAATAAGGTATCTGAGGAATTTAGGCTCTTATTCTCCCACTGGGAGGAGTAAGGTGAGGTGGGGATCAGAATGTAAGGACATTAACTTCCTTAATGATTTCATTTCAAAAAGATGGTTCCTAGTTTCTTGAGAAAGGCAGTCTTGGTTTGTAAGACTGGTAAGGGTTTTATTTAGCTTTTAACAAGATTTACATGTTTTCAAAGAAATAAAGACCTTATAGTTACAAGTATTCTAAAGTGAATGTTCTAAGAAAAAGGAAGGGTAAAGAGTCCCTTGCCCTATTTTCAACAGGAAAAATTAAGCCTCTTATTTTTAATTCGTATTTACCCTTACAGGACACATTTTAGCTAGATCTTGTAGTTTCTAATATTTATCTGTTTTAATATCATTGCTTTCTCTGATATTCTCTGACATTTAAATTTTTATGTCCCTTCCAACCCATGTTATTTCATATTTTAATTTTTAACTAATATTATAACCTATGTTTAATCCATGTTTATTTAATCCATGTATATTTACTATAGATATATCTAGTCATAAAATTATTTTCCTATATTGAGTAATGTTTTTTGTTTTTAGTATTTTTATACTTTTTAAAAATATCTGATATATGACCTAGCCTTTCATTTTACTTTTCCCATTCTGTTAATTCAGGAGATTTAGAGTATGTAGCAATTTTTTCATTTATTAACATTTACTTTGATTTATCTTTAGTTTTAAATTTAACAACCATGGAGATGTCATCCACAACTTTACTCATTGAGTAGTGGTTTTTTTTGTTTTCTAATTTTTGTTTTTAAATGATGAACTTCATTCTTGCAAGTTGAGAATATTTGGTTCCTTTATAATGTGATTAAAATGTTTGAACTTTCTTTTCCTGAATAGTGAATTAACATTAAAACAAAAATAACTTCTGGGCATCTTTCTTCAATCTTATAAAGAATTATTTCTCATCCATTCTAACAAATCATCCTGTATGCACTGCTCTTCTCTGTGATTTCAACTTCTTTCCTCTTTCTTTAAGATAGCAACACTTTCAAGTTTTTAAACCAGCCTTCTCCTCCAACACAGTTGTGTGTGTGTGTGTGTGTGTGTGTGTGTGTGTGTGTGTGTTTGTGTGTATTTTCCAGCCAAACTTTTTGAAAGGGCAATTTCTCTCCTATTTGTTCATTAGCCCACAATGATATGTCTTAATCTGGCTTCTATCCCACTACTTCACTGAAATGATACCTGGTAAGGTCATCAATAACCTTTAAATTCTGGATCGAATTATTTGGTATTGCTGACCATGCTGATCCTTCTGCCTAATATACTCCCTTGATATGAGTTGTAAATTTCTCCTGCATTCTTAACTCTTCCCCTTTAGTTTCCTGACTCCTCTTCCTGCAATCACCCTTTCAATGCTTTTTTTCCTCCAAAGTTTTACATAATCATCTCCTTACATAATAATGTTGGTGGGATATGGTAATAAAGTTATTTAAGTAAAATTATCCATAGATGATATTTTAAGTTGTTACAATATTAACTCATGATAGATATGAGCTGGTTGCAAAAAAGTAATGCATAAGAATAATGATATAGAATACAATGAAAAGTGGAAATAGTTATTCATCAATATTAGCATAGATAAATAAAAATAGTATATGCATATGAAGGAGCTATAACATAATGAATGAATGGCTGAATTATTCGTTGACATAGGTGCATCTCAGATACATATGGTTCAACACACAAAGCTGGTAATACAAAGAGACTTCAAATATATGAAATTTATAAATTAAACGCACATATTATTATATATTTAAACATATGTAAACTGGGTAGAGGGCAAATAAATACCAAATTCATTATAGTGGTTGCTACCTATGTGGAGGGGAATGATTATAAATGATAAAGTTGAAACTTCAGTGTTATCAGTTTTGTGTTATTTCTTTGAATTAAAAATTCAGCAAAACAACAAAATGTTAACATTTGGCAATTTTAGTTATAGTGTTGCACAGGTGAATGTTGTATGAGTCACTGTATTCTAATAGTTTAAAATTTCTTCCACATTGAAAAAATAGTGAAAGATTGTGAGCATATAAACTGGAGATACTTGGCTGTGAAGGGCAGCAAAAAACATGAGTAGAAGTTGGTGTGGGATGTAGAGTTTGGGTAAAATACTTTTTCGAATGGGATTGCTCCATGTGTGCTTGTGTGAAACACCCATAGAAAGGAAGGGAGTGATGAGTAAGAGCTAGAAAGCAATAACACAAATCTCAAATGACCCAAAGAGCCAAGACCTTGAGAGGGCAGGAGGGAAGTGATAATGTTAGCACAGCAAGAACTCAGTAAACGTAGGCTGAATGAATGTGTAAATGAGCCATTAAATGCTGTTCAGCAATCCCTCTGGATGTCCCTTATTTAGTTACCTTTTCAACTGTCCAAAACAATTCAAAACTTGAACTACTTTCCTAGTGTTCCCAAGGTCATCATGTTCTCTTTCTTTTAAATAGAGAATATTTCTTTCCACTTGTAAGAGACAATAAAGGCCATAAAGTTCATTAGTCAGCCACTGGTTTATAGATTTATTGAGCACTCAGATTCCAGATGCTATTCTAGGCACTGGAGAAATAACAGTGAAAAATACAGACAAATAACTGTATAATCTATTATTAAGTGATGATACAAAGAAAATCATAAGATAACAGAGAGTGATGAAATGTTAGTTGGGGTGTTTAGGAAAATCCTCTTTAAAAGGTGACTTTTATACAGTCTTGCATGAAATGAAGGAGGGAAGGCCTTTTAGTTGGAGAATTTGAATAATTTCTTCTAGTATGTGTTCATTTCGGTCTTCACATATCCTTCACATGCGAAAGGCTGAGGTTATTAGATCTCAGTTCTTTTTTTTTTTATTATACTTTGACACATGTTCCTCAGCCTTTTCTAGTTTCCTGTGTTGCAGGCAGTAGAGCATTCTGATTACAAGCTTATTTGCATCACTTATGTTACCTCTTTTCTCTTTTTCAAACACTAAGATTGTTTTTTTTTTCTTTTAATTTAAACATTTTACTGAGGTTGTGTATGACATTTATTTCTTATATTAAAGTTGCCCAACAAGTTAAGTCATTTTAGTCTGAAGTTTTTCTTTATCTCAGTGAAGTGTTCTACTATAATTTATTTGATTATCTCTTTGCTATTTGTTTTCATATATTAAAGAAAGTTGTCTTCTGATCATCAATAAAATTTACACTTGGGCCCAGAACATGATTTCTTCTAAGATCTTCAGGAACATTTTCTACTATATGTTATCTCTTTCTCTCTCTCTCTCTTTTTTTTTTTTCCTTTCTCCAGTCTCTCTACTGACACTTTGTATTCATCATACACACGTACTTATGAGTCACACAATCATAAATGACCCTTTAATGTATTTCGTCATTTGCATACCAAAGTCAACAGCGTCATCTCTTTTACGTTTCTTGATCCCTTTCAATATATCTCACTTTGACTTCTAAAATAGCTTTCTCAAGTTTATCAGTGCGTTTCTATTTACTAAATCCAAGGTATTTTCTATTATTTTATTTTATGATACTCAAAATATTTGAGAATTTCGAGCTCTTTCTTTTTCCTTGAAACTTCTGCTACCTCCTATAAAACCACTATCCCTTGTTTTATTTCTCCAGAATTAATGGTAGATTTGTCATAATTTCCTTTGCAGTTTTCTCTTCCTTCACTTCACTCAACTGTTGGTTTTCCCAGACTATTATTTTTATTTTTTTCTTCACTTCGAAATTGCCCTGGGCAAGTAAATTGAATCCCATGATTTTAAGTATATAATGACTTTCAAATTCATAACTCATTTAAACTTTGTTGAGCTCTACAGCCTCTTGAAATATATTTGTGTGCTATAGGCAACTGAAAATAACAGGTAAAAATGGAAATGACTACCTACAATCTTTCTTCCAAATCTGCTCAATTTTTTCTAAGTCTTGATGACAGATATCTATCTGCATCTAGTTTTTGAAACAATCACCTGAGCCCATTCTAGATTTCCCTGTTTCAGTAGCCTCAAATCCAAACAACACTAAGTTATGCTGATTTCTACCTAAATAGTGTTTAAAATCTTCCACTCTTTCAAATCATTTCTCTAATGCCCTAAGTCACCTGGAATAAAGTAATATAGTTGTAGTTAGTCATTCAGTTTTTACTGTTGATCTCTTCCAATCCATGCCTCCAGGAGAACATTTATAAAACACATATCTGATTGTATCAATCTCTGTTAAACTTTGCTCAACTCTGCCTTCTTCAAATTAAAAATCTGACTGCTTTAGTGCCCTGTACAAGTCCCTGTGGATGACATTTACTGCCAGTCTCTATAGTCTCATTTCTTTCCACTCCACCTCTAAAAACTCATTCTTCTTCATATTAAACATCCCTTAATGTGCCATGTTTGCTCCTATTTCTATGTCATTATGCCTGGTATTATATCCTCCTAGAATTCTTTCTTCTCTTCTTTGGTTATCTCTCACTCATCCTTCACAATAGACTGTGAACACACCTTCTCCTTGAAGAATTTCCTGACATCTATACACTTCCATTTTCCATATTGTTGTTTGAGCTATCAATAACTATCTGTGTATCCATGGTGCCTTGAGGGAAACCATTATCCTAGCATTTGTTGCATGATATTCTTTTATTTGCTGTTGTTTTTCTTTAATATTTTTGTCTCTCTTTATTAGATGCTGAATTGCTTAATATCAGGACTACATCTTTTAAAAATATTTTAGTTTGAAATAATATTAGGTTTACATAAAGTGTTACAAAAATTGTTACGCAGCTTTTCTTCATATTAACATCCTACATAATAGCATTTTATCAAAACTAAGAAATGAAGATGAGTGTAATTCTATTGATTAAACTAAAGGCTTTATTCAGATTTCCCTAATTTCATTAATGGCTTTTCACTTTGCATCTCTCGATTGCAAATGCTAGTCTTCTATTTAGTCACCAGATTATAGCTTCTTCTGTCTCCTTAGTCATTTTTTTCACTTATATTCAGTCTTCCAAATATGAGTGTACATTTCTGCTTCACTGTTAATCTTTTCCTGTTGTATTTTTCCTTCCTAATTTATACAGTTTTATTTCTATACGATATCTTATTTATATTCCTCTAATGAGGGCAAATTACTACCATGGATAGCTAGTAGTGAAATTGTATAGAATATTATAGAATAAAAATGAGCTTGGTTTGGTGACAAAGCAGGTAAAAATGAAATAGAGCTAATTGCTGTATTCAAGCAAACTCCTGAAGGAACAAGAATCTGATAATGTCTGGAAACTCTAATTGAAACATTTTGTATTGTTGATTGAAAAATATTTATAAATCACATTGAGGATTGATTTGGATAAATCATATCTATCGTCTATCTATCATTATCTATCTATCATCTAATTCATCTATTGTTATCTACCTATCATTTCTCATCTATCTATCTATCTATCTATCTATCTATCTATCTATCTTCTATCTATCATTATCATCTACCTATCTATCTATGAATTCATTACTACTGTACTCTTAAAACTGAAGACATGAAAGAAGATAACTAAATCTGTTATTTACTTCCACATGTAACAGTGAATTGAAATACAGAAAGCCTTTCTGAATCCAACCCTTGTTAGTAAATGTTTTTTCTACAAACAGTATTTAAACCAGAAAATAACAGATAATAGAAAACAAGGGAGCTACCCCACAAGGGAACCAAAGTATAATAATTCTGCACATGGGATGACAGACTTTTTATATAAAAGTCCAGATAATATATATTTTAGGTTATATGGTATTTGTTACAACCATTCCACTTTGTCATTGTTGCAGGAAAGCAACCAGACAATACCTAAACAGATAGATATTACTATATTCCAATAAAACTTTATTTACAAAAACAAGCAGAAGGCTAGATTTGGCCCAATGGTGGTAGTTTGTCAATTTGCAATTTAGCACACAAACAGTTTATATATAAAAGGAAATCATTTCCAAAGTGGACACTAATTTCAGGGCAACAGGCTGGAT
>NW_011888814.1:563085-578817 GCF_000151845.1 Pteropus vampyrus
ATTCCTCTAATGAGGGCAAATTACTACCATGGATAGCTAGTAGTGAAATTGTATAGAATATTATAGAATAAAAATGAGCTTGGTTTGGTGACAAAGCAGGTAAAAATGAAATAGAGCTAATTGCTGTATTCAAGCAAACTCCTGAAGGAACAAGAATCTGATAATGTCTGGAAACTCTAATTGAAACATTTTGTATTGTTGATTGAAAAATATTTATAAATCACATTGAGGATTGATTTGGATAAATCATATCTATCGTCTATCTATCATTATCTATCTATCATCTAATTCATCTATTGTTATCTACCTATCATTTCTCATCTATCTATCTATCTATCTATCTATCTATCTATCTATCTTCTATCTATCATTATCATCTACCTATCTATCTATGAATTCATTACTACTGTACTCTTAAAACTGAAGACATGAAAGAAGATAACTAAATCTGTTATTTACTTCC
The DNA here is from genome assembly GCF_000151845.1 of Pteropus vampyrus. Taxonomy (NCBI): domain Eukaryota; kingdom Metazoa; phylum Chordata; class Mammalia; order Chiroptera; family Pteropodidae; genus Pteropus; species Pteropus vampyrus. The sequence continues at coordinate 563,549 of NW_011888814.1, forward strand.
ACATGTAACAGTGAATTGAAATACAGAAAGCCTTTCTGAATCCAACCCTTGTTAGTAAATGTTTTTTCTACAAACAGTATTTAAACCAGAAAATAACAGATAATAGAAAACAAGGGAGCTACCCCACAAGGGAACCAAAGTATAATAATTCTGCACATGGGATGACAGACTTTTTATATAAAAGTCCAGATAATATATATTTTAGGTTATATGGTATTTGTTACAACCATTCCACTTTGTCATTGTTGCAGGAAAGCAACCAGACAATACCTAAACAGATAGATATTACTATATTCCAATAAAACTTTATTTACAAAAACAAGCAGAAGGCTAGATTTGGCCCAATGGTGGTAGTTTGTCAATTTGCAATTTAGCACACAAACAGTTTATATATAAAAGGAAATCATTTCCAAAGTGGACACTAATTTCAGGGCAACAGGCTGGATGCTAAAAGCACCTAAAGTCAAAGTGCTCTGTTTCTTAACCTACTATTTCATATCATAAAAATGAAAACAAACCATTCATCTATAAGCTACAGAGTTTAGTGATAATTTAAGTGACATTAAGGGATTTTAAAATTCATGAGAAATACATTTGATATAATAATGATACTCTTTTAAGCAATGACTTAATTTTGTTCATTTGTAATAATTGAAATTTGCCCCTATTATTTCGTCTCATTTATATTTGTTACCTGGCACTTAACTAGGAAGAGAGGGCCAAAGGGAGATTGTGTATGTGTGTGTGTGTGTGTGTGCATTTCTTCCTCCTTTGCTCCTTAATCCTTTCAGCAAATAGGACATAGTCATAAAATTGCTGAGAGAGAGAGAGAGAGAGAGAGTGAGAGAGAGAGAGACTGAGAACAGAAGAAAACAAAGTTAACCATTATTCAGTAGTAGGGGGTAAATGTTGAGGCTAAGTTATCTAATTTGTGTTTGAAGTTTGAGGCAGAAGAGGAAAGACTAGTATATAGTAGGGATTAAATTGGCATAAAATCTTTTCCATCCTGATAACACATTGAAAATAATAGTACTATAACATGTTGGACTTAGATGTTTTGAACAAAATTTATAAAATGGCAGAGGTGAGTAAAATAGCATTACCCTTTAGGGAGAAGCTCTGTAATTGATTCGGTGTGAAATCATTTTCATTTATAAACACCCCACATTTCTTCTAGTACTAAGGCAGTGGCCTATATGAAAAACTAAAAAATGTTTCAAAGTCAGAAAATTACATGATTAATAAAATTAATTGTTGATTATTCTTCAAAATTGTTCCTAAAAGTGAAGCACCCATCTATTAATTAGTTTAGCATGTTATTTTCTGAAATTCTCTCTTGTTTCTTATATACTGCATATATGTGAAATTTGACTAGGAGCCTCAGGCCTACAAATGCAAACATTGTGAAATGGGTAAAATTGCTTCTGTAATGGTAACAATATAGACACAGTTAGTAATAAGACTAACTTGAAGTGAATTTGAGAAAGTCTTGAAAAGAAAAAAGATGATTACCACATGGGAGGGTGGCTTGGGGGCTAGGTGATAAAGGTGAAGAGATTAAGAAATACAAATTGGTAGTTACAAAATGGTCTCTGGGTGTAAAGTACAGCATAGTGAATATAGTCAATAGCATTGTAATAACTGTGTGTGGTGTCTGATGGGTACTAGATTAATTGTGGAGATCACTTTCTAAATTATGTAAATGTCTAACCACTATGCTGTGCACCTAAAACTAACATAAAATTATATTGAATGTCAATTGTAATTGAAAAATAAAAATAATGAGAAAACTGAATTTAAAACATAAAAGAAGGAGACAGGAAAAAGTGGCACAGATGATAAAGGCTTTGTTCATCCCTCTTGTGACCAAATTAAAGTTGTGACAGAAACACCTACCAAAGAGCAAGGAAAGTCACCTGGAATCTAGATGAACAAGCTTTAGCCTTACAAATAGGGAGAGAAAACGTGAGTCTGCCGGTTCCGAGCAGCTGAGTGGGACAAAGGCTGCAGCAGCGGCAACCAGAAGCTGCAGATGCTTCTTAAAGGGCCCTGCGGTGATGGACCTGCTTGCTCTGAGCACCAGTGCCAGGTGCGCTGCATTGGGGGAAACAGGGACTTACAGGGGGACACTGAGTTGTCAGAGTGAGGGCCGAAGGCGAGGCTCTCTTCCAGACACAAGTGCAGGCAGTATCCATCCTTCTTCTATTGAGCCCTCCTCCAACCCAGCATGTGAATACAAGCACTGCCATAGCTGAGAATTCATTAAACTGGATAACAGAGATCACTCTGCCCAGAAGATTCCCTGAAATTCTGTCTCCCCTAACTCACAGCCACAGCCACAGCCAAGGCACATCCAGGTGTGTCCCAACTTACAGCCCCATCCTGCCACATCCAAATGTGTCCTAGGCAAATCAGGTGCTCCTTGCTGAGCAGCACCAAGACTCACACTGGTGGCATCTGATCTCGATTTCTGGTATGGCCTTTTGAGGCAACTATAAGCACAGCATCTGTGGATTGCTTGCTGAACCTTAACAGGTGGCCCTTGAAGGGCAGAGGCCGGGCTAAATTTGGCCTGCAGCTGAACCCCTCTCAGGACTGTGCCTCTGGATATCTACTTCACAAATCCACACTAATAAGACTGGAAGACTTAAGAGCTTTGCTTGGTACATAGAAACAGACACGGAAAGGCAGCCAAAATGGGAAGACAAAGAAGCAGAAACTATATGAGAGAATAGAAGAGAGATCCAGGAATAATGGAGTCAAGGAATCTAACAGATGCAGAGTTCAAAACACTGGCTATAAAGATGTTCAATGAACTTAAGGGAAGTGTAGATGAATTCAGTGAGAATTTTAAGAAAGAGATAAAAAAGCATAAAAATGGAAATGGAAATTATAAAAGGGAACCAGTCAGAAAAGAAGAACACATTACCTGAGATGAAGAGTATATTAGATGGAATCAACAGAGTGGATAAAGAAGAGGATAGAACCACTGATATAAAGGATGGGGAAGACAAGACACTCAATCAAAATAGCAAGAAAAAAGAAGCCAAGACTATAATAATTATTTAAGGAGCCTATGGGACACTATTAAATGTAAAAATATCAGTGTTATGGAGTACCTGAAGGAAAACAAGACATTGAAGAGATATTTGACAAAATAATGATGGAAAACTTCTCTAACCTGGTGAAGGAAATAGACATAAAACCCTAGGAAGCTCAGAGTCCCCAAAACCAGGAACCCAAAGAGGCCCACACCAAGACGCCTCATAATTACAATGCCAAAGGTTAAATACAAAGAGAGAATCTTAAAAGCAGCAAGAGAAAAGCAGTTAGTTATTTATAAGGGAGCACCAATAAGACTGGCAGCTGATTTCTCAAAAGAAACTATGCAGGATATAAGTGCTTGGCACAAAATTTTTTAAAGCAATGAAAATCCAGGATCTATAACTAAGAATACTTTATGCAGCAAAGTTAGAGTCGAAGGACAGATAAAGAGCTTCCCAGACAAAAATAAGCTAAAGGAATTTATCAACACCAAGCCGGTATTACAGGAAATGTTGAAGGGACTTATTTAAGAATAAAAACGTATAAAAAACAGGATTAAAGAATAGTAATAACTACACTCCTATCAACAAGTACCTCAAATGGAAAAGAATTAAGTGCTCTAACCAAAAGATAAAGTGGCCAAATAGATAAGAATACAAGACCCCTACATATTCTGCCTACAAGAGACTCACTTCAGTTTAAGAGACATACACAGACTAAAAGGGAGGGAATGGAAAAAGATATTGCCTTGATGGATCTGGAGGGTATTGTGATGAATAAAATGGGTCAGATAGAGAAAGATAAATATTGCATGATTTCACATACATGTGGAATCTAAAGAACAAAATATACAACAATAACAACAAAAGTAGTAATAAACTCATAGATAACAGAGAATATTTTGAGAGTTATTAGATAGGAGAATGTTTGGGTTTGGATGGTGAAAAAGGGCAAAGAGATTAAGAAGTACAAATGGATAGTTACAAAATAGACATGGAGATATAAAGTGTAGCATAGAAAAACAGTATATAATGTTGTAATAAATATGTTAGGAGGAAGAAGAGTACTAGATTTAATGGGGTGCTTTGTGAGTTATATAGATCTCTAATCACTATGCTGTACAACTGAAACTAATATATTATTGCATGCCAACTATAATTGAAAAAAACTCATCGAGTTGTATAATGTAAATATGAGCAACTAATTGTCTATTTCAATAAAGCTGGGGAAACGTAAAAAAAAAAAAAAAAAAGTGACATTTATTAAATGAGTGTTAAATGCTTTAAAATAGACTTAGCATAGCTGAAGAACATGTTTGTTTTGAGTTTTAATAGCACAAATGGACACTGGAAATGTCATGCTGCTGTGAAATGGAAAAAAATTTTCAACTGAGACCCTGACCAGAAAAGACTTTTCCATCAACATGAATTTAAAGCACCCTTCTAGTTACACAGCCAGCAGAGAATGTGCAACTACAAACAGTACGACCAAGAAAGCAAAGTTCATAATTATGGAGAGACAACATGTTTGAGAATTGTGTAGCTACTTCCTGTAATGAACATTTGTTTGTATTTATTGGAGGAAGCTGCCCTCATTATTAATAGCAATGATGAGTACTTACATTAAAGGAAGTTTATATTGGCTAAAATAAACAGCCTGCACAAGTAATAGAGAGTGAATAGTAAAGAACTGAAAATAAAGGTTAGTCAACAACATTCAGACCTCCCTTGAAAGATCGGGGCAATCTAGAATTCAGATAGACTAGAATAAAGACTTTTTGATTAATCCTATTTGATAAGACTTTTCACCAATTTCTTAGCAAGGCACAGGACATATAAATGATAAAAGTTGTGAAAGTTATTAAAAATTATCTCATAAGAAAAAAAGGATAAGAAAACAAAGCAAAACAATAGCACAACCTGATAATTTCACAGAAAAATTTTATTAAAAGACCAGATAATTCCAATGCTATATTCCAAATTATAGAAAATGAGGAAAATATTTAAATAAATTCCATGAAAATATAATATTGATAATTAAAGCAGATAAAATACCAAAAATTGATAGATTAATCTCACTATAAATGCTTATGAAAAAATTTTGAAAATTTCTAAAGGAAGTAAAAACAAATAAAATCTGCTGTCTACATTATGAAACAATGCATCTTGACTAAAGGAAAGAAATGTTGATAAAATTCAACTGGATAACAGAGATCCAATAAAAATAATTAGTGTATTAGGAATGTTTACACACACACACACACACACACACAATTATTTAATAGAGAAACACTAGAGATAATCCCACTTACAAATTAGTGTATTAGGAATGCTTACACGCACACGCACACACACACACACACACACATACAATTATTTAATAGAGAAACACTAGAGATAATCCTACTAAGGTCAAGGAAAGGATAACATACCCATAATCTCCACCACTATTGAATTTTTTTTGAGATAGTAGCTGCTGTAATTAAAGAGAAATCAATAAAAGGCATAATAATTGGAAAAAAAGTAAAATGAGTTATATCTGCAGATGATAAGGTAATATACCAAAACCCTCATGACTACCTCTTATACATGAACAAAAAATAACGTGGTTATGTACCATATTATAAAATAAACCTATAAAAACCAATAGAGGAGTAACAGGTACTCATTTTTTTTTTTTTTTGCTATCTTCTACTTTGAAGACAATTTTGCAGTTCTTCTAAAATTAAATGTAAAATTAGCACTGACCTAATTAACTTTGTAAAATGGTATTTTGATTGAAAACAGTAAGAGTAAAAACTAAAGAAATTATACATAAACACTACATTCCAGTTGGCAAATTTTTTTTTGTCATGGCAGTATGAGTTAATAATTATGAACTGCTTTACTAGTATGCTAGGGTTAAACAAATATGTAAATAAATGGTAAATGGTAGGAACCCACTTTCTTACTGTCAGAGGGAGAAGTTACAAGTAAATAAGAGGAGAGGCTAGAATAAAAGTTGTGGTATTATTGGACTAGAGTCAAAGATATCAGTATGCATTCATATTTAGTTTAACAGTTAAATATAGAAATAATTATATATGTGTGTGTACATATACGAGTTAATATTTACTGACAGAGCTTAGAAGCAATGACACTCAAGTAGCAACAAGCAAATCTAGAGCCTTGATCTTAGTTTCTAAAAACCATCCTCCGAAACTGTGAACCAAGTTCTTGGAAAAATGACAGATTCCAGGGTAGGTGGAAGCAGAATAGCAAAAAGTTTGGTTTGTAACTTACTTCAGAAAGTAAGGAAATGATTAAAAAACAGAACTGGTATCTTGAAAAATCTTCATTTGTTCAATGTAGGACAATTTGAGTATGGAAATCTATTATGAGAATAATGGATTTTAACAATGAATTTAAATGAATACATTAATCCACACGAATTATATATATATATATATATACATATATATATATATACATATATATATATGTATATATATATATATATATAATGATGGAAAATATATATATTTGGTTATAATATATATAACCAAAGGAAGAGAAGGTAAAACTCTTTATTGGAAGGTGAGTAACTAATTAATATAGAAGGAGTGGTTGATGGATATTGAAACAATTGGCTAAATTGTACTGGGAGAATGGGCTATTCATATAATCTCAGAATATCATCCCACAGATTACATGTTAAGTAAACTGGGAAAAATATCTTTATAATGAAGAAATTTGGTGGATACCTTTTTAATCAAGTGATTACATTTACTATGATCAATACTGGGTTAAAACTGACATGTAGCACTTGGCCAACATTTTAAAAATCTCAATCTAATCATAGAGAAGCAATTAAACAGATTTGATTTAAGACTCATTCTAGAAAGCAACTGGCCTGGATTCTTAAAACATAACACAACACAATACCACACAACAACAATTTTTGACATAAATGTAATGAGAAACAGTTGAAAAAGGCTTAGGAATGGTTTTAGTTTAAAATAAAGTAATATAACAAATAAATACAATACAGCATCTGATTTTTCCAATAAAACGTCAGTGGACATAATTGAGAAAATTGGGACATTATGAATAAGGTCTTTATAATAGATTATAATAGCTATCAATGCTAAATTCTTGGGTATGATTTTATTGGGTTTGGACTTATGTAGAAGAATTGTATTGTTCTTAAGAGATAAATGCTGCAATACTTACAAGGTGAGTTGTCATATGGTTTAGAAAAAGAAAAGGTCCCTTTCCCTTTCTATCATATCTGTCTGTCCATCTGTCAGTCTGTCCATCTGTCTGTCTATCCATATGTCTATCTATCCATCTGTCTGTCTATCCATCTATCTATCTATTCATCTATCTATCTATCTATCTATCTATCTATCTATCTATCTATCTATCCATCTATCTATCTCTCTGTCATCTATCTATTTGCCAACAGAGATGAGAACAGAAAGACAGAAACTGAAATATAGGTAGAAAGCATGTGACAAAATGTTAATAATTAATTAACCTAGAAGTATATATATATATATACATGTACGTATCTCTCTCTCTATATATGTATATCTATATTATATTATTTTTTCAACCTTACTGTAGGTATGAAGTGTCTCACAAAGGTTTTTAAGAATTAATATATATTAATATTTATTTGACTTTCGGTGCATTTTTGAGCAGCAAAAGTCAATGTTCTCAGAAAATCTTAAAAGGATTTCTGATATATTAAACAGCCATAGCAGTTTTATGGAGTGGGAACATGTCTCCCCTGCAAGCACCCACTTGTCCCTTTATTCATTGTCTCTGAGACAAATTTAAGAACCCCTACATCTTTAGACCCTGTTTTAAAATAATGTCCATTCTGCTACAGTTTAAAGTGTCAGAAAAAATGAAGACTTTATAGAAAGGTTTTCAATAAAACGTTTTAAAAATAATAACATTTTGACACTTAAAAAGATGTTACTCCAGCATTGGGGAAACCGTCAAATAAAAATACCAATTTTTTTGCACCCAGTGTGTGACTAGTGTGACTGGCAACCTCCTCATTATTTTGCATGAATAATACATAAATCCAACAATAACTCTGTAAAACAAATTTTAATTTCATTTTTATAAAAAAACCCAATTAAAGTTTTATTGGTAGTAAATGACAGAGCCAATATTAAACCAATATCTATATTCTTTCCTTGTATCAATGCATTCAGGTAAAAACTAATTTTTCAAAAATATCAGGATTCGAGGATATTAGAATGTGTGATTTATCATTTAACAATAAGACATACAAAAAATACAAAATTAAACTGAGTTCTTTCCACTCTGTTTATTAAATATTAGTATTGCTCTTGAAAAGATCTGGTCTATTGAGATATTGTCAATAGGTATAAAAAAAACTAACAAAATTGTTTGAATAAGAGATTCTAGAGTCAAGTAGTTTTATAAATTGTTTTCAGTAGAGTTAATTTCTCAAAACTAAGGTATTAGAACCGGACAGATTTCACTTTACAATAATCATACTTTGCTCTTAGCTTCCAGATCATCACCAACCTTCCTTCACTGTTCTAAAACTAAGATATATATGACAGAGTGTTTTATCGATCTTTGTTGATACGTTAAATTCATTAGACAGAACAGCATACCTTATATTGACATCACTAAAATATTTATAACTTATTTCCTTATTCTATTTTAGTCTTTATTTTATGTATTACTTTAATAAATAGAAATTTCAAATAGAGTGAAATAAGTATCTCTCTTTACACACGCACACACACGCACAGACACACACACACACCCTTGATTTTTGACAAACCTAGACATCAGTAATACTTCTTAAACTTTAGGTGATTGATAGTTGTATCTTTACTGCTGTTTAATTATCTGGGAACAATGAACTTATAAAATAAATGAATAAAACTGATAAGCTTTATAAAAATGTATTTTATCCAGACTTAAAGATCATTTCAAGTTCTATTCTAACCAAATCAATATAGAAAAGCAGTTTCTAAACAACAAAGAAGTGGGGATAATAGAACTATCCAAAAAAAGTGTTTACAAAGAATACATGCTGGTAGAGCATCTGAAAACACGGATCTTAAAAAGCATCTGAAAATAAAAGGGGCAGCGAGAGTCATAAAAGCAGTTGGAGAAGACTTACAGAAATAAAGAAGGGTTCTTCTCACTGACAAACTTGAAGGAAGACTGAAAATGTGAAAGTACAGAAATATTTTAAGGTGAAATTGCCAGGTAGCTTTAATTTAAAAGTATAAGGCAGGGTCACTGGTGAATAATAAAGTATCAGGATTTTGAGGAAAGCATTGAGGGGAAAAACACGAAACTGAGTGGGTTTTAGTTGCAGCTAAGCCTCTAAACAGTGAGGATCAGAAAACCATAGAGACTCAGTTTTCTTATGTGTAAAATAAAGAGCGGCGATAGCCACATTAGTCATAGGATGGCTGTAAAGATTCATTTGAGATCCTAATAAACAGCCCACATCCTTGAATGCTTCTCTTGTAGGGAATCTGTTTTAGGCAGCATCAGATCTCAGAGTCATGGATCAAACAACTGTTAAGGTCTAAACAGCCAGCATACTTTCTAAAATATGTTCTATTAAAAAATTACAGAATCATGGAAAATCCCAAACCACACTGAAAACAATAGAATGTGGTAAGCTTCTTTTATTAAAAAATAAATAAAACAGAATTGTGGTTTTCTAGTATATTGTATACTCATGGATATCATAATGATCTTTCTAGTCATCATAAAACCTATTTGAAACCTTTAGTTACTCCAAATTTTCCAAAGGGTAGGATTTTTGTATTGTGGAGAATGACTCATCGATATGTCAGAAAGTCAATTTATTGTTCAGAAACAACACTTTAAATAAAATAAAGGTAGAATGGAATAAACTAAAAACAATAGAGTAGAACATAAAACATCTGAGTAGTTTTACCTAGTAAATTGTAATCTATTGTGAAATTATAATTTCTATGTGTTTATGCTTGTGTAATATAAAAAGTACATTACTATGAGGCTGTGTTAAAAAAAGTTTGAAAAGCACTTCTGTAGATCATAAGGTCCTTTCATAATCTTGCTTTTGCCTGATTTGTACCCTAAAACCTGTGAGTTCCAGTCATTCTCTAATTGAATGAATAAGCCATACTCTTCTGCATCTTGGGACAATCTGATAATATTCCTGATGAAATATTTTCTCTCACACCTTCCTGTCAACTTGGGAAACTGCTACTCATTTTTCAATACACAGTTCCAATATCTTCTGCTTCATGAGTCTTTCCTGACACTTTCCTCCCTGTGATCCCTATTCCTTCTATCTCCCGTTGAATTATGAGTGTCTTTTTGTTTGATCTCCAACAGTGTGAGGTAGGTAATAGATCATTATTTCCCAATAATCTGGCACTAGTTAGGCTGCAATCGATTCTCCACCTAAATTCTCCGAGAACATATCAGTCATACAAACTCTATGAGCTCAGAAAATCTTGGCTTTCCCCCACTTTTTCTTGTGGTGGGGTTTGGGGTAGGCTCTGAAAGATGTCTAGAGCAAATGTGACAATATTCAAATCATAAATTTGGGAGAGGAAAAATAATTTTCTGTCTATCCTTCTAATTTCTTCTGGCTAGTCTAATAATCAAATCAAATTGACATGAGACAGATTAACCTAAGAAAATAACCAAATTTATTATATATATATACATATGGGGGTTCCCTAAGGATATGAGACCCCAAGACAAATCAGGTGATTGAGGTTAATTTGTTATTCTGAACTAAGAAGAGGGAGACAGAGGTCTGAGATTTCAAAGGGAAAGCTGGCCATTCACAGGTGGAAGAGAAAGAGCAAACATTTGGTAAACAAATTCTCACAGGGTCACCCAGAAAAAATGGGACACAGCGGGGAGTCAAACTCTAGCAAACTCTGACTTTGCTAGAGTTTTTCCTGTCTGCCAGTTAGTTTGTTACAATGCCGAAGTGATAGCTCTCTTCCTTTAAGCAGGTTTTTCTATTTGAATTCCTATAGGCAGTCAAAGGGGAGAGTTTCAAAGGTTCTTTCTGAATCTTTTGTTTCTTAAAAATAACCAATTTAAAGTAATCCATATCCCTAAAAAGGCATATTTTGGGGCAGCAAACTTGCTTCCCCTCTCATATAAGGGAGACTAAGACCTGTCTAAACCAGTTTGTTTAGAATCAAGCCTGGAGAGCAATGCTTCTGTGTACGGAACATACAGTAAATAGGCTGACATGATTTTTGTGCCTATTAATGCAGATTAGAACTATCTATAAACATCTTTTCTTCAGACAACATATTTCCAATACTATTAATTACACCTATGAGGACCCATGCTTAACAATCATTAGCTAATGAGTCACTAATTTTACAAATGAAAAACAATTGTAGTTACGCAAACGACTGAAACCTCTTTTGTTGATCAAGTTAAGAATAGCTGAAGAGTGACGTTTCAGACAAAAAGGTATCTGAGTACCCTTGAACTGTGAATTTCAGATCAGGGTATTCCCGAAACTGTAATTTAAATCATTGTTTATTTGATATCATCATACTTTCTATGACTGAAGCATTTTAAAATAAATTATAGAAATTGTTACAGCAGAAATAATTTAATAAATATGCGATTAGCTTTTGAGAGTCAATAATAATATATTTTTAAAAGTTTAATGCTTCCTCTCCTACAAAGTGAGGCAGGATGGGTAGAGCAGGAACATCCTGTCTGCCTTCAAGATATTTTCCCTTTCTTCAGACTTTCTCTTGTTTTAGTCCCAGCTGGGAGGGCAAGCCAAAATCCATCTTTTCCAGCCTAGATGCCATCTTTGGCAAAGGCATAACCTTTGGCTAAGGCATGACATTTGGCTAATTATAATATCATTATAATCTCATCTGCATTGCAAATACTGCAGTTCCTATCATGCACCTGCTGCCATAATAGTTTCAGAAACACCATATGAGGAAGAAAAAGAAGGATACTGAGCTTCCCGCCTACTGGAAGAAGACAAGGCTATGTCAGCACCACATTTTCCTGGGCTCTCTCTGTCTCTGGGAGAAAAAAGGTCATAACCAGCTATTTTCTCTCTCTCTCTCTCAATCCAACTCTCCGCCACCCCTCCTCAAATGTGTACGTTGCGCTTTCCTGCTTGCTGTTCATCTTGCCTTTGAATTCTTTCTTGCTGAATAAAACAAGAGTCTGGTCACTGGACCCCCAAACTCTCTGGCTCTTTATCTTACCCTTGAATTCTTTTTCACGGAATAAGACAAGAACCTTTCCGGGCAACAAAAAGATTGCCTTTCTGAGGACACTACTTTTTATGCAATGCAGTTATCTGTTCTCTGATACTTGGATAAAAAATACATAGTCTTCTAAGAATTGAATATGATTTGACTTTATACAAAATTTTGCTAAAACTTTTAAGTTAGACAAATACTTGGTAAGCCATTCTTATCATAACAAATAGAAAGTTCCCTTTTATTGAATCTTTAAATGAGCAAGTTTATGACACATTAAACCTTACTGTCAAGCTTTCTGAAATTGGCCTGGTAATTTTGTTTGCAGAAAGGAATAAAGCTTTGATTTTGTTTCATTACTGAATTAGCAGTCTCACTAATGACTAGGAAATTGTTCTTGCTACACGTGAGAACAAACATTGCAAAACTAGAAGATTGCTTAGCTCAGAGTTTCCCAAAATTTTTTGCACATTAGCATCACTTTGGAATTTTTTAAAAATTTCAAAGCTTGAAGGCCTCAACTTTTTAGATCAAGAAAGTCATAATCTCTGAGGATGAGACAGAAACATCAATATTTTTGTATTTACTTTTATTGAAGCATTCCAGCTGATTGAAGGTAAGTTTGGAAACCAAGGCCTTAGCATATGGCTCAGCTTTCTGGTTTGTATTAGTAGTAAGAGCAGACAGAGCAGTAATTTTAATATTTCACCAAGTACTGTTAAAGCTTTATTTGCTATTTTTTATAAGTATAGTTGGTATATAATATTATATTAGTTTCAGGTGTACAATATAGTGATTCCACATTTTCATATCCTACAATATATCTCACTAATTCTAGGAATCATTAGTCACCATGCAAACTTATTACAATATTACTGACTATATTCCTCTTCATCTTTTTCACTCATCACCCTGCTACCTCCACTCTGAAAATCATGCCTTTGGTCTCTGTTTCTATGAGTCTATTGGAAAAAAAAATCTTTATTTGCATGTCTACTAAATCTGCTATGGAGAAATTTATCTTTGGAAATCCCAATGTGCGTATTTATTACACTTTTATAATTGCTCTACCAAGTGGCAAGAGTATATTTATCTGTCATAAAAATAACTACATCTGATTAGACATGCAAATAGTATATTTACAACCATTTAGCCTCATGTTATAATACTATTTGGTAGCTAGTCAGACATGATCAATAGGGGGAACAAACGAAGAGGGGCCCAGCCTAGAGATTGCCCAAAGAACATCCTATTAGTAGTTGGAGAATTCCTCCTGCATCCCCAGAGACAAAGGACAGGAAGGCCATAGTCTTAGCTGACTTAATCGGGCTACAGATGCTGCACAAAAGGTACTACCCTAATTTGTCTACAATTAGAGCTTCATTATAATACTATGTTTATGCCTGGAAGTTCATGAATCTAATTATAACAGACTAAATTTTGGGTAAGCGCATGGGCACTAGGCAAAGTGTTATATAGCAGCCAGGTGTCAATCAAAATAACCTCACTTGCCAATCATCTAAGAACGCTTTTGTAACCACCCATCACCACTCCAAATATAACAGAGACTTCTCGCTCCCCTGGGGTTACAGCTCTCCATCTTCCCTTGCTCTAACTCATAATCTCACGCGTGTGCGTGTGTGCACGTGCGCGCGCGCGCGCGCGCGCGCGCACACACACACACACACACACACACACACAGCCTCCCCAGTGGTACATAACCTTGTTTCCATGTGGTTTGTCAGTTTTATGCTTGACCCATTTCTACTTCATAACATGCTTTTAATAAATGAATATTTCTCATATTCACTGAATTAAAATTCATTTTCAGCAGTGAAAAGGACCTAGAGATGTGCATATTATTGGAACTCCCATTGCTTCAACTGTAACAATACTATATAAATAAACCCCATGAATACAGTAAGAACCTAGCTTATAGGTTCTTTAATGTGACCTCAGATTACTTTTCAGATAAACAGAAACTTTTAGATTTCTTAATATTTCATATTGCATTTTTAATAAAGAACCTAAGCTAATGTATCATTATTCTTATAATACTTCTGCATTTCAATTTGCCACCAAATCTTAAATGATAAAATAACCACCATTTAAAGAAAATGATGTTCCCATATTTTCTCAATTTATAAATGTATTCTTATATTAAAAAATACCTCCAGGCAACATGAAGAAAAGGCATAGACAATTATGCTTATTTGTTTATAAAGAAAATACTTTCTGAGGATCACCCTCCTCCATTTTCTGGATACAATTTCATTTCCCTCCAGAATTTAAACAGGGGAAAATTGAAAGGGAAGGAAAATTAGGGCAATTCTGACTTGGTTGGGGTTCCTTTGTGTCTTGTTTGGCAGATGCTAAAGCTGATATCCCTGGGTGAGTCTGAAAAGTGGTTTGAATTGACACCCTGCCTTATAGGGCATTATCATTGGTTCTTCAGAGATCCCCTGCTGTGCCTTTCTGCTTTCAGTTTTAGTGATCTAGGTAGAAATCTTTAGTGACTCCTTTCTCAATCCACAGACAATTATCTTCATATTGAAGACCACTATAAATTACTGGGGATCTTAAGAGATGACAGCCAAGATGACCAGACACTTATTTTCTCCTTTATGATTTTGTCTGGTCCATTAGAAACAAGTCTCATGAATTAATAATTTCCAGAAATCTTGGTCAATGTCAACACAGCATCCCACTCCTAACTCTCCCCACAAAAGTCAGCCAACCCTTCTTTTACTCTCTAAGTTCCCATGCTGCTCACATCCGTAGGCCTCTGTTCCTAGATAGAGAGGCAAAAAATAATTTTTTCGAACGTTTTTTTTTTTTGTAAAATTTGTGTGTCTGAAGAAGTGATTTTTATATACTCACTTAGTTACCTTGCATTTATTTTTTCATGCTTCGGTCAAAACTGAGTACAATTCTAATATCCTTCTGGTTATATTTCTATGTTTATATGCTCCCT
>NW_011888814.1:578867-585535 GCF_000151845.1 Pteropus vampyrus
TCCTTTATGATTTTGTCTGGTCCATTAGAAACATGTCTCATGAATTAATAATTTCCAGAAATCTTGGTCAATGTCAACACAGCATCCCACTCCTAACTCTCCCCACAAAAGTCAGCCAACCCTTCTTTTACTCTCTAAGTTCCCATGCTGCTCACATCCGTAGGCCTCTGTTCCTAGATAGAGAGGCAAAAAATAATTTTTTCGAACGTTTTTTTTTTTTGTAAAATTTGTGTGTCTGAAGAAGTGATTTTTATATACTCACTTAGTTACCTTGCATTTATTTTTTCATGCTTCGGTCAAAACTGAGTACAATTCTAATATCCTTCTGGTTATATTTCTATGTTTATATGCTCCCTCCCTATTGTTTTTTTTTTAATAAAATAAAGATAAAAAATAGCAAACCTACATACTTACACTACATGTAAAAATCAACTCTGGAGTTGCAAAGCCCATTAAGACTTTATTGGTCTGTACTCTTGAGGTCAGAAAGGTATATGTATAATAAGGAGCTGTAAGTACTAAAAGGAGAGTATGTACAGATCTACGATATATTAAGGAAGTGGAGATGAAAACATGAAGGTATATAACATTCTTAAAAAAAAGTTAGAGAAACATCAGAGTGTAGATAACATTTGAATTGAAACTTAAGGAATATTTGTGATTTTATTGGTTTAGCACAACACCCAATAGTTGGAAACACATCTCCTCTCCTAATGTTCTCAGTCACACTTCTGACTGGAACCTACTTACTGTAATATCTTTGGATAAATCAATACGACTTAAAAATAAGTAATCAAAATGTCATTTCAAGATAGAATAACTCCTGGTGTTCTAAGGATTATCTTTAATCATTCTCCTTAAACTATTTTCTATTAGAAATATAATTATAACACATGGAAAACAAACAAAAAAAATCTCCATTGTCAGTCACTTATATTGAAATCTATAACTACAACATCCTATTTTCTAAAAAGTGTTCTTTTAGTTTTAATTTAAGTGGCCACTTACCATTTCATAACCTGTGTATCTCTGTGACACTGCTACATGGTTGTCATACTTACTGATCCTTTAAAATGCTAAGGTTCAATATTTGTGTACTAAGCAATAACTAAAGTTAAAAAGTTTTACAAGTTGCCAAGTCAATGAATTTTTATATGTATTATTACAGGTAATAATAATTAATAAGAATAATAATAATAGTTTTATAATAATAATGGTTAACATTTACCGAGGGTCTACTCCAGGCCAGGCACTCTGGTAAGAGATGTATATGCATGATCTTCACTTTTTACATAACCTTACAGAATTAGTTATTATACTCATCTTCATTATGCAAATGAAGGCCCAGAATCATTACAATTTTTCAAAGTCACAGCCAATAAAGACCTAGTTCTATCCCTGGCAGGTTAAGTTCAGTGCCCTGTTCTTAACCACCACAAATTACTAGTCCTTACTTACAACTATAGCACAGGTGTTCCTATTCAAAATGGATTTTTTTTTTACCTAATTAAATGTTACGTCTGTATTTTATGTATTTGTTTGTATATCATTGTTACTTATAATGGAATGAGATAGGAGAATTCTGTAGCCTGTTGAAAATAGGCTATTTATCTACAATATTGTTCCATAGACTATATATCGTTTGGTTAAAAAAAAGTGGTATTTATTTATATACGGTATCTGTATGATGTTTATATAGTCTTATCGCATGTGACAAGAAGCGAAAATATCATTTATAAAAAGGGCACCTCTTCAGCTTGGTTAAAAGCACTCAAAATACCACTTGTACTCACTATAAATGTATAATGCATATTGAAGGGGTCGGTAGGTGAATGAATGTCCTATGATGCATAAGGGTCAATTAATACAGTTAATACACAAACTGTTTGCTTGTGTGTATATTTTAATATTTCAACAATTACAAGTAATCTTCAATTTGCTTTTATCATTCCTGTAATGGAAAGATGTTCATTTGACTTTAAAGGAAATGAATGTGGACAGAGTTTATTCCTTTCTTCAACATTTTGAGAATAGATTCTCCACTGGCTAGGATGCAAACTATGAAAAGGATAAAAGCTGTCCTTAATGCTAGAAAATAATCATGGTGTATACTAATATTAAGACATAAGTAGAAATTAAAAAAAAAAAACAGCTAAAGTGAGGTAGGGAGATAAGAAATTTCAGTGTCAAGTACTGCTTCTCTCTGTAGTAGGGAAAATGTTCCCAGTTTATATGAAATCTATGACTGATTCTCTTTCACTTGGAAGATTTTTATTATACCCAAAGGGAAAACTGTAAGATTACCACTCTTACTATAATCAAAACATCAGGAATGAAAATCCTACCCACTGGCATAATAAGTATTTTAATAATCTATAATATATCCATATCAGTAATGCTGCTGTAAGATGTCATTGATTTAATTTTAACACTGCTTATGGTCTAGCATTTCATATGAGACAACTAAGGATCCCTGACTCTTGTGTTATTAAATATAGATTCAATTCCAGAAAGCACGTTGCTATTATTTTACTATTCTGAACACATTTTAATCAGAGTGTGACATTATTGGGCATAGGTTTTATAGTTTCTCATATGTTCTTTGAGAATAGTACATTATGATGATGGCTACAAAGAATGAGTTTCATAGATGTTCATAAATCATTAATAAAATTATTGTTGCATTGGTATAATGGTTCTATAAGGTATAGAATACTCATTTATTTTTCTAGGAACAAAAAAAATAGATAACAACAAAAAATCAGATGGAGAAACAGGAATAGGGTTATTGCAAGTTTTAAAAAACTTGAAATATGAGTGATCTTCGAAATCATTTAATAATAATCCCTTGAAGACCGCATTGAACATCAGTAAACCAATGTAATTTAGGAATGCTGTTCTGGAGAAACACAAGCTTAAGAAATGCCATTTACATCACCATTTGTTTGAAAAAATACATTTTCATTGTCCTCGAAAAAGCGTCTGTCAAATGCTATGTTCACAGAGCAAGTGAATGTCTATCAACATTTACCAATGCTAGTATTGTGAAATGGTGAAACTTCTTGTGTCAAAGAACAGCTGAGGCAAAGACAAAGGCTTCTCACCAAGGAATTATATTAGATTCACATAGGCCTGTAGCTGACTGCTGTATTTTGAATATGCTTTTTTTGGTTGCTGAAGGTGTGAAAATGAGTCAGAGTGTGAAATGTGTGCCACCTTTAGCCAAGATATTTCAATAGCGAAGAGTCTGAAATATAAGAGCAGGAGTGTGTAATTCCATTGCTGGTGCTGATACTATTGAATGTTGTTTACATGAATGAAACAGTAAAAAGCTGGTCCCCTAACATTATTTGGATTCCTTTTCCAATAAGCTTAATACTTAACTTGAACCTGGCAAAGTAAATCATTCCAAATTCAAATACCCTTCTCCACTCTGCAGAGGCACACTGAGATGGAGTAGCAACTAATGTTCATTTTGAGAATAGAACTGGGCACAGCTGTTCTAGCGAGGGTTTTCTGTAAGAAAATAAAATGAACTGTACATAAACAAATGGGCAGGGTTTCACCGTTACATCCAAAAAATTAGTATCTGGTTCAGAGCCCAAAACAATCATTTGCAGATTGTGGAAAATTACATTTCAAGTATCATCAACTAAAATGTCATAAACATTTTAAATTATCAAGAGCAGGACAAAGGAAACAAAGTTGTAGAAATATAAAAACTCCATTGAGTGGTGACAAATACTGCTCAAATAATGCTCTAGGATTTTTTTCTCCAATAGATCCCTTTCCAAATTCAGTAAGTAAACTGACATATGATGGTGTGTTTCATATTGATCAGCAATGACACAGATGTATTCAACAAACCCTATCTATCTGATGAGCTAACAGTCTGACATGTATAGGCATCAACTATCAGTTACAAGAAGTAAAAAATATGGATATAGAAAATATTAAACCATCCATCTTCATAGTTGAATCAGAATAAAGATTCATTATGTTGACTTTCTTGTGTTAACTTAATTTTAAGAATCTCTATCTCTGGCATTCAGATAGTGTGAGTCATTTTATTCTATCAAGAGCATATAAAACAGCCTTATTCACTCATGGAGCTGTGTAGAAGGTGGGGGAGGAAACACCAGATGACTCCACCTATCACCACTCATATTTAACCTTTCTAATAGTGTAGAATTTTGAATGAAGCATATATTAAATACTTACTTTCAATCAATGATGCTTAATCAACTCTCACTAACTGCAATAGTGTTTATTTAGCAATCTCAATGACCCACACTCAAATTTGAGATCAAGGAAGACTCTCTAAATAGCCAAACTGATATCTCTAAATTTGCTTTCTATAGAGCATTTTAACTCCTTCTCATAAAAGATTAACACCTGAGTTTCAAAATTAACTAGTTTCCAAGTTAATTAGAAAGAAAGTTCTCTTAAAAAACATTTCCCAGTAGCAGTCAAAAAATAAAAGGACAAAATACACTTTGACAATTAAGAGTAAAACACAGAAAATTAAAAAGTAACTAAATAAATTTAAAAAGCCCTCTGTGGTACAGGAATATTATGACTACCTATCTTAATAGCTCTTGAGAATGTGTTTATATGAAGAATATATTAGATGCTCAAATTGGAGATTAATTACTGACATGTTTATATATTTATTTGACAATCTTTTCTTGAGAGGCTACTATATGATAAGCACTGTAGAAAGTCCAAATGGACCTACTGAATATCCTTGAGGAATCAACAATTGAATAAGAAATTACAATGGATTTCCACCACTCCTAGGATGACAGAAGTCCAACTCATCAATTGATGGTTTAGAAAGTAGAATCTCAGGGTGGAGAAAGGCTCCTGGTCTGTGACTCCAATAAATTTCTTAAATTTTATTTCCATTTTCGGCTCTCACATTTATATTCCTGCGGGCACTAACCTGTGACCTACATAAAATGCTTACAGAATATAGCTCTGGCTCAGAAAGGTACAAACCCCCCCTCACTTGGTTTCTTAGTATAACTGTGACTAATCGGGGTTTCTTAAAGTTTATTATGAAATATTAATTGAGGACTACTTGGAAAAAATAATAAATGCACACAAATATTTAGTCCAAATGACATATTCCTATGGCAGAACTTGTAGTTTGGTGGAGGGAGGAACTATAAATCAGAGGTTCCCATGATTCTCTTCTAGATATGATCATTTGTTAGAAAGGCTCACAAAGCTCAATAAAACATCTACATATGTTTACAGGTTTATTATAAAAGATAATAAAAATGGTAACATAATATAGGATATTTCATGTGCTGCAATATGTATGAAATATAGAATCATGAAGTTGATAACTAGATGAAGAGTTACATAGGGTGAGGTACAGAAGAGTCCAGAGAGCAGGAGTTTCTTCGACCATGGAACTGGTGTGCATCACCCCCTCTGCATTTGGATGTGTTCACTAACTGGAAGCTCATCAAAGCTCTTGTTTAAGAGTTTTTATAGAGCTTAATTTCCAGCCCCTCTTCCTTCCTTGAAATTCTTGAGTAACTGAGTTACAACCCTCTAATCTCTTTTTTTTTTTCTAGTGAGTAGCACTATCCTGAGGCTATGTAGCAGTCATAAAAATTATAAACATTGTATTTCAACAAACAAAAAATGGGATAAAATATTTTTAATTTATATATTTTGTAAGAGGATTTTATTCAGGATATATTAAGAATTCTTACACCTCAAAGATAAGACAAACAGCCAAAATAAAAAATTATATTTTAATAAAATTTTCACCAGAGAAGATAAAAGAATTACTAATGAGCACATTAAAAATGTGAAACGCTAGTCATTAGGGAAGCATAAATTAAAATTACTGTGAGATTCCACTTCACCCACTAGAACTGATGATATACTTTACAAGACAAATACTGTTGTGGACAGGAAGAAACAGAACATTCATATATTGCAGATATAAATTTAAAATATTACTGCCATTTGGAAAATATTTTATCTGTTTCATAAGAAGTTAAAAAATAAAGTTACCATTTGACAAGCAATCCCACTCCTAGGAATCTACTTGAGAAAAATGAAAATATATGTTCATACAAAGACGTGTACAGGAATGTTCACAGCAGCATTATTCATAATAACTCCAAACTAGAAACAATTTTAATGTCTATCATTTGGTGAACAGATTTAAAAAATGTGGCATACCGTACAATGGGAGACAATTCAGCAATTAAAAAGGAGTAAACTACTGATACATGGTACAATATGATTGAAACTCAAAAACTCTAAATGAAAGAAATTGAAAACAAAAGATTAGATATTTTATGATTCTATTTATATAAAATATCTATAAAAGGCAAATTCATACACAGAAAGAAATCAGTGGCTGCCTGGCACTGGGGATGTGAACAGAGATTGGCGACTAGTGGTCAAAAAATATTTTTGGAGTGATGCTAAGGCATCACTGAAAGACTAATGGAAAATAAAGCTGGACTGTGGTGATAATTGTACAACTCTGTTACTAAAATCATTGGTGTACATGTAAAATAGGTGAATATTTATGGTATGTAATATATACCTCGAAGAGTTGTTTAAAAAGACAGATTCCTGATCTTACATAATTAATTTTTTCTCAGAGCTTGAAGGATGCATGTTAATCCACTTAA
>NW_011888814.1:586690-599329 GCF_000151845.1 Pteropus vampyrus
CAAAAATACATATAATATATTTGAAATATTTTCATAATATTTATATAATGATTTACCATGAAAGGAGTAGCTTTTATTTTAAATTTTCATACCCATGGGCAAAAAAAATAAATAAACAAAAATGAGAATACTTATTATTTACCTGGCATTTAAAACACAGGATTTACATACACAAACATGGAAATGATAGATAAATCTAGAGAAATAAACAAATAGAAGTAAAGAAATTTGCAAGAGAATTAAATAATAAATTACAAGTTGATTTTGTACATAGAATCTGTATTTCTTAACAAGATTACAATAACATTTAGAAATTATTATGCTTTGATATGGTTTGATCTGTCTTCCAGAAGCTTACAAAATATTACATGAGGTTGAGAAGAAAGGGATCATAAAGAGATACAGAGCCAGCTCTACCTCTAAACTCACTTTCTATTCTCATGCAAGCCATTTAACACTCAGTGATTTCCCAGGGTGACCATAGACTGCTATCTGCTTGTGAATTTTTAGCAACTTAACACTGCTTCTGAATTAAATGACGGCAGCAGAAGCATTCATATGATCTGATTATTGTTTCCCATAAGATGAGCTTACTGTAGGGCTCCATCAATACAAGATCTTTTCTTCCTTCATTATGGCTCTCTTTAGAAAGTATAATCTGGTTGAAGTTGAGTGTTGGGATGCCATACATGCTTAAACAGAATTCCTTCTATTAACAACAGAATATCCATCTTTTCTGGCCATGTAGTGTTTTTTGAGCAAAGCTATAGCTTTGCCAGTCAGTAATCTACAAAGCCACAGCACTAGTCAAAATGTAATAGGTCCAGAGAAAATGAACGATTCATTGCATTCATCTAGTCCACGTTATTAGAAAATGTTCAGAGTACATATCTCCAGAACAATGTATTCCTTGAGACAACAATAATGTCTTTCATTTTTCCCCCAACTTATGCCCAGCACTGACCAAAGACATGCATGGCATATAGAAAGCCATCCTTGAAAGAATAAATGATGGGCCATCATATCATTTATACACAAAAAAATACTATTTATTTTATGCAAACATAGTCAATTTTTTTATAAAAATGTACTACCAATGTACTACTTTGATACTATATAAATATTTAAATATAGCTTTAAATATAGAAGATATGAACTAAGGGTCATATTTCTCTTTTTTTACCTGCTGATTTTTGAGCTGAGGGCTAAGTTCTACAAATAAAGGTGATTTATTGATATAGTTGGTTAGTTTCTTAAAACCAAAAACAAAATAGCTTTCTTCCATAGAAACAAAGTGTCATAAAATAAATATTCCTTCTGACGTGGTTTACCAATATGCTCTAATGATTTTCTTCTAATGAGATTTCTGAGTTTATGCTGAAACAGGTCATCTGTAAGTTTTCTGATGCACCTGTTGTGGGTAGATGTTTTAGTAAAAATTAGCATCTTCCTGGATATAACTTTTATGGTTCTCACCATCTTGCTATTCCATTGTGCTATGTAAATTGCTCACTTTCATTTTAACATTCTTTGGTTTCCTTTCTACTTTTTGCCCATATGTAAGTCTTAGTTTGTGGAAGAAATTCATGTTAGATATTTTCTTGTCAGAGATGGCATATGTCTTTATTTTGTTTGAAGTTCAAAGCAATGCTGGCTTCTGAATTTGCATTATGAGCAAACGAATTGTTCTTAACTTTCAGTAAAAATAGTCCTGCAGCAGGGCAGTTCAGAACAAAAATGTAGCTGTCTGTATTGTGCCTTTGCTTTTTATTGACTAGTTCATTATGCATGAGGACATGTCCCATCTTTGTCAGTCAGTCTGCTTACTCCTGCAAAATATCACATTCTTAAAAGGCCTTTGGAATTGAAAACAACCTAAAACTCTGTTTAGATTTGTGACTGTCATTCTTCTGGTTAGAA
Source organism: Pteropus vampyrus (assembly GCF_000151845.1). Lineage (NCBI taxonomy): Eukaryota > Metazoa > Chordata > Mammalia > Chiroptera > Pteropodidae > Pteropus > Pteropus vampyrus. The sequence goes on from NW_011888814.1 coordinate 588,611, forward strand.
TCGCATATAGGTTGTGCAACAGTAGCAAAGATGCATCCATAATAGCTGTCAGCCAGGATGATCATTAAGCTCTGTCTCCAGTCAAGATTCTTGTGCCAGATGGCACCTCAGGAACACTAGACAGAGCATGTGAAGCTGCCAAGATTTGTACTGAGCCCTTTTAACTTAGGGCTGGTGGAAGAATAAAATAAAGCAAAAGGACCCATGAGAATAAAACTAGCAGCAGCTTTCTAGACCCAGGCTCTTCCGTTTATGTGCAAAGACAAATCAATGTTATATTTACAAATGTATATTGCTTATTAATATTATGTCATATAAAACATTATTGTTTTCTAAATTGCATTTCTCATTGTAATACTGTCCTTCAAATAGTAATTTTTTTCTGCCTTTTATGTCATATTTAGAAGATATTTCAACCAACATTTCTGATCAGTGTTTTCTTCTTAAATAACAGTTTTTCTTTCTTTTATATCATTATATCTGAAAACTCCTAGGCACAGATTTGCAATCTAATTTTCTTTTGATAGCTAGCTAATGATTTCAAGATCATTTATTGTATATAAAATTTTTGTGCTTTTGAAATTCTGTATTTATTACATTAGATTGTCCTACATATTAGGATCTTTATTTGTGTGATATTGGAAGGAAACAAAGAAACTTGCTAATTGAAGAAATAATTATTTTATTTTATTTAGATTGTCATTCCCTGGAAATTAATTTCTTTTTTTTTTTTTGAATAGATACAATTGTTGAACAAATCTGTCGCGTAAAACTTACAAAGGTAAAAATGTCATGAGGAAATCCGACCAGAAGGAATTCCCTTACTCTACTCAACATCTGGCATCCTTTTCCAACAAAAAGACACATATCGTTAAGATTCTAGCTGCTGTGGCCTTACAAAATAGCAGTGAATCCTTGAGGGGATGCTACTTTAGACTTTAAGATGCTTAGGATTTTCTGTGGGGCATTTGAGAAGGTGGTGGAGTGGGGAAGGTGTTAGAATGAGAGAGAGGAATGTGTTGTTTTGGGGAACTATGGTGAGAGATGCTTAATAAAAGCAGTTTTAGGGGGAGATAGAAACCTGAGGGCCAGGAAGGTGGGTTACATGTAGAACTATTTCTTTGTACATATAGAGTCAAAATACCTAGTAGCAATGCTTTTGAGACTTAAGGAAATTCCAGATAATTAATAGTTGTTGAACAAATTAATTAATTAACTTTAACTTTGCCAATTCCTTTCTAAAATAAGCATAAAACCTCTTCTGTGTATTACATGTGTGGTAATCATGGAGATAGCGAAGGAATAACACAGTAAGGTGAAGGGACAATCGTCTCATTTCACTCATTAGCTCCAGAGTAGTGAGATCTTGCTCAAACTTCCTTGCAGTGACTAATAGTAGGAAAGGGAACCAGCAGACTTCCCAGGCTTTCCATACAGAGAAGATATATTCAGTATATTTTTTCATCACACAGATACTATTGCTAGACTTGCTATGTGCCAACTATTTTGAGTGCTTGGAATACAGCAGAGAGCAAATTTCACAATAGCTTTTTCATAGAATTAGTGCACCAGAGTAGGGAAGACAATAACACAGAAGAAAAGGATAAGAAATGCTGAGAAAATAAGAGAAAATGAGGTCAGAGAGGGAACAAACCACTGGATCAGTTAGCAAATAACAATGGCTTTTATTCTGAGTGAGTCATGAACCCATTGGAAAGTTTTGAGCAGTAAAGTATGATGATCTAAAACTTGTTTTAAAATTATCCTCTGACTGCTTGGTTAAAAATAGAGTAGGGGGCAGAGTCGGAATCAAGAAATTGGTCAGGAAGCAATTGTAATTCAAGCAAGAGATGTTAGAGGCTCAGAATAGGCTGGAAGCAGTGGAGGTGGTAAATGTCAACAGAACTTGAATGTTCTGAAAATAGAACTGAAAGAAGTTGATGAAATATACACGAGATGTATAAATAAAAGTCTTTAAGCTAGAGCAATGGAGTTTAAATTAAGTGAGATGAGGAAAAGTTGAAAACAACTGGTTTGTGTGGAGAGAGTAGAAATCAGAAGATTGGTTTAGGACAAGTTATATTCCAGCTGCCTAGTAGATATCTAAGTAGAGATTTTTGTAGATAGTTTAGTTATTGGAGCCTGATTTGCTTGGGGATTGCCTTTTTACTCTATATGTTCATAGAGCTCTAGACAACTACATTGAAAAATGATGGTCTATCTCATCTCAGTAATAATGATTAGATCAGAGGAGACCATTCACTGAAGCTGAATCAAAGTTTTTTCCTTGGCAATTAGGAAATTACACTCATTGTAGTGTTGGCCAATCTCTTAAATGATAATAGTTTGAGAAATGTAGCCATGTGTTATGTTGTCTGAATAGGCAAGCAAAAAAATTATCTAGAAGTACATGGAAGAGTACAGAAATATTAGGAAGCAAAGAAGAAAGATGTAGAGAGCACTACCGAGATTCCTATGCTTGCCCATTGCCATGTTCAAGTACATGTCTCAAGCCTGATCCAATGTTCTACAAGACATTACATGTCTTTATAGGACTAGGAAAGAAGAGGAATACTGTGACTAATGGGACAACATACTCATGTACAGGTGAAGTGTTCAAAGGGACTCTTTAATAACACTGACTTGTGACGTGGAGGTGTATAGATGGGGAATCATTTCAATTTTGCCCAGGATTGGAAAAAACGTTGAGTCAAGGAGTTGAGAATATAAGGAGTTTTTCAAAGAGTGCAGTTAGGAGAGTCCAAAAAGTAGCTAACAGAGGGGGATTAATTAGAGAGGGAAACCATACCAAAACATTGGTGATTCCTTACTGGATTATATAGACAGAAGACAGGTTAGCATTTTGGTAGGTGATGAGCGAGCGATAATAGACTAGAAGAGCATGAAGTTATTGACTGTACAGTTGAATTGTGATAATTTTGTACCACTAGAAGAATTTCACAAGGAATTATTGTGATGAATAGTATTGTCAAAACTTATCTCCCTAGTTGCCTAAAGAAATACTAGCCCTTTATTTTGTAATAGTTGTGTAGTGCCAGATGGGTGCTAGAGTAATTGGGGAGAATCACTTCATGGATTGTATAAATGTCTAACTTTTTAAAATTTAAAATAAAATTTAAAGAAAGAGCATGAAAAAATAAAAAAGAAAAGAAAAAGAAATACCAGCTCTAATAGTCCCACTCACATTCACTTTCTGATTTCTGAAGGTATTAGCTTTGGGGGTAGGGACCAGTGAGTCTTTGCTTTGGTTCTAAAGGATTGAAAGGCTGAAATTTGGCCAGGAATTGCTTTTCTGAAATGTACATGGATCCTGAGGATTTCTGTATTAAGTCAAAACCAAAACCTAAAAATGAGCTCAGCTCTATTGAATCCACATTCTGAAAATCTCTCATCTGTGAACATGTAGGAGGTAGGCAATATGGCAATTGGTATCATTGCTGTTTGTTTGTAAATTTACTATATCTGATAAAAAGGTTGTTTTCTCTTTCCATTTTTACAGCCCAGTATTATATAATAGGATGAACCATGGGAGTGAGTAAATGAAAAACCAAATAATCTTTCTGTAAATTAAATTATCCCTCTAAATCATCTTCAGTAATTATCTTGGGACATTCATTTAGTATTTAGTTAATTATTCAATATTTTAACTCAAGATCGAGTTTTGGACATAGACTTGGAACAAAGAGAACTTGGTTCAACTTTACTCTTCCTCTTACATTGTGGTAAATTACAGGAGCCTTAGAGACTCAGTGTTGTCATCTATTAAAGAAAGTCATTCTCTATATCACAGCTTTAACTCCTGCAATTAATTACACACTACATATAATTTACCTGACAAGAAAATCAACCTAGAGTAACCTCTGCTTAAATACTTAATTTCTTTTCTCACTTATTAAGCAGCAGCCTGTGGTCACGAGCATCACAGACACTTCATGGATAGATAGGGCTGACTGCTGCCATGCTCACACTCTTTAAGAGCGGCTAATTAGTTTGAGAAAAGACAGGCTTTTATGGACTATTTATTTAAATTCTCAGTATTTATAATGTTTGGGAGACAGATGATACTGCGGAAAAGAAAATAATTATCTTCAGTTTTTTATCATTGTTGAAAATGGTCCAAAAAATTTAGTCATTGTTTTTTTCCTTAAACAAGAATACGCTATCATGCCTATTCTTTTTAAGATATTCTGAAGCTTAGAGATTCTCTTTCAGTGAGCACAATCAGACTTGTTAATTGCATGCTTCTTGTTCTTGGAGTTATTTTTAATATTTTTTCTAACATCTTACTATTAAAATATATCTCAGTCTCATAATTATTAAAAGAAAATAATTTGAGATTATGATCACAGATATGTATGCACTAGAAATTAAAAAGCATGGCAAATATACTTGGCAAGACATTTGCCTCACTTTTTCACAAACTGAAAAAGCCATGATTAGTGCTCTTAAATTGACTTAGTTCAGTATTAAAATCAGAGAAAGTAATCAAGTCAGGTTTCCTTTACATTATGCAGTGCTCAATGATGTTTTACAAATCTGAAAGCTTTACCATTCCGTTCTTTTGCCATATGAATTAAACATTAACAAGAATAAAATGAGCTTAAAGCTTAGAAAAAGGTCACTATATTCTCCAGGGAAAACTGAAGGTTATTTTATCTTATATTTCTATAGCTCTCTAATTCACCACTTAAGCAATGTAGATGGAATATTGACACAGCCATGTGAAAAGAGGTCAAGAGTAGCCCAACTTAATCTCTGAATCTTAATTTTATTGTTAGGAGTTAGGTTCTTTATTAGGACATTTTGAAGTGCTTTTTAAGTTACATATATATATTTCTTGAGCTTATAATTCTATTATTGGAAATAAATGCTAATATTGTAGTTACTTTTGCATTCGTAAATTTTACTAGACTAATTAACTGTTGCATTCTAAAGCCCAGGTTTGAAAAATGAATATAAAATTATTCATCTTAGCAAAAATGACTGAAATTGAATTACTAAAACAGTAAAACAACTTGATTTTTTCCCGAAAAAAAGTATCTAGAAAAATCTGTTGTGAAGTGTTGTTTATAAAAGCAATGAGGTGTTTATAACATTATTACATTGATGAGTTGTTCCTTTATTTGACTTTTAAAGCCGACAGTATAAAAGCATGACTCATTGGTTTGAAAATGGCTTGTACTTCCATTCCACTTAGAACTGACACCAATAAAATGCTGGTAAAATTCTCAACTTTTCAGGTTACTATCTCTTAAAAAATCTTTGTAAATTGACTTACAGGAGACAGATATCTTCTTTGTAAGAGTTACTTAGCAATTAAATTTTGCTATTAAACATGATAGTAGGTATGGATAGTAATGACTAGGGAATTACATTTCTGGCTGATTACAAAATATTAGTTTCTAGTACTTTTTCTCTGATACCGTCCTGATTCATTGAAACATTCAGAATAGAAAAAATGCTTTAATTAAACAAACGATTTGCAAACCATATAATTTAATGAGAAGTTTATAAAAGTATAATAATAGGATATCGCCAAGTTTCCTCCCATATAGGTCATTGATAAGAAAATAACCTTACTAATAAAGGGATGATGTGTTTAATGACATCAGCTGAGTGGCTTTGAGTAGCTTCATGAGAAGATAAACACACTGGAAACATGTCCTGAAATGGACCAAAGAGACATTTGCTTTAGAGTCTATAGAATTCAATCCACAAGATGATAGAAAACTATGATTAAAAGGAAGAAGTAGGTATATAATGAAATAATACCTAGAACTTCCAAAGGGCAGAGATTATGGTTAATAGATTACAGTCTCTGTGTTCTCAAAAATATTAAACTAAATGATGACAAAAGAAAATAATATGAACCCAGAACCATTTTTGTTTGTGTGTTCATTTTTGTTTCTGATGAAATTGTAAACGGGATTGTTTGCTTAATTTTTCTTTCTGAAAGTTCATCATGGGTATATAAAAATGCAACTAACTTCTGAATATTAATTTTGTATCCCGCTACTTTATTGAATCTATTGATCAGTTTCAACTGTGTGTATGAGTATGTCTTTGTGTGTGTGTAGAATCTTTAGGGTTCTCTCTATATAATATGTCATCTTCAAATAATGACAGTTTTACTTCTTTCTTTCCAATTTGGATACCTTTTTTTTTTTCTTCTCTAGTTGCTGTAGCTAGGATTTCCAATATAATATGGCACAAAAGTGGTGAAAATGAGCATCTTTGTTTTGTTCCTGTTCTTAAGGAAAACGCTTTTAGCCTTTCTCCATTGAGTATGATGTTAGCTGTAGGTTTGTCATATATGGCTTTTACTATGTTGAGGTATATTCCCTCTATTCCCACTTTGCTGAGAGTTTATATCATAAATGGATGCAGAATTTTGTTGAATATTTTTTCTGCATCTATTGATATGATCATACGGTTTTTATCTTTTGATTTGTTGAGAGCCTATTCCACAATGTGATGCTATTAAGAAGTTACGGCTTTTGGTAGGTAACTATGATTAGATGAAGTCATGAGGGTGGAGTGCTCACAAATGGGATAGATGCCCTTATAAGAGCTGAGAGAGCATTCTTCCTGTTCTCTACCATGTGACAGTACACTAAGAAAACAGCCTTTTATGAACCAGGAAGGGGGCTCTCACCAGAACCCAATTGTGGTGATGTATTCATCTCCAACTTCTAGCCTCTAAAACTGTAAAAAATAAATTTCTGTTATTTATAAGTCACTCTGTCTAAGGTAATTTGTTAAAGCAGACTAAGATGGTTTTTATTTTTTCCCTTTGTTCCTCAATTTTTTCAAGGTGAATACTAGCTACATTCTTCTTTATTTAAAATAATTGTTTTTGTTTCTTTTATTTTATAAAGGAAGAATATATTTAAATAAATACAGTTTAGTAATTAGTTTTTAGAGAGAAGCATAAAGCCAATAAATTGTATTTATAGGCAATCATGTCTATTTCTTCTACACATTAATTTTTTATCTTAAAATCTTACATTTTAATGGAGAAAGCAAAAATAAAATTACTTTTAAATATAAACTTTTATCTTTAATTTCTGAAGCAAGAATGGTCAATAAATGAACAGATTTCATTAGTAGGGAAATGGTGCTTTCCAAGAAGAGGAAGTCTTAGTTATTTAATTAAATGAATTAATTCTTTTTACTATTCAGTACTATCCAGCTAGTGATAAAACTTCACTATCAATAGCTCTTGCCTAATTTTCCAGAAGTATGTGTTTGGGGAGAGTGTTTAGTAATATGCCTACCTGCAAAGGAAATGCCATGTATTATATGGGTACATTTCTGTATCTTTAGCCTACAGCAAGCCCTTGGCCTCTATCCATAATGAGCAATGAAATCAGGAATCAATTTCTGTCACTATCTCTTGGATGACATTTATAATTTGCTACTATTTATTGTTACATTTTTCAAGTGTATATATCTCACCATTTTAATTAGACTTTAAAATCCTTGAGAACATGAAATGTCTTATTTACTTTTCACTTCTCAGAAATACCTAGAACACTGAGCCTGCCGAGCATGTAGCATGAAGCTGCCTTAGAGTAGCTGGAGTTCAGCCTAAAGGTCACAGAATTTTAGTCTTAGAAAAAACCTTAAGGGACACCCTTGTTCATAGCCTACCTTTGGCACGCAGAGTACTTTTGATTTTCGAGCAGATGGTATGTGGTCTTACATGCATTTCTACACTAAAAGTGATTAATGATTAAATATTCCCTGTTCTTACTTATAGTATGTCCTCTTCCTTCCAAATTCATCTCTATTCCCCAAATATACATCATTCATGGACACTTTTTCAGTGCTCAGGATGAATTAATCAAATAAATACATAAGGGTGATATTCAAAATATGTAATGTCAATTATGGCACAGTCCAAATCTTACCAGAGTTGAGCACTAAATAAATAAATGTCAGCCACATTTAATTGACCAGGCCACCTTGGTGCACACTGACTAGATAATTACCCTTGAAAATATACAGGCTCATAGAAAAACAAAAGAATTATGGAGAATCAATTCCGAAGACTATATTAGTTTTCTAGGGCCGTCGTAACACATAATCACAAACTAAACAACATAAATAAGAGAAATTTGTTCTCTCACAGTTATGGAGGCCAGATCCACAGTCGAGATGTCAATAGTGTTGATACCCTGCAGAGGCTCTGAGAGAGAATCCTTTCTGTGCCTCTCTTCTAATTTGTGGTGACTGCAGAAACTCCTGACATTCCTTGGCTTGGAGATTTATAATTCCAATATATGCCTGTGTCTTTACATGGTGTTCTTCCTCTCTCTTTTCTCTTATAAGGACATCATTCACTGGATTTAGGTTCCACCCAAATCCAGGATAATCTTTAGATCCTTAACTTAATTACAGCTGCAAATGTTCTATTTGCAAATAAGGTCATATTCACCAGTTCTGGGAGTTAAAAGTTGGACATATCTTTTTGGAAGACACAATTCAATCTACTACAAAGACCAAATATATTATAGGAGTTTTGCTTAGAGCCATGTATTAAGTTCTAACGTTATGTTACATGGTACATATTAGTCTCTCTATTTTCCATATAAAAACACTAAGTCTAAAAAAACTGAGTGTATATCAAACAAATAATTTAAAATTCTAAAATTAGAACTTAACTCATGGCTAACTTGCGATAAATAGAAAAAAGACAAACAAATATCCTCTTGTCTTACATACTGCTAAAGTCATAGTAAATTAGAACCACTTTTCTTAATACTCACTTTATTTCCTAAATTTTATTTTGCCTCTAACAATATTATCTTGAAGAATGACAAGAGAAGCATTGATATCTGGGACCGCTGTAACATATTTAAAAAGTAAAATGTTAGATATGGGTCTATTTTCTTTGGTTAACATTTTCTCTGAAAAATAATCCATAAATTGTGTCTACAACTTAAACCTGAGAGATGTTACTGAATAAGAGCTTTCAGAGACTGATACAGAAATTTGCTTCATTTTCACACATTTACATACAATTTTTAATCAGTTAATTATCTTTTGTGAAATGTTTTTCTGTAGTATAAAAGTAGGAAGAAACTGATATTAAGCCTGCTATATCATACATTACAAACCACATGACTTCAATAATTAATTTCCATGCATTTAATTTAAAGCATGTTCTTCTGTGAATTGAATATTTAAGTGGTAGTTTTTGAAATACATCTGTCAAATGCTATCCAGGTTGTCTGAGAGGCCTGCCTTGTAGTATTTTTATCATTCCTTTGATCTTTCATTCAGCGAGCCTCAAGTATCTGCTAGGTGATAAGCTCAACTGGGAAGAGAATATGAATAACACTTGGTCCACAACTTCAAGAAGTTTACTTTGGTGGGGAAAACACTCTTATATAAAAGTAATTATAATATCACAAACACATGGTATGCTGAGAGTGTGAAGACATCAAAAGATAGGACTCAGAATTCAGATTTCTGAATGAATCATTGAATGTTATCCTTAATAAGCAAGTTATTACTTATTCAGAGTCTCAAAGAAAACATGGACAAAGGGTGTGGTTAATAAATAAAGGAACAAAAAACAGACTTTTCTTTTTGACTTGTGCAATAGAAATTTATTTCTTATTTATTTCTTATTTATTTTTGCATATTCAAACACATTTTTATTAAACTATAGTTAACATACAATATTGTATTAGTTTTGGGTCTATAACATAGTTATTCAACATTTATATAACTAACAAAGTGGTTCACCGCAATAGTTAGCAGTCATTTGTCACTATACAAATTTATTACTATATTATTCAGTATATATTCTGTGCTGTACATTACATTCCCATGACATATTTTATTTCCTAAATTTTATTAAATTTATTAAATTTACAAGGGAGTCATTGTTTAATAAAATTATATGTTTCAAGTGTATAATTCTATATATTATATTATGTGTTCACTCCCCAAAGTGAAATCTTCTGCCTATATTTGACCTTCTTTACCTTCTTCTACCTCCCTGCAACCACCTGTCCCTCCAGTAGTCAACATACTATTGCCTGTGTCTATGAGTTTTTATTTGTCTTGTGCATTTGTTGCTTTATGTTTTATATTTCACATATGAGTGAAGTCATACGGTACCTGACTTTTCCCTTTTGACTTATTTCGCTCAGCATGGTATTTTCAAGGTCCATTCACATTGTCACAAATGGCAGTATTTCATCTTGCCTTATGGCTGAGTAGTATTCCATTATATATATGTACCACATATTATTATCTAATCATCTATCAAAGGACACTTCAGTTGTTTCTACATCTTGGCCACCTTGAATAATATTGCAATGAACATAGAGTTATATATATTTACAAATACAGGTTTTCAATTTTTTGGATAGATACAGAGAAGAGGGATTGCTGGGTCATATGGTAGCTTTATTCTTAATTTTCTGAGAAATCTTCATACCATTTTCTGTAGTGGTCATACCAATTTACATTCCCACCAACAATGTGTGAGAGTTCCTTTTTCTCTACAACCTCTCCAACACTTCTTATTACTTGTCTTGTTGATAATAACCATTCTATCAGGTGTGAGGTGGTAGCTCATTGTGGTTTTGATCTGCATTTTCTAAACGGTTAGTGAAGTTGAGCATCATTTTATATATCTGTTGGCCATTTCTATGTCTTCTTTAGAGAAGTGTCTGTTCA
>NW_011888814.1:599379-601694 GCF_000151845.1 Pteropus vampyrus
CATACTATTGCCTGTGTCTATGAGTTTTTATTTGTCTTGTGCATTTGTTGCTTTATGTTTTATATTTCACATATGAGTGAAGTCATACGGTACCTGACTTTTCCCTTTTGACTTATTTCGCTCAGCATGGTATTTTCAAGGTCCATTCACATTGTCACAAATGGCAGTATTTCATCTTGCCTTATGGCTGAGTAGTATTCCATTATATATATGTACCACATATTATTATCTAATCATCTATCAAAGGACACTTCAGTTGTTTCTACATCTTGGCCACCTTGAATAATATTGCAATGAACATAGAGGTATATATATTTACAAATACAGGTTTTCAATTTTTTGGATAGATACAGAGAAGAGGAATTGCTGGGTCATATGGTAGCTTTATTCTTAATTTTCTGAGAAATCTTCATACCATTTTCTGTAGTGGTCATACCAATTTACATTCCCACCAACAATGTGTGAGAGTTCCTTTTTCTCTACAACCTCTCCAACACTTCTTATTACTTGTCTTGTTGATAATAACCATTCTATCAGGTGTGAGGTGGTAGCTCATTGTGGTTTTGATCTGCATTTTCTAAACGGTTAGTGAAGTTGAGCATCATTTTATATATCTGTTGGCCATTTCTATGTCTTCTTTAGAGAAGTGTCTGTTCAAGTCCTCTAACCAAATTTAATTGAATCACTTTGTTGTTGTTGTTGTTGTTGAGTTGTATGTATCTTTTATATATTTTGGATATTAACTTCTATATCAGAGTTGTTTGCAAATACCTTCTCCCATTAGGTTGGTTGTCTTTTTGTTTTGCTAAAGATTTCTTTTGCTGTGTAGAAGCTTTTTCATTTGATATGAAGCAATATGGTTATTTATTTTACTTCTCTTGCCTTTGAGGTCAAATTCATAAAATCCTTTCTAAGACCAAGGTCTATAAGTTTTGTACCTATGTTTTCTTCTATGAATTTTTATCATTTCAGGTCTTGTGATCCATTTTGAGTTAATTTTTGTGTATGGTGACAAATAAGAGTTTAGTTTCATTCTTTTGCATGTGGTTTTCCAATTTTCCCGGCACCGTTTATTGAAGAGGTTTTCCTTTCTTCATTAAATGTTTTTGGCTCTTTGTTGAAAATTATTTGCCTATATATATGTGGATTATTTCTGCCAATATCAAAGTCATCAGAAGGAAGAAAATAATAAAAATTAGAGCAGAATTAAATAAAATAGAGAACAAAAAGACAATAGAAAAAAATAATGCAACGAAGAGCTGGTTCTTTGAAAAGATTAATAAAATAGACAAATTCTTGGCTAGACTCACTAAAGAGAAAAGAGAAAATAAACAAAATTAAAAATAAACACCACAGAAATACAAAGGATTATACAAGAATACTAAGGAAGACTATATGACATCAAATTCAATAGCCTGGAAGAAATGGATAAGTTATTAGAAATATACAAACTTCCTAGACTGAATCAAAAAGAACTAGAAATTAAAACAATCATCAAAAACCTCCCCAAAGTAAATGTTCAGGACCAGATGGCTTCACTAGTGAGTTCTATCAAACATTCAAGGATTTAATATCCATTCTTCTCAAACTCTTCCAAAAAATTGAAGAAGAGGCAATACTTCCTAACTCATTTTATGAGGACAACATTACCCTGATACCAAAACCTGGGAAGGATAACATAAAAATAGGAAACTAAAGACCAATATCTCTGATGAACACAGATGTAAAAATAAATCTTACACAAAATACTAGCAAATAGAATACAATAACACATTAAAAAAGATAATACATCTTGATCTAGTGAGGTCATTCTAGAGGTGCAAGGATGTTTCAGCATATGCAAAAACAGACTATTTCCACTTGAGCCTTTGGCCTAAAACCTCTATTTAGACCCTGCTATGACTGGACCACACAGAAATGTCTCTTTCTGAGAATAGTGACCTGAGAATCAATATCCATGGTTTTCTTTTACCTATTTTTTTTCCAAATAGACACTTGGACTTTAACTCTTCATATTTCACCACCAGATTGGTGAGAGAAGATATGTCCACGAAGACCTCACAGTTCATAAAGCAAATGCAACTGTAAGAAGAATAAAAATAAAAATAAAAAATCAGAATGTTATAATTTTATTCTTTCCCATGCAATTTGTCTATTGTTTTAGAACTGAATGAACTATTTAAATTAAAAGGAATATCATAGTGAAAGCCTATCCAATTGGAAACTTCATGCCAAAAGACATATATTTTTTGACCAGCTGGGGTTCTCTTTATTCCCAAGTATTTATTTTAGTTAATGATTTTTCCTTTTGAAAA
>NW_011888814.1:602909-603383 GCF_000151845.1 Pteropus vampyrus
AATTTTATTCTTTCCCATGCAATTTGTCTATTGTTTTAGAACTGAATGAACTATTTAAATTAAAAGGAATATCATAGTGAAAGCCTATCCAATTGGAAACTTCATGCCAAAAGACATATATTTTTTGACCAGCTGGGGTTCTCTTTATTCCCAAGTATTTATTTTAGTTAATGATTTTTCCTTTTGAAAATGATTAAATAGAATAAAATACTTTTAAAAATTATATATGAAATAGTAATGAATATATATTGAAAAGCTAGGAGAAAAATGGAGTAATTACCTTCAATGATAAATAGTTTAATCTAAGATAACCAATAGTACATGAATCTTTTTTTTAAAAAAATTAAACTTATTACTCCTCTGAAATTTCTGTGGACTTGATATTACAAAAACAAGGATGATTTTCCATCAGTATAGATAATTTCAATCACCTAGCAAACACTGTTGAATTGTTTCTGAAAAGATATAATGAAT
>NW_011888814.1:603433-603746 GCF_000151845.1 Pteropus vampyrus
GTATATATACATATATATCTTTAAACCTCTTATGGTATATGTCTAACATTAATCAACTCCTCAAATAATTGAAAAATCATAGAAATTCTAGTTTACCAAGTTGTTCTACACTGCTTTCATTTAATTTGAAAAGAAAATTGAGAAAAATCTTAAAAAATAAATATTAAATCCTAGCGGCACAAAACATTTTTTTGACATCTGACATTGCAAAGCTACTCTTATAGTAAAACTGTGATATATCAGAATGTAGCCATTCAATATTGTTCTGTAGTAAGCATTTTAATCTGTCGATATTTCTATATTTTGGAAATAA
>NW_011888814.1:603796-613042 GCF_000151845.1 Pteropus vampyrus
GCTTATTTATTATGAAATATAAATAACAGAATTATTAAAGTAAATTTTGGGTTTTGAACCATCTTAAGGTAAAAGGTCAAATTATTAAACTAAAATTATGCTAAGTAATTAAGATGTTTTATCATGCTAAAAATAAATAAATAATCTAATTTCCTCACTGACCAAGTAGGTAAGGAAAAATCTAAGATAAACACATAGTATCAAATGTAAAAGGAAAAAAAAATGTACTCCTATTCTACTGGTGGCAAGTAATGGTATTATTCCAGGGCACCAAATGATTATTTATAAAGCTTACATCATGAGGAACATGTTTGCTTTCAAGATTTGGTTCAAATGCAAGTTTAAGGCTGCAAAGATAACTGTTAGTTACACTTGGCAGTGTAAGCCGGCCATTTGTTCTAGAGAAGAGAGAAGTTGATAGAAAATTCTATTGAGTTTTTGTTTTTTTCAGATTGTCTTCTTGAAGTTAAATAAAGTTAATAAAACCATTTGTGTACCTAGCACAGAGAAAAAGTATAATGAAAATGTGGGGTGCATTGTGGCCATAATCACAGCTATATTGATTTAACCAAATGACTGGTAATGACTTTTATGCATATATATGTACATATATGTGTGTGTGTGTGTGTGTGTGTGTGTGTGTGTGTGCGCGTGTGTGTGTATTTATATTTACATATGTATATATACATATATATCTTTAAACCTCTTATGGTATATGTCTAACATTAATCAACTCCTCAAATAATTGAAAAATCATAGAAATTCTAGTTTACCAAGTTGTTCTACACTGCTTTCATTTAATTTGAAAAGAAAATTGAGAAAAATCTTAAAAAATAAATATTAAATCCTAGCGGCACAAAACATTTTTTTGACATCTGACATTGCAAAGCTACTCTTATAGTAAAACTGTGATATATCAGAATGTAGCCATTCAATATTGTTCTGTAGTAAGCATTTTAATCTGTCGATATTTCTATATTTTGGAAATAAACTATTGTACAGTAAAAAAATGTATTTTCTACTTTCTTCTTTTTTATTCAATAGAAATATATTTTACTTCCCTTGATAGCTGCCACAGTCTCAAAATTCAATTGCAATTGACATACAATATTTATTGAGCACATAGTATTCGTTTATTTGTCCATTCACAAGGTTAGAATGCTACTGAGTTCCAAAGAACTATATTAGGAAATGTGTTGATGAAGAAAGTTGGGAACCAAATTGCCCTTATTTGGCTCTGTGCTAATTTGGGGTATAAAAAAAATAAAATTGTAAAATTCTTATCAATTAATATTGGTGTTACTAAGGAAAGAGGGAACTGAAATAGAAGGGGAAAATGAACTAACTTTAAGAAGACTGTTTAAGAAAGAACTGTCTTAAATTAAGAGAAATTAGGTCTGTGATACAGGGAGAAAATACCATTTAAGTTGGAGGATCAGCATATACAGAGAGCTCAAAATGGTAAAGAACATAACTTTTTAATTAAATGAAAGAACAATAGTGTGATGAGAAAGTAATGAGAAAAGGGAGAGAGGCATAAACACAATTAGAATGCCAGGAAGAAGACTGATTATCCAGGGACTTGGAGGCCATCCGAAAAAGTTTGGATTTTTAAAAAAATCCTTTTGAGTGCACTGAGAAGGCATTGAAGCTGCTAGGGTGATGAGTAAAGATACAATCTGCTTTATGTTAAGAAAATAGTTTTTTCTATTGTGTGAAAAATTGATTGGAGTTAGGCAAAGAAAATCTAGAAAAAATTGTAGAGGACAAATTGAGGAGGGTTTTAAGCATTGCTCTACAATCGAAGATGTACTGCCAAGACATTTTAAGCAAAGTAACAGACTACAAAGATTTATGTTTTAGGACAATATCTTGGGAAGTAGTTGAAAACAGTCAAGATTATCAATCAGGACAGTAGATGAGTTCGATTATTTAAGCTAGAAGAAAAAAAGCTACTTTAAGAAAGCAAGTAATGAGATTTCAAGTGAAGACACAAAACAATATTATATGCTCTTGAAATGGAAGAATTAATATAGGTTAAGTATTCGAACTACCCAAAACAATCTACAGATTCAATGCAATCCCAATCAAAATTCTACTGGTATTTTAGCACAGAAATAGAAAAAAAAAATGCTAAAATTTGTGTGGAATCACAAAAGATCCTAAATACCTAAGGCAATCTTGAGAAAGGAGAACAAAGCTGGAAGCATAAAAATGTATTTCAAAATATATTTCTAAAAATATTATAAACGATATTACAAAGCTATAGTAATAAAAACAGTATGATATAAAACAGACACATATATCAATGAAACAGAATAGAGTTCAGAAATAAACACACACACATACGATCAATTAATTTACAACAAAGGAGCCAAAAATACAGAGTTGGTAAAGAACAGTCTAACAATTGGTGTTGGGAAAACTGGATAGCCATATGCACAAGAATGAAATTGGACCCCTATCTTACATCATACATAAAAATTAACTTGGAATGGATTAAACACTTGAATGTGAGATCTGAAATTATAAAACTCTTGAAGAAAACATAAGGGATAAACTGCTTGACACTGGCCTTGGCAATTATTTTTTAGATTTGACACCAAAAGCAAAGGCGACTAAAACAAAAATAAACAAGAGGGACTACACAAAACTAAAATTCTTCCGCACAGCAAAGGAGACTATCGACAGAATGAAAATGGAACCAACTAAATAAGAGAAAATATTTGCAAATCATATATTTTATAGAGTGAATATACAAGATATATAAATAACTCATGCAACTCAATAGCAAAAAAAAAAATCTGATTAAAATATGTATAGAGAAACCAAAAAGAGACTTTTTCAAAGAAGATATACAGATGGCCAATAGGAACATAAAGAAGGTGTTCAACATCACTAATTGTTAGAGAAATGCAAATCAAAACCACAATGAGATGTCACCTTATACCTGGTAGAATGTTATTAACAAAAAGACAAGAAACAACAAGTGTTGGAGAAGATGTGGAGTAAAGGGTACCTTTGTGCACTGTTAGTGGGAATTTAAATTGGTGAAGCCATTTATAGAAACAGGATGGAGATTCCTCAAAAAATTAAAATAAGAGCTACTATATGGCCCAGGAATTCCACTTCTGTATATTTATCCAAAGGAAATGAAATTACTATCTTTAAGAAGATTTTGTTCACTGTAGAATTACCTACAATAGCCAGGACATAGAAACAACCTAATAATAAATTTACTGTGATAATAATTTTTGCTACATATACATATATCAAATCATTATGTTGTTCACCTGAAACATATGCAACATCACACGTCAATTATATCTCAATAAAATAAAATAAAAAAACGATAAGCCAGAAAATATTATTTGGACATTGTAAGTTTGAGATTCATTGAAACATTAATGTAACATTCATCAGCAGTTCTAAAATATGAATCTCGATTTTAGAAAAGATATTGTGAATAGTACACACAATTAACATAATTATATTTCCTCTGTTTGTACTGAGTGTTCCAGAAGTGTAGTTTTAAAAACTAAAAAGATGGCTGAATTGATATAAGGTTAACAAGAGATGGATATCAAAAAAGAGTTTCAAAAAATAAATCTAAAGTAAGAATAAAGTTAAAATGATACTATAGATTTAGCACATGGTCAGGTGCTCATGGAGAGAAGGACAATAAGGTAGGATTAATGTTACTAATTAGGATAAAGTGACTTCATTCTGGAAGATACAGAAGAGCATATATTGAGTGCTGTCTATTTTAAGGTCAATTTACTATGTGCTTCTCTTCTAATTTTTATGAAATCTCAGAATAAATTGTTTGCTTAAATAGATCTTCAGTGAAATTCAATAATTTGTCCAACATGATGATTTGTTATGACAGAGTCAGAATTTTAACCCCATCTGTCTCTCTTCAAAACTCAGAAAAATAACAAATTAGAGTCAGAAGAATTCCATAATATGGTGTCCTGGAAGAGGGGATCTCTTAGCGGTGCTGAGTGTGGTTGTTGCAACACCATCAAGAGCTGACATGAAACCAGGGATGAAAAGTGTTGAAATTCAGTAAAAGAAGCCTAATTCATTATAAAGAACATAAAATTAGTCATTGTATAATTTAGAACATAGATTTAACATGCACCCAAATATTAAACTGGAAAAAATAGCATATAAAACATGATAGACTGTTTATTAAAATAATTATACAATAACGATTTGATGGGTAGAAACTGATAACTAAAATTATGTTCAAAGACAGCTTTAAAAAACCTGTGGTTGCTGTAAGGGAAGTTCTTATTATGGGAATCTCTTATTTGGGGTTTGTTCTTCGTGGGTTGATAATAGTCAGGCCTGGTTATATGTCTTAGGATAAAAGTTTAGGTTGAGACATGCAGTATGGATCCCGTGCCTGACCTTTTTACCATTTTGTTGTTAGTATCATTTTACAACATTTTACAATGAATCCATCAACCATATAGCTAGTGTTGGTCAATAATATTAAAAAGTAACGCACTCTTGGTGAGTTAATAAAAACCCAGAGAATAGACTTCCACATGTGACCTAGTTACTTATGACTATAGCGATGTTAACTATTTCCACAAATTTTAAGTTTCAATAATTTAAAATCTCAATTTATACCTTCGAAAAAATATTTGAGCTGTTTACTATATTCTGGTGCCTATATTAGACTGGAGATTAAATATGTTTAATACAAAGACACTGCTCATAATGAGCCTAAAGAATGATAGGCACATGTGTGTGTACGTTTGTGTGCATATCACCCCCAAAAGTTATACATCATTCAAATTTTACCCCCAAATGTGAGATTTTTATGGTTAGTTAGCTTAGAAAAATCTGATATAAAGTAATTAAAATGACATATGTAATAGAAAAAAGAAAAAGAAAAACAACTTTTAAAATAGAAGATAAAAGCTTGTGCATCTGAGATATCCAGGATTCTGTAATTAAAATCTATGACCTCTTGTTGACCTTCTTTTCAAATCTGTTTTCATAGGCTTGAGAACCAGAGCCAGCTAACAGAACCACTAGTTCTTCAGTGCCAGTTGGAAATTATTACATATTTTCTGGGCAAATTATTTTTGGGAAAGCATCTGGGGCATGCAGTCTTCATTGGTTTTTGCCCAGAACACCAACCAGCAGAACGCCACCATCTTTAGGTTAGAATGACTCTCTAATTTTTAAAGAATATTATTTGAATGCTAATTCCAATACCATAAGCATAACACACCTGTTAAAGCAGTGGTTCCCAACTTTTTTGGCACCAGTGACTCATGGTCCTAAGAAAATCTAATGCCTGGTGATCTGAGGTGGAGCTGAGGCTGTGATGTTAGCTCTGGGTAGCAACTCCACATACAGATGAAGCTTTGCTTGCTGGCTGGCCATTCACCTCCTGCTGTGTAGTACGGTTCCTAACAGGCCACCAACCAGTACCGGTCCGCAGCCTGGGGGTTGGGGACCTCTGCTTTACAAGGTCAAATACAATTAAATTTAAAAATACATTAATAGTTTTATGGTTTGTATTCAGTGGTGCTAGAATTGTCGTGATTATAATTAATGGCATCACACTAATTGAATGGGGGGGAATACTATTTTGTTCTAAATGTTGCTAGATTGGGAAAAGATATATAATTCATGACGAGACAGTTCAACCTTTTGTACGTGCTGTGTGTTGGTATAAGCAGCTTATTTATGCCATCTGCTTTAGTTGCAGAGTTTAATTCACTGATGATATATCGCTATCAGAGAGGAGAGATTTGAATGAGCTAGACAGTGCTTGATTTACATAGAGTTTGATAATAACTAATTGACAATGTGTGTAACTGTATGAGTTTATAATTTATAATGAGAGCACAGTTTTTATTTATGAGGGCATACACATTTTAAATACCATATGGTAAATTCCTCTTCAAATCTGTTAAACTTCTTGCGGTTTTGGTTCCTTTAACAATACTTCTCAACTATTCTATAAAGTAACTCTCTAGTTAGAGGCTAAGAATGTCTACCGATGGGATATGGAAAGAGACAATGCCAAAGTAATTCATTAAAAGCTAGAAATTCTTTTGATATTTCCTGTTTAAATAAAAAAAGTAAATGGATTTTTTATTCTAGTTTATACCTGTATTCTTCTGGCAAGCTGTTAGGTACCCTAGTTTAAGAAAGCCTTATTATCAAAATTTTCTTAAGTCCTTGTTTATCAAAGACACCTTAAAAGTAATACTTAGCACAAGGTCTGTAATATAATAAATTTTTATTGGTGAATAACATGGTATTATAGTTATGGTTGTGTTGGTTGATATGTTACTCAAATTAAAATCTGTTAGCCCAAAATAAACTAAAACAAATTTCAAAAACCCAGTAAAGATATATAAGGAAGCTAATATATAAATTTTTGGCCCTTCCTCTGGGTCATTTTAGAATAATCCAGCTTCCTCCAGCATCTCCTTGGCCTTTTTAGTCCCCACCCACACCCACACCTGCTCCAGGGCCCAGAGTTCAGGAAGTGGCAATTGTTCTCAGGGTTTGTCAAGGCCTGCTTTCTAGAGTTAAGTCTACAATGTTATTCACTAACGGGTTACAGTTTTAATAGTGAGCATTTCGTGCTATGGAGCAGAAGATATTGGGAAAAATATGGATTTCTGAGAAATCATCAAATTGCATTTCCTCTATGGGCCAGTTTGATTAACAAGCTCTCTAATTATATTTTTCTGATTTATGAATGTCTTGAGAGCTCTTCCTGTATGTATGTGAATATATATGTATATGTATACACACACACACATAATCTCCTGGTAATTATAAGTCCAAACCTTTGAATTAATGAAACAAATATTACTGAGAGTGAATTAGGAAACATTGTACCTGGTTAGACTCTGCAGCAGAAAAACAAAACAAATGCTATTAAGCGCCTTCTTTTGAAAATGTGGATATTTACAGTCTCATCTGATCATCTAGTATTGGAAATGGCAATCTAAATACATTGTAACAAATGCTTCATTGTTCTTTGCTCCCTGGTCCAATATCAATTTCCTTTCACGTGCATCTTTATTAGTTATCTTTCTTAGATGTTAATGTAGATGAATTTATCTGTCTGGAAGAATGCATACGGAGGATTTTCTTAGACAGGTTGATGCTGACTGAGCACACTCTTACATTTTCTCATCCTGGTATCCTGACGTCTTTGAAAACATTTTCTTCCTAGCCTACTTCTTATTCAGTTAATGCTTTTATAGAGAGTAATTGTTATTAGCCAGTATGGGTAATACATATATACACTTAAATAGAAAATACAAGATTTTCCAAATTTTTGGATAATGCCCAAATCAGACTTTCAAATGATATATAAACTGTTATATTGTAAAAGAAATTCAATATAATAGTCATCTGAACTCGTATTAATTCTCTGGTATTATTGTGCCTTTTAGAATAATTTAATGAAATGACTGGAAGCTTTTTAGTTTGTTCTAGAGAATGCAGGATTTCTTGTCGACTTTAGAGATGTATTTAATAATAAGATTAAATTGTATATTTCCTGGACCCCAGCAGATTTTGTGAATGTAAAATAAATAAAAAATCATGGCTCATGGGTCTATCATTACCCAGATGATATGTTTCCTGCACTCTACAGCATGCATTTTGCAAATGTTCCAAAGTGCCTGGTGCCTGTGGCAGTAAATGTACTAAGCCATCAGCTGGTAAATGACTTTGGAAATTAGTTGGAGGTTAATTCTCTGCCTCATTGGCCCCCCAAAGTGGACAAACTCTAATTGATTTTGATAGCTTTCACGAAGCACTTTTTCTCTAGTAAATAATGGAGGAGTACTCACAGAGACATCCTCCGGATATAGAAACAATTAAATGGATATCAATGAGATGTCGTTTAAGAGTTTATATTTCTGCGCTTAATAAATTCTCCCTATCTTTAACAGCTTTATTGCTTTAAAAAATCTTACAAATTCTAATTGTCAAAACGGTTTATTTTTTTTCTGCCAAATATTTTTTTACGTAACTCAAATATTTTAAATTAAAATAATATTTTATTTTAGTACATATTGTTGTAGAAAAAAATAAAATAAAATAATATTTTATTTTAGTACATATTGTAGAAAAAAAGCAGCTACAGCCACATACATCCACTTGTACCCATAATCTCAAGGAGGAAAGAATGAAAAGTGATCCTCTGAGAGTGGCATCCTCAAATGTATCTTGAGTAAAAGGAGTAAAATGTGATCAAGTACATGTTCATGGTCATCGATGTAGTTCAATAGTTACATGGAAAACCTAAATCAATGCTTTTCCATTTAAATGAATTTCTCTAATCTCTCACAACAAATCAATTGTCTGTATGTTTTAGCCTTTTATTTAGTAAAATCGAGACCTTTAAAAATCTAAGCTGGAATCCCAGGATGAATAGTTCTGTTATGTAAAATATATAATTGTAGCTGATCTAAGTTTACTATGCTGAGTATATTGAAAGAACTAAGCCCAATATATTTGTCAAACCCACCACAGGCACTTTGGTTTGAGAAATTCAAGGATATAGTTACATAGAGTAAAACAGACATTTTTGAGTGATAAATATTTACTAAGCACCTTTTTGAGTGATATTTACTAAGCACTGCGCTAACTCATTGTTATAAATTATTTTAAAATTATGTCAATCCTTATGAGTAAATTCAGTTATTTTTTTCCTGCTTTATAGATGGAAAAATAGAGATTGAGAGAGTATAGGTAACTTGCCGAGGATACACAGTAAGTGCTGGAGCTAAAATTATAACACAGTGTGTCAAACTTGAAATAATTCATAAATCAATTAAAGATTTTCAAAGGCAGATAGGGTGTTCTTCAAATAGTACACCATGCTAATATGTCAATTATCCAATCTGATGTTTCTCAGAGGCACTCAGTAAAAATAAACAACTCTTTTCATTGTTATGCTGAAAACACTAGAAAAAAATTACTCATTACTAAGAGTCTTCTATATTCATAGTATTAGAACACAGATTATGAATGTTACAAATAAAAACAAAATGCTATCTTTGTCCACAGTAAGTTTTCTATGCATCTACAAATAACACAATCTGAAGCATTATAAACTTTTCTATCTTGATGATTAAAATACTATATGTAGGCTTTATATTTATATTACAATACACTAATTTGGGGAGAATGAAGATCATGTCGCGCAAAACATCTAAATAATTAGGAAATATATTTAATTAGATC
>NW_011888814.1:613092-614525 GCF_000151845.1 Pteropus vampyrus
TAAGTGCTGGAGCTAAAATTATAACACAGTGTGTCAAACTTGAAATAATTCATAAATCAATTAAAGATTTTCAAAGGCAGATAGGGTGTTCTTCAAATAGTACACCATGCTAATATGTCAATTATCCAATCTGATGTTTCTCAGAGGCACTCAGTAAAAATAAACAATTCTTTTCATTGTTATGCTGAAAACACTAGAAAAAAATTACTCATTACTAAGAGTCTTCTATATTCATAGTATTAGAACACAGATTATGAATGTTACAAATAAAAACAAAATGCTATCTTTGTCCACAGTAAGTTTTCTATGCATCTACAAATAGCACAATCTGAA
Organism: Pteropus vampyrus; assembly: GCF_000151845.1. NCBI lineage: Eukaryota > Metazoa > Chordata > Mammalia > Chiroptera > Pteropodidae > Pteropus > Pteropus vampyrus. Next base: position 613,426 of record NW_011888814.1, read on the forward strand.
GCATTATAAACTTTTCTATCTTGATGATTAAAATACTATATGTAGGCTTTATATTTATATTACAATACACTAATTTGGGGAGAATGAAGATCATGTCGCGCAAAACATCTAAATAATTAGGAAATATATTTAATTAGATCCAGGGCCCACCCTAAGTTCATTAGTCTCCTCTGCTCAGGAGTTTTAGGGTAATGTGTTCTCATTTCCTTACAGTTCTTTTTAATTGTTTTCAATCTGTTTTTCATTTGATGAGAGATTATTTATGTGATATGCAAAGATCATTGGAACCAAACAAATCTGAGTAAGTCAAGACATTATTTCCTCAGGCCATCAATTTCCTTATTGTTAACAATGGAAGAAAAATATTTTTTTATCATTAGCATGAGATTAAGTGAGGTAATAGCCATATACGCCTAGAACAGTGCCGAAAACTCAAGAGTATGTATTAGTCAAGCTGTCATAACAAAATACTTTAGACTGGGTAAAACAACATAAAAATAATTTTCTGGAGGCTTGAATTCAAGATCAGGGTGCTGGCTGATACAATTCTTGATGAAATTTCTCTTCTCAGCTTGTAAATGTCTGCCTTCTCATGTGTTCTCATATGGTGGAGAGAAAGACACCAATCTATTGGAATAGAATGCTACACTTATGATTTCACTTAACCTTATTTACCTCCCAAAAGCCCCATCTCCAAATATAGTCACAATAAGAGTTATAGCTTCAAGATATGAATTTGGGAGGTGGGGAAGGACACAATTCAATCCACTGAAGATATACTTCTAGTATTTTAAAAATAAATTTAAGAATTTTAAAAGAACTCATTAGTATAAACTCCACTTTTATTTCAGTTAGTAGAGATTTTGTGATAAATTTTAGATCATCTTTCTGAAAGTCCTACCAGTCAAGTTGTCCTGATTAAATTCGATATTCTCTATGGGCTTATTTGAGAGGAAGCAAAGAGAACTTTTTCTTTCTTTTTCTTTTTTTATGCTCTTAGCTCTCGAAACTGTGTTTGACATGGTGGAACATAGGATCCTTAGAAGTAAACAGAGCCACTAAAGGACTATTTTGCATAATGACTGGAATGTAATTGCTCT
>NW_011888814.1:616460-618171 GCF_000151845.1 Pteropus vampyrus
AACTGCTTTTCTCCTGCTGCCTTTAAGATTCTTTCTTTGTCTTTAAACTTTGGCATTTAATTACTATGTGTCTTGATGTGGGCCTTTTTGGGTTATTCTTGTTTGGGACTCTGTATTTACCGAGGTTGTATGTTTATTTCCTTTGCTAGGTTAGGAATATTTTCAGTTATTATTTCTTAAAATAGGTTCCCAATCCCTTGCTCTCTTTCTTCTTCTCTGGTACACCAATGATGCAAATGTTGGTATGCTCTATGTTATCCCAGAGGCCCCTTAAACTATCCTATTTTTTTAAGTTTTATTTTTTTTGCCGTTTTGATTGTGTGTTTTCTGCTACTTTATCTTCTAAATTGCTGATTTGATCCTCTGATTCATCTAATCTACTTTGACTCTTTCTAATGCAGTGATCCCCAACCTTTTCGGTACCAGGGACCAGTGTTCCTATGCGAATCTAATGCCTGGTGATCTGAGATGGAGCCAAAGGAGATGATGCTAGCACTGGGGAGCAGCTGCAAATACAGATGAAGCTTCACTCACTCACTAACCACTCACTTCCTGCATGTGGCCCAGTTTTTAACAGGCAATGAACTGGTACTAGTCCATGGCCTGGGGGTTGGGGACCCCTGTTCTAATGTACTCTTTATTTTAGTTTTTCTATTCTCTATTTGACTCATTTTTTTGTTTGTTTTCTATCTCTATTTTTATGTTTCTTATATTTTTGTTGAAGTTATCACAGAGATCACTGAACATCCTTATAGCCAGTATTTTGAACTCTTCATCCAATAGATTACTTGTCTCTGTCTTGTTGAGTTCTTATTCTGCAGCTTTGTTCTATTCTTTCATTTGGGACATGATTCTTTGTCTCCCTATTTTGGCTGCCTACTTGTGTTTGTTTCATGTGTTAGGTAGGGCTTCTATGTCTCCCAGTCTTAGTATAATGGCCTTGTATGGGATGCATTTGCCTACCTATTGTAGTCAAGCCTTGATTGTTGTTTGCACATCAATAGGAGGGATTGACTCTCAAGCTGATTGGTTTTGAGTACTGATCAGTGACTACAGTGAAGGAACTGTTGTTCAAGAGCTGACCTTATAGAGCAGGATTCACTTTAGTAGGGTTCTGGTGCCTGCCCAGTCTGCCGTTTTGGTGTGTCATCCTGGATGTGGCTCTGGGTTGTGCTCCAGCTTGATCTGAAGCTTGTCACCAAGCAAGCTGACCTCTGGGCCTCCTGGGCAAGTTTAGCCACCACTTGTGCCCTGCTTAGGTCACCGGACATGAGCCACAAAATGATCCACACATATCTTCCACTCACACTGGGCTTGGAGCTGCCTGGGAGAGGCTAAGCCACAAACCGAGGCCTGCAGTTTTTAGTACTTGGCTTGGAGCTGTTCAGCAAAAGGTATGAGGCACACCGAGGTCATATGCTGTTTATTTAGGATTTGTGAACCTTTAAGAGATCTTAGGAAAGTCCACAGCATGAACCAAAGCAAGCCATTTGTATGGAATGGCCCCTGGAAAAAGCTTTGGTGGGGCTTTAAGTTGGGTGGGGCAGAGTCTCAGAGAATCACCAGGATAGGGCTAATGGTGTTAGCCAAGTTGATGGAGACTCATATATGGCAGCTGCTTTCTTCTGCACTGAATAAGGAGTGGCAGCAGGCAAGAGAGTCTCAAAAAAGAAATATGGCTTCGTCCAGTGCCTCTGTCTGGAAGAAAAGA
>NW_011888814.1:620351-634099 GCF_000151845.1 Pteropus vampyrus
TAACTATGTTGATTCTTCCAATCCGAGAACATGGAATATCTTTCCATTTCTTTGTATCTTCGATTTCTTTTAGTAGAGACTTGTAGTTTTCATTATATAGGTCCTTCACATGTTTCATTAGATTTATTCCTAGGTATTTTATTCTTTTTGTTGCAATTGCAAAAGGAATTACTTTTTCCACTTCATTTTCTGATGCTTCATTATTAGACTATAGGAACGTTATAGATTTTTGAACGTTGATTTTGTATCCAGAAACTTTGGTGTATTAGCTTATTGTCTCTAATAGTGTTCTTGTGGAGTCTTTAAGGTTTTCTATATAGAGAATTATGTCATCCGCGAATAGTGACACTTCGACATATTGGATGCCTTTTATATCATTCTCTTGCCTGATTGCACTTGCTAGGACCTCCAATGTAACTATTGAATAACAATGATGATAGTGGACAGCCTTGCCTTGTTCCCAATTTTAGAGAGAAGGTTTTTAGTTTTTCACTATTAAGTATAATGTTGTCTGAGGGTTTGTCACAGATGGCCTTTATTATGTTACTTTCCTTCTATATCAATTTTGTTAAGTATTTTGATCATAAATGGATGCTGTATCTTGTTGAAGGTTTTTTCTGCATCTATTGATATGATCATATGATTCTTATTTGTTAATTTGTTTATGTGGTGTATCACATTAATTGATTTGTGTACGTTGAACCATCCCTGTGCCTCTGAGATGAAGCCCACTTGATCGTGGTGTATAATCTTTTTAATATGTTGCTGTATTTGGTTCACTAGTATCTTCTTTAGGATTTTTGCATATGTGTTTATGAGAAATATTGGTCTGTAGTTTTCTTTTTTTGTGTTAGCTTTACCAGGTTTTGGTATAAGGGTAATATTGGCCTCATAAAATGAGTTGGGAAGTGTTGCCTCCTCTTCAATTTTTTGGAAGAGTTTGAGGAGAATAGGTATTAAATCTTCTTTGAATGTTTGGTAGAATTCACTGGTGAAGCTATCTAGTCCCGGACTTTCATTTTTTGGTGGTTTTTTGATTATTGTTTCAATTTCCATACTGCTGATTGATCTATTTAGATTTTCCAGATCTCAATTCAGTCTAGGAAGGTTGTATTTTTCTAAGTACTGGTCCATTTCTTCTAGGTTATTAAATTTGGTGTTATATAATTTTTTATAATATTGTATGATCTTTTGTATTTCTACTATGTCTATCATAATTTCCCTTCCTTCATCCCTGATTATGTTTATTTCTGTTTTTTCTCTTTTTTCTTTAGTGAGTCTAGTCAGAGGTTATTAGCCTTCTCCAAGAACCAGCTTTTTGTTGCATTTATTTTTTCTTTTTTTTTTTTCATTTTTAATTTCTTTTTTCTGCTCTCATTTTGATGATTTTTTTACTTCTGCTGACTTTAGGCCTCATTTGTTCTTCCTTTTCTAGTATTTTTAAGATGAAGCGTTAAGTTGTTTATTTGGGCTAATACTTGTTTTTGGAGATAGTCCTGTAATGATATGAACTTGTCTCTTATGGCAGCTTTTGCCGTGTCCTAAAAGTTTTAATATGTCATACTATCATTATTATTCATTTCTATATATCTCTTGATCTCTGTTTTTATTTCTTCCCTGACCCAGTTATTCTTCAGTAGCATATTGTTTAATCTCCATGTATTTGTGGTTCTTCCTGCTTTCTTTTTGCAGCTGATCTCTAGTTTCAAAGCATTATGATCAGAGAATATGGTCGGCATGATTTCAAACCTCTTATATTTGTAGAGGTTATCTCTGTGTACCAGTATGTGGCCAATCCTTGAGAATGTTCCATGTACAGTAGAGAAGAATGTATAAGCAGCTGTTTGGGGATGAAAGGCTCTGTAAATGTCAATTATATCCAGGTGGTCTAATGTGTCATTTAAGGATGTTACTTCCTTATTGATTTTCTGTTTGGATGATCTGCCCATATCCGATAGTGGAGTATTTAGGTACCCTACTACAATAGTGTTTTGGTCTGTTTCTCCCTTTAGTTCTGTTAGTAATTGCTTTATATATTTCTGGGCTCCCTAATTGGGAGCATAGATATTAGTAATTGTTATGTCTTCTTGGTGAATGATTCCCTTTATCATTATGAAGTGTCTTTACCTTTTTTATTTTGAAGTTTATTTCATCCAATATTTGTACTGCTACTCCCAATTTTCTCTGAATGCCATTCGCGTGAAAGATAATTTTCTACCCTTTCACTTTGAGTCTATGTTTTTCTTTGGAAGTGAGATGTGAATCCTGGAGGCAGCATATGGTTGGGTATTGTTTTTGATCCAATCTGCAACTCCGTGCCTTTTTATTGGCGTGTTCAGTCCATTTACATTTAGGTGATTATTGAAATATGAGGTCTTCTTATAGCCATTTTATCTTTTGCTTTCTGGTATCTCGATGTTTCCATTGCTTCCTTGTCCTTGTGTTTTTGTTTTCTTTATTTTACTTGGCTTTTGTGAGTTTTTGCTCTGGTTCTTCTTATTTTATGTTTTATACTTCAGTTCTGAACCTTTGGCATGTGGTTACCATTACTAATATGTAAAGAATACTTACACACACACACACACACACACACACACACACACACAGTCATCCATTTTCTTCTGCATATGACATCTCCATTCCTGTTTGCAAATTTAGATCTTTGAATGCTCGTCCTTTCAGTCATTGTTGTCTCTATTTGTCACTATGTATGCTGAACGTTCATTACTATCTTGCTATAATAAATCTTCTTTTACTGTTTAAGCTTATAATGACCTGTACTTAGTAAGGGTTGAACTCTTCTGCTTCTATCAGCCTGCTAGTCAACTTACTCCTAATTATTTATTTATTTTTGTCATTTTGTTTTAGGTGAGCTGACCCCTTTCAGTATTTCTTGCAGTGTAGGCCTCATAGTGGAGAATTCTTTTAATTTTTTACATATGCAAAGGCCTTTATTTCTCCTTCATATCCAAAGGAGAGCTTAGCTGGATACATTATTCTTGGCTGGTAGTTCCTTTCATTTAATAGTTTGAATACTTGATTCCGCTCCTTTCTGGCTTGTAAGGTTTGTGCTGAGAAGTCTGACAATAATCTAATGGGTTTTTCTTTATAGATTACTGTCTTCTTTTCCCTGGCTGCCCTCAATTCTGTTTTTGTTGTTGATTTTTGATAATTTTAATACAATGTGTCTTGATGAAGGCCTTTTTGGGTTGAGATAATTGGTGTTCTGTTGACTTCTTGAATTCCAAGCTCCAGCTCATTCCTTAGATTTGGGAAATTCTCATCAACTATTTGTCTGAAAATATTTTTTAGTCCCTATTTCTGTTCCTCGCCTTCAAAAATGCCCATTATTCTTATGTTTCCTCTCCTGATAGTATCAGCTAGTTCTTGTATTTCTCTTTCATTAGTTTTTATTCTTCAGTTTCTCTCTTCTTCTGATTTATTTCTAGATTTCTATCTTTGATATCACTGATCCTTTCCTCCATTTGGTCAACTCTATTTCCCAAGCTTGCTCTTTCATTTTTCAACTCTTGCAATGTGTTCTTTATCTCCAGAAGTTCTAGTTGATTCTTTTTGAGAGTTTCAGTCTCTTTGCTAAAGAGCTCATTCTACTATCTAGTTGTTATTTCAGTTCCTGAAATTGTTCATATAAATCGTTTTGGTTCTCATCAAGTATTTTACAAGTGCCATCCTGAATTCTCTGTCATTTAAGTCACATATTTCTCTGTCTGTAAGCTTATTTTCTAGAGATTTTTCTCTTTCTTTCTGAGATTCCTTGTCATCTTGCTTGTTCATGGTGTTTAATGAACTATTTCTCTGCCTGGCATTAATGGAAATGTATTCTGTTGTTTTTCCAGAAAGAAGATTTATTATATAAAGGTCTCTCTAGCCTGTTGCAAAGAAGGTGTTTTTCTTTTGGTTTCCAATAGGTGGTGTCTAAGCGTCTTGGATTCCTGCTTTATATAAAGACATAATAATGCCTTTTTCTTCCTTATAGATGTTTAATCACACTTGCTACCCACAGTCTCAGGCCCTGTCAGTGTTATCAGCAGTTTCGGTAACATTTGCTTAGATTCCTCTGGAGCTCCGTGGTGTTCTGTCTCAGAGGGCAGGGAGGAGGGGCTCTCTGGGTTGGGGGGCGGGGGCTGCGGCTCAGCCTCAGTTTTGCAGCCGAGGCTGGTAAAGATCAACTGTTGTTTCTCTGCCGCTCCTGCTTCTCTATAGTCCCCTCTCTGATTTCTTCCCTGATGACTAGGCCCTGCACCAGTCACATGTAGCTCACTGCTCTTCCAGGCAAGGCTGTTCAGAGAACTCGCCGCACCTTCTCCCCTCCCCTTCCTCCTACAGAGAGCTCTGGCTGCAAGAGGCAGATTCTTTTTTCACCCAGTCCACTGCTCGACACACAGGGTTCTGACCTGTGGTAGCTCTTATGCACAAATCCCACTTTCAGACATGCTGATGTGCAGTTTGGGTGTTTTTTGTTGTGTTTTAGATGGTCATTGTTTCAAGGAGAGAGATTTAGGGACATCTTTATGCTGCGTGTATCTGATGTCACTCCCCGCCTCCTTGTTTTTAACTTCCACATGTGGGTGTGGGGCCAGCCTGTTCTGAATCTCTGCTCCTTATACCAGTGTAGAAATGGCTTCTTCTGTATGTCCTTAGTTGTAGGACTTCTGTTCAATTAGACTTCAGGTGATTCTCAATGATGGCTGTTCTGTAGTCTAGTTGCAATTTTGATGTGGTTCCGAGAGTTTACCTACTTTCCCTGCCATCCTGACTGGAAGTCCCTCTTAGTACTATATTAGAGCTGTCTGCTTAAATAATGAAGTTTTCTCCAAATAAACCTTTACTGACAATTTCCCTCTTTATAATTGGTGCTACTATCTCCATGGACTCAGTTTTCTTTTTTCTTATTAAGTGGCCAATGGCTATCATAAGTTTTTCAGACATGCTGCAAAGGATTTAATATAGTTTTCTTCCTTCCTTAGCTACTTCAAAAAGAGCTCATAATATAAGAAGTGGATTACACAAGTGAAATATAGCAGAAATTTTATAAATAAAAGCTAAATATAAATTCCACATAAATACTGCAATACTAAAATTTTCTAGATGGGATTTAGTAGCTGATTAGCTCCAGGAGAAAACCAGAGATATAAACTGAAAAATAAGTCAATAGATCATATTCCAACTAAAATAATGACAGATAGAAAAACCAAGAAAATGTGTGTTTTTTTATGTGTGTGTGTGTTTGAGGAGAGAGAGACAGAAAGAGAGAGAGACAGAATGAGGTGGAAAACAGTGAAAAAGAAGAGAAAGATAATGTAGAGAACAATATATTCTTATAGACAATAGCTCAGAATTATCCAAACTGATGCAAGATATTAACCCTCAGATTTCAGAAGTTCTATAAATCCAAGCACAAACAATACAATGAACACTATACCTAGACACATTATATTGCTGACAAATACAGATAAGAAAATGTAAAATCAGTTGCAGAAAAGAAATCTATTTCTTTAAAGGAAAAAACAATTCTGTGCTGTGACATCTCAACAGAAATAGTGAAAGCCAGAAAATAATGAAATGCTATGTAGTGTTCAAAGAAATTAATTCCAATCCTAAACTGAATATGTTCTCTCAAAATAGGAGTAAAATAAAAACAATTTCAGATAAACAAAAACAGATAATTCATTGCCAGTAGACACATAATATAAAAATATTCCAAGTAGACACTCAAAAATATTGAAAAGATAAAGAGCCAAAGAAGAACAAATGTATGAATAAATATAAAGTAATACTAATTTTACAAAACAGTACTGATAATATATTTTGGCATGTAAAATCTATATAGAAATTAAATGTGTGTTAAAAATTACACAACTTTGAGAAAAGAGGCTATAAAGGTAAAATGACTGAATTTACTACATTTTGATAAGTGGTAAAATAGTAAGTCAAGGAGGCACTTTGTAGTTTTAAAGTTAATGCTAAATGAACAGTAAAAGAACATGTAAGTAGAAACTTAATAGGTGGGTGAGGGGAGAAGTAAAGTAACAAAATGTGGATTGATCCAAATGAGGCAAGAAAAGAAAGTTAAAATAATTAAAAACATATTAATTTGATAGAAAATAAAAATGGTATATAGAAAGTCAAATATTTTTAATCTAATGGACTCAAAAGATTAAGATTGTAAGGTTGGATAAAAAGAAAACCCATCTTTTTGCTGGTATAAGCTATCCACTTAAAATATAAGACCATAGTAAAGTCACTTGATAAAATTAGAGACATTTATTTTACAAGAAAACCTTTTAATATACAAAATAGAAAGAAATTAAGATTTATATTTAATCTGATAAAATATCTACATAAATTCTAGAGTAAACATTATACTTAATACTTTCCTCCTGAGATCAGCAATGAGATAAGTATACTAGCTATCACTATTTCAGTTTAACATTTTATTGGATATTCCAGCCAGTGAGATAAAGCAGGGAAAATAAATAAAAGACATAGGTTTGGAAAGGGAAAACATTTTTCGCATGATTATTTATGTTAAATGCTCCCCAAATTTAGTAACAAAATATTATAATCACAAAATTAACTTAGATATTTCCTAAAAATAATATTCATGATTAGTATTCCTAAAAATAATATTCATGATTAGATTCACTTTTATATACCCCAGAAATAAACAAATAGAAAATTAAAAACTCTATTATCTATAACAATTGGAAATATCAAATTTTTAGGAGAAAAATCGAATGAAAGATCTCTGCTTTTTAACCACCCCCAATAAACAAACAAACAAATAAATAAATAAAAAATATTGAATTCTTAAATGAACAGAAAAATGTTCTATTTTATAAATTGAAAGAGTAAATGTTTTCCCCAAATTTATCTGTAGATTCAACATAATCCCAATCAAATTTTTATTTCATTTTATTTTTTATTTTGTTTTTGCCAAAATTGAAAAGTTAATATTAGATGCAATGGAAGGTAAAGCCAATCTTGAACATAGAGATCAAAGTGAAATACATCAACAGAATTCAAAGCCTATTATAAAACTATAGAAAATAACACTGTGGTATGGAGATGCAAATTAGACAAATTGGAAATTGGTACTAATTATAGAGTCCAACCTAATATACCATATACTGTCACCTGATGTGAAAAAGATGATCCTGTACTACAATGAGGAAAGAATGGTCCTTTTAGCAAATGATACAAGACAGATTGGATATCCATACGAAATTTGAAAAATCATTTTTTCTTCCACCCCATTTCATGAAAAACAATAAATTTAAGCAGGATTGTAGATTTAAATTTGAAAGTTGAAACAATAAAGCTTTTAGGAGGAAACAATATTTTTGTGACGTTGAAGTGGACAAAGATTCCTTAAACCCAATACAAAAATTGCTAACCCGTAAATACCTTGATATTAGTTTTTATTAAAATTCATATCTCTGTTCATCAAAAGACACAATTAAAAGATGGAAAATGAAAGCTATAAAGTGGGAAGATTTATTTTCTGTGTTTATATTTGCCAAACTACACATAAGTAGAAAGTATAAAGGACCTTTACAAATGGGTAGAACAGGTAGAAAACCCAGTACTAAAATAGACAAAATGTTTGAACAGACATGACATTAAAAGAATATCCAAATGACCAATAAATGTATAAAAAAGTCTTCAAACTTATTAATAATCAAAGAAATGGAAATTAAAACTGTACAATGTTATTACTAAAAACACAAAAATGGCTGAAATTTATAAAAGAAAAAAAATGTCAAAATAACAAATTTAGACTGGGTTTAAAAATATGTCAAGGTTATGGAGTAAGTGGAACTCTCTTGCAGTGCCTGGAGAAATGTACATGCTACAAGTTGTTTGGAAAACTGTTAATATTTACTGCAATTGAACTGCAGCCATGCCCTGTGGCCAAAGAGTTCCCTTCTTTGGGATATACTCAACAGAACTGTGTAGATAAGTTAACCAAAAAAAAAAGAAATGTGTAAAAATGTTCAATGCAAGTCCATTAATTAGAGTTTATAAAGGGGAACAGTTTAAATGTACAAGTAAAAATTGATAATTATATTACAATATGTACATGAAATGACACAATATACAACAAGAATGGATAAATTGCCACTACACACAACATTTCAGGCATAATATTGAGTACAAGAAATCAGATACAAATCAATTCAAATTGTGTGATTCAATTTATATAAAGTTAAGAAGTGGAGGTTACAGCTGGAAAATGATATGGTTAGAGACTGGGGAACAGAATCATGGGAGCTTCTTGGGTGCTAATAATATATATTTTTATCAGAATCTGTTTACATAGGTGTGTCTACTTTGTGAATATTCATTAAGATGAACAATTATGTACAACTTTTTACAAACTACAGAAAGTATCAGGAACTGTCAGGATACCGAATCAGAGAAAAGTGTTATTCAATTTAACAACAAAAAATAATAAAGCCTATAACATGATGTTTATATCTCTTAAAGATGAATATATTTATAAATAAATAGAATAACTCTGAAAGGTTATACAATCTTTACTTATCAATTAAGCATTCCTTTATAAGGCTGATGCTACTACCCACACACCCACACATTTTAATTTAGTTCTTCAGATCACTATTACTCTACAGAGTTAATATAATAGGTGGCCTGTGTTAGCTCATCATTCTATCAGGAATTAACTACTTTTAATTCTAATTCCAACATTTTATTCAAAATAAAAAATACAATAAAATGTGCATTTTCTATCTAATCATTTTCTCTTTGTTCTTGGATCTATGCTTTAAACTGATTTGCCTTATTTCAACTTTTTCTTTAGACACTAATATTTGCAAACATTACATAAATCAAAATGTATTAAATATTTAGTAGCTGCTAATTGATATTACTTTGAATTTGTTTTCTATCTATGTAAGTTACAGTAGTTCCCACTTATCCAAGACCCCTAGAGGATGCCTGAAACTACAGATAGTACTGAACCCTATGTATATTATGGTTTGTTTTTTTTCTACACATATATACCTTTTCATTGATGGTTTCTCTGGCACATCTAAATTGTCGGCATTACTACTGTTGAGCTTTGGGGACATTATTAAGTAAAATAAGGGTCATCTGAACACAAGCATGGCAATACCTCCACAGTCAATCTGATAACCAAGATGGCCACCAAGTGACTAAATGGAGGGCAGCATATGCAGCGTGGCTAACTTGGACAAAGGGATGATTTATATTCCAGGTAAGACACAGTAGGATGTGCGAGATTTCATCACACTATTCAGAATGTCATGCAATTTAAAATTTATAAATTGTTTACTTCTTGAATGTCCCATTTAATATTTTCAGACTGTGGTTGACAATGAGTAACTAAAACAGAGGGAAGCAAAACCATGGATAAGGAGAGACTACTGTATTTAAAATTCACACTTGGAAATCCTATATAAAATCAGTTTTAATTAAGTATTAATTTTAAAGATATCTGATTAATGCATTACTAATCATAAAAATGTTAAGTAACATCACATTGAAACCGTAATAATAAAAGTATTAAAATTCATGGAAAATTAACTTATTAGCTTTTGATGTCCTGTTGTAGAGTCTACCACATTAGATAGTTAACAAAAGAAAAAAGAAAGTATAAATAAAGTAAGGACCTAGATCACCCTAGTAAAAAGATTATGTTACTCTAAGAGGATTTCCAAGTCTTTAAAGAAGGTATTATCAGGAAACTAAAGTCTTATTTTGAACTTACTTTTTTATTTCCTACTAAATAGGCAGCGCCAAAAGTAGGAGTAGTTTCTTACCATAAGAGAATATGTGATTTTGATAAAGTACAATATCTGACAATTCAGTAAGTGAATAAATAAAAGAATATGATGAATATTTGTAAAAAATGAATATTTTCATTAGTTGTGAATTAAATAAACTTAATATTTGTAGTTACCAGATTCATGAAACAACCTTTATTCAAGGAGCTCAAAGCAATATAATAGTATTATTACATATTCTTTGCTATTCATGTTATCAAAAATAATTGAGGTCAATATTATTATATTTGTTTTATAGACATGAAAAAAAGGCAGGCATACAATAACTCACCGTCAATATAGTAGGTGGAAAAAATCACGTGGAAAAGACAATAGTTCTCATTGTACTTATTTGCTTATAATATACAAATCGCATTCAATTCATGAAAATGTTTTAGTGAAACATTTTCTAATAAAAGTTAGTTTTTATTATCAATGTAATCTATAGATCACTATCTATAAACATCATTGTATTTCACTGAATCTTTTCTCTATCGGCATAAGTTTGAAGAGCATAAGATTTGTGCAAAATCCTCACTCACTCCTAAAATATTTCTTGATATGTCACACAAGTCATCCTTCTGTGCTCTGTTGCTCTAGTCTTCCCCATGGACTTCCCCTTCCTCCTCAGAAGCTACTGTGGCAGTGCATTGCCATAGCCATATTTCCTGCAGCTAACCACCCACTTCGACCTTATGCCCAACGTCCCTGTTAAGGACCTGTGGTCCCTGAGATTACAAGTCTCAAAGCAATGCTATGTTCTATGTAGAAGTGATGAGAAGCTACTTCTTTTTCCTTATTTTCCTCAAGCTTTTGACTTTTGGACTAAAGAAGTGGTGCTTGTATATCATAGAATCCTCTTTTCTATTTGTAGCTTCTGTCTCCAAAGGTTCTCTCCAGAGGACACAAGGATTATAGAATCCAGCCAGTGTCTGTTCTTGAAACAAACCCTTGTACTTTTCTTTAGGATATATCCAACAGAGCTTCATGTCCCTCAATCCTTTTAGCAAAATCTCTCTTCCAGCCAAAGGCTCTCAGTCATATATGTCCAAGATAATTCTGTTTATTATGTCATCACACCAGCCTGACATGTCATAGTCTGAGATAAAACTCAAATGGATTGTCATTTACACCAAAACCTCCACTGAAAGAAAAATCTGTGCAAAGGGATTATTAAGGAGGTTAAGAAAAGAAGGACTCCAGCGAGTCTTTTTATGTATTGTAATCACAAAGTGAGTTTTTCTGAAATTAAACTTTTAACTGAAAGTGAAAGCTTTGGGTCTCATCTTCATTTCCATAATAGGCTGATTTACTTAATCTACTCTTCTATTGAGTACTTTAAAAAAGAAGTTGTTTCTGTGTCCTCTAGATGCAATAAATCCTCTAAACTCAGGATAAGAATTATTTTTGTCCTTTTTTACTCTCCTTTATTTCGGAAATGTTTTGTTAAATAAATAGGTCTGTATTTAAGAAACAGCTCAAAATACTTCTTAATTGCGCTTTTACAACATTTTTTTTCCCTCAAATACTCCAAGGTATGTGCACTAATTTTGGTGATATAAAAAACATTTTATACAAACTTACTGAACATTAAAACATTTACGCATTCTAATTTATTGAACTAAATGTTTTAGATGAGTCAATATATACATGAACACTAATTGGGTAATATCTTTAAAGATTTGCCCACAGAAAACACAGCAGTAGCCATTTTTGTTTACTTTTTTGTGTATATGGAATTCAGATGGGAATTTTTAGAAAATAGAATTCTTACTATTTTTAAATATATTGTTATTAAAATGTATAATTATTCCTTGAAATTAAAATGTATTAGCTAAAAGAAAAGCTTCTGGATCTCATATCTATTTTTATAATGACTAGTTTAATCTATTCCTTTATTCTGTCATTTCAATGAAAAGACAATTTTGTTTACCCTAGCAGTATTAAACTCTCTAAAAATAAGTTCTAAAATAGCTTTCTCTCTTCCTTAACTCTATTTTTAATACGCTACATTAAACTAATATTTCAAAGAAATCTTAATGAGATTGTCTTTTCATGACATTTTCTCTAATGAGTCAAGTCATATCCAGAGCCAAAAATTATCTGAAAAATATTAATGTTTTACAGTTTTGAATCACAGTTAACATTTTATTTTTTTACTATAATTAATTTCTTGAACAAAGATGTAAATTAAGGAGATACATAGATTAAAAATAATAGGATATCTTTATAGTATTGGTCACAGGAGGATATTACTTTTTTAAAAAATTTGGCTTAAAGAACATTTTGGGTAACCTACTTTGTGTATGGCAGTCTGGAAGGAACTTTGGAAATGGAAAGTGATTAAGACCTGTTCTTTAGATGTTTAAAATCTAGTAAAAAGAGAGGGTAAATAAACCAAGTACTTCTCTCATAAAGAGTATTAAGTTGCCTTAGTAAAAAAAAGAATGAAAAAAGTGGCTTGAAGGCTCTAAGAAAATAGAGAGCTTTATCTATTTAGGAGATTCAGGAAATACCTTTTGAAATAGGCGGGCCAGAGGACTGGAGATGGAAAGATTGTTGATTGAACTAGAGATGTTAGTGTGGCCCATTCCAGATCAAAATAACATGAAGTAAAAACACAATAGCAAGGGGGAAGATAACTTTGAGGGTGTTTTGTTTTGTGTTGTGTTTTTGTTTGAGTGTGAGGAATCTGTCAGATGTTGAGGCAAAAATTTTCAGTAAGGAAATGGTTATATGAATCAGAAGTTGAAGACAGAAATTTTGTTTTGGAAGCGTGTTTCTCTGTCTCTGTCTGTCTGTCTGTATCTCTCTCTCTCTCTCTCTCTCTCTCTCTCTCTCTCTTTATCTCTCTTTCTCTTTCTCTTTCTTCTTGCATTACTAGCTTCCAGGGATATAAAGATAAATAAGGTTGAATTAGTTCTCCAGAAGCTCACATATTAGTTGGAAGTTAAACATATAATCAATTTTAATGGAATCAGATATGTGTCATATTAAGCTATTAGCAAGGTGTTATCAAGGGAAGGTCTGATATTTGCCTAGAAAAATCAGGCAAAGCTTGACAGATGGTGATGTTTCAACAGTGTCTAGAGGGCATAATGTGGGCAATTTCCCAAAGGAAGAAATAAAAACATGCCAAACTGTCAAACTACAAGCATCTTGATATGAGAACAATATTGTGTACACATGGGAGGAGTGGATAAGATAGTACCAGACCAAAAATTTACCTTATATACCATTTAATGAATATCTAAGATTTACCCTTTAATGGCATACTTTTGAAGAAATCCAATTGAAAGGGCTGTCAAATATATTTGTGCTTTAGAAACATCTCTCATATTGTACAGTATTCTAATGGATCACAACATGAGGGAGAAAGGGCCTTTGACAGGTTATTCCAATAAGGCAGACATGAATGTCTAAAATATAAAGAGTGTCTAAAATATATCAGTATCAGATGTATTTTATATTCAAGGAGAGAGGTTTATAACTTTTTAATTGTGGATCATAGACTCCTGGGTTTCATAGACTATTACCCAAAGTAAGCCTTAAATGAAAATTGGATAAACAATACCCCTTGTGTGTGTATGCGTACCCATGTGTGCATACACACACAGAGATTTTTTACTTTATTTTATATTTTTAATGACAAATAAAATGCAAATTATTTTAAAATATGGAATTTGAGTCCACCAAAAAATTAAAGATTATATTTATGCTTGAAAATATCACTAATATGTACTAATGTCCAGTTTATTTGAACTTATTCAAATGGATATGTAATAATGGTATTCATGGAGGTAAGAGATACAGAAGAAAGATCCAGCTAATAGGTTTAGATGTGGACCTTAAAGTGCCTGCAGAATTGTCCCAGGGAGCAGTGTAGATACAAGGAGATTACTGCCTGCTAAAAAATCT
>NW_011888814.1:634149-637561 GCF_000151845.1 Pteropus vampyrus
AAAAAATTTGGCTTAAAGAACATTTTGGGTAACCTACTTTGTGTATGGCAGTCTGGAAGGAACTTTGGAAATGGAAAGTGATTAAGACCTGTTCTTTAGATATTTAAAATCTAGTAAAAAGAGAGGGTAAATAAACCAAGTACTTCTCTCATAAAGAGTATTAAGTTGCCTTAGTAAAAAAAGAATGAAAAAAGTGGCTTGAAGGCTCTAAGAAAATAGAGAGCTTTATCTATTTAGGAGATTCAGGAAATACCTTTTGAAATAGGCGGGCCAGAGGACTGGAGATGGAAAGATTGTTGATTGAACTAGAGATGTTAATGTGGCCCATTCCAGATCAAAATAACATGAAGTAAAAACACAATAGCAAGGGGGAAGATAACTTTGAGGGTGTTTTGTTTTGTGTTGTATTTTTGTTTGAGTGTGAGGAATCTGTCAGATGTTGAGGCAAAAATTTTCAGTAAGGAAATGGTTATATGAATCAGAAGTTGAAGACAGAAATTTTGTTTTGGAAGCGTGTTTCTCTGTCTCTGTCTGTCTGTCTGTATCTCTCTCTCTCTCTCTCTCTCTCTCTCTCTCTCTCTTTATCTCTCTTTCTCTTTCTCTTTCTTCTTGCATTACTAGCTTCCAGGGATATAAAGATAAATAAGGTTGAATTAGTTCTCCAGAAGCTCACATATTAGTTGGAAGTTAAACATATAATCAATTTTAATGGAATCAGATATGTGTCATATTAAGCTATTAGCAAGGTGTTATCAAGGGAAGGTCTGATATTTGCCTAGAAAAATCAGGCAAAGCTTGACAGATGGTGATGTTTCAACAGTGTCTAGAGGGCATAATGTGGGCAATTTCCCAAAGGAAGAAATAAAAACATGCCAAACTGTCAAACTACAAGCATCTTGATATGAGAACAATATTGTGTACACATGGGAGGAGTGGATAAGATAGTACCAGACCAAAAATTTACCTTATATACCATTTAATGAATATCTAAGATTTACCCTTTAATGGCATACTTTTGAAGAAATCCAATTGAAAGGGCTGTCAAATATATTTGTGCTTTAGAAACATCTCTCATATTGTACAGTATTCTAATGGATCACAACATGAGGGAGAAAGGGCCTTTGACAGGTTATTCCAATAAGGCAGACATGAATGTCTAAAATATAAAGAGTGTCTAAAATATATCAGTATCAGATGTATTTTATATTCAAGGAGAGAGGTTTATAACTTTTTAATTGTGGATCATAGACTCCTGGGTTTCATAGACTATTACCCAAAGTAAGCCTTAAATGAAAATTGGATAAACAATACCCCTTGTGTGTGTATGCGTACCCATGTGTGCATACACACACAGAGATTTTTTACTTTATTTTATATTTTTAATGACAAATAAAATGCAAATTATTTTAAAATATGGAATTTGAGTCCACCAAAAAATTAAAGATTATATTTATGCTTGAAAATATCACTAATATGTACTAATGTCCAGTTTATTTGAACTTATTCAAATGGATATGTAATAATGGTATTCATGGAGGTAAGAGATACAGAAGAAAGATCCAGCTAATAGGTTTAGATGTGGACCTTAAAGTGCCTGCAGAATTGTCCCAGGGAGCAGTGTAGATACAAGGAGATTACTGCCTGCTAAAAAATCTTTGATGCATAAACCTGGAATCTATTGTCCTAACTAAATGACTGTCCCACTACTGATCATTGAGACTATGGATAGGGGAATAGATGGAAGAAGAGGAGGCATAGCATGGGATTCCTTAAAACAGAAATCACAAAGAGAAAGCCGTAGTGTTATTAAATAGAAATAGACAGGTAGGGAAACTAGATTAGGAGAGATATCCCAACATGGAAAAGAGAAAGAAATATACCATTTCCTCAAAATATTTTTCTGAATTCTGAGATAACTATAATATAGTTTCACTTTGTTCTTATTTTTTAAAATATCTATTACGGACTTCCAGTCAAGATGGCATAGTAGGTAGACACTGTGTCCACCTCTTCTCATTACCACGTAATAATTACTACTAAGCTACAGAGCAACCATCACTGGGGGTCTTCTGAGGTCTGACTGAACAGAAGTTCTACAACTGGAGACACACATAAGAAGCCATCTCAAGATTTGTAGAAGGGACAGGCTGGTTCCACAACCATGTGTGGCAATAGAGAAGGGAAGACTATCTTGGCTGCAGAGGTTCCCCCAGAAGAGCAAGGGGTCCCCAGCACCACATTGGGCTCCCTATCCCAGAATTTTAGTGCTGGAAAGAGGAATTCTCACAAACTCTGGCTGTGAAAACCAGCAGAGAGGTTGTGTCTTAGTGAGATGGAGGTTGTAGGAGTCCCAAGAACTCTTCTTAAGGGGCTCACAGGCAAACTTACACACTGACAGACTCACTCTCTCTGAGCTCCAGTACTAGGGCAGCTGCTCAAATTGTTTCAGGAGCATATGGGGAGGAACTGAATTGTCTGGCTTCAGGGCAAGGGCTGAAGGGGCAGCTTTCTCCCAGACGGAGTGCTGGCAGAATCCACTGTTTCTTTATTCAGCCCATCTCCCTCTCAAAGCACAGATGCAGGTGGCCTCCATAGCTGAATATTCATCAACTTGGCTAACACAGGTCACCCACCCAGATGATTCCCTGAGACCCTACTCCTCTCAACTTGTGGTTCCACCCAAGCAGATTCCAGTATCCTTTCCATACAAATGGCCTGTCTTTGCCATTGCTGTGGACATTCTCAAAGGTTCATAAAACTCAAAAAGCAGTATCTGGCCTCTGCATGCCCCATACATCTTGCTGAACAGCCCCATACCCAGCACTAGTGGCAACTGGCCTCAACTGGCAGCTTTGCCTCTTGAGGCATCTCAAAGCCCAGAACAGGTGGTGACCATCTGTGGATTGCTTGGTGACTCTTGACAGGTGGCCTTGGACAGTACACAAGCTGCAGTTGAACTTGGCTTGTGATGGGAGGCCCTGGGGCCAGCATGCTTGGTGGTCAGCTTTGACCATAGCTGGAACACCACTTGGGCTGCATCAGAGGATGACACACCCAAAGGGCAAATTAGGCAGGCATAAGAACCCTGATAAAGTAAATCCTGCTTCATAGGGTTGCCCCCACATCAGCCTATCCTCACGACCAATCAGCCGGAGGGTTAATCCCTCCCATTGACATGCAAACAGCTACCAAGGCTCAACTACAACAGAAGGGTACACACAACCCATATAAGGGACACACCTGGAGCATCTGGTTCAGGAGACCAGGGAAGGCTGAACCACTGGGCCCCATAGGAAATCTACTACGTAAGGACACTCTTCCTAATACATAGAAACAAACACAGGAAGGCAGCCAAAATGAGGAGACAAAGAAATATGACTCACACGAAAGAATAAAACAAAGCTCCAGGAAA
>NW_011888814.1:637611-643270 GCF_000151845.1 Pteropus vampyrus
TTCCTAATACATAGAAACAAACACAGGAAGGCAGCCAAAATGAGGAGACAAAGAAATATGACTCACACGAAAGAATAAAACAAAGCTCCAGGAAAACAAAACAAAACAAAACAAAAAAACCCTTAAATTTTCCAGATGCAGAGTTCAAAACACTGGTTATAAGAATGCTCAATGAACTTAGAGGAAGAGTAGAAAAACTCAGTGAGAACTTTAACAGATAGAAAACAAAAAAGAGGCAATGAGAAATGAATAATACAATAACTGAAATGAAGAATACATCAGAGGGAATCAATAATAGATTAGATGAAGCACAGGATTGATTCAGTGACTTAAAAGATAAAGAAGCAGAAAACACGCAATCAGAACAGCAACAAAAAAATAGAATCCAAAATAATGAGGGTAGTTTAAGAGGCCTCTGGGACAACATCAAGCGTACCAACATTTGTATGATGAGGGTACCAGAAAGAGAAGAGAGAGCAAGGAATTGAAAACGTATTTGAAGAAATAATGATGGAAAACTTCTCTAACCTGGTAAAGGAAATAAATATACAAGTCCAGGAAACACAGAGTCCCAAACAAGAAGAACCCAAAGAGGCCCATATCAAGATATATAGTAATTAAAATGCCAAAGGTTGAAGACAAAGAAAGAATCTTAAAAGCAGCAAGAGAAAGACAGCCAGTTTCCTACAAGGGAGCTCCTATAATACTGTCAGCTGATTTCTCAGCAGAAACTTTGCAGGCACAAAATATTTCAAGTGATGAAAAGCAAGGACCTACAACCAAGATTACTCTTCACAGCAAAGCTATTGTTTAGAAACAAAGGACAGATAAAGAGTTACCTAGACAAAAAAAAAAAAAAAAAATTAAAGAAGTTTATCACCACCAAACCAGTATTAGAAGAAATGTTGAAGGGACTTCTTTAAGAAAAAGAAAAGGAAAATACATAAATATGAACAATAAAATAGCAATAAGTACATACCTATCAATAATTACTTTAAATGTAAATAAATTAAATACTTCAATCAAAAGACATAGGTTGGCTGAATGGATAAGAAAACAAGACCCTCACATATGCTGTCTACAACAGACTCACTTCAGATTGAAAGACACACAGAGACTGTAAGTAAAAAAAAAAAAAGATATTTTATGAAAATGGAAAGTAAAAAAATTGGGGGTAGCAATACTTATACCAGACAAAATAGACTTTAAAACAAAGATTGTAACAAGAGGCAAAAAGGACTCCATAAATACGCTTTTGAGTATTTATCCAAAAAACCCCAAAATACTGCTTTGAAGGTGCACGTGCATCCCTATGTTCATTGCAGCATTATTTACAACAACCAATATGGAGGCAACCTGGGTTTCCATCAGCAGATGAATAGATAAAGAAGAGGTAGTCCATATATGGAATGGAATATTACTCAGCCATGAAAAAATATTTTTAAAAAGAATGAACTCTTACCATCTGTAACAACACAGATGGATTTAGAGGGTATTTTCCAGAGTAAGTCAGAGAGAGATAGGCAAATGCCATATGATTTTACTTACAAGTGAAATATAAAGAACAAAATAAATAAAACAGAAACAAATTCATAGATATAGAGAACATTTTGAGGGTTACCAGATGGGAGGGCGGTTGGGAGGGTTGGTGAAGATGGGAATGGGATTAAGAAGTACAAATTGGTAGTTATAGTATAGTCATGGGGATGTAAAGTATAGCATAAGGAATATATTCAATAATATTGTAATAACTATGTATGGTGTCAGATGGTACTAGACTTATTGTAGTGATCATTTTGTTAGTTATTTAAATGTCTAATCACTATTTTGTACACCTGCGATTAACATAATATATAATGTCAACTGTAATTTAAAAATAAAAAAAATATTAGAAAATAAAAAAATTAAAAAATTAACAATTGCTACTTGAATTGTATTTACATACAATTATAGACATCTTTTCTTTTAACTGAAAAATAGTTAAGCAATTATTTGCTTTCCTTATTAGTAAAGTTAAAAATAATAGTTAAAGCAGAGAGTTATGTGACATTTTATGAATAATAGGATATCTGTTATGTGACCCAATTTGATGGCGTACGGTAACACTAATTCAGTGTAACTTTTCATCCTTTTTCAGAATGGCAAACAGAGTTCTCAGTGTGAGAAGTGTCTCAGAAAAACACGAGATTTTAATATTTCTCAGTATTTAATAGTTTGCAGAAATTGTTCATGAAAAGGAATCTTGCTTACTAGGCTAACGTGTATTCCATTTATTGGAAATTCATTTTCCAGTGAATTCACCCACATTTTATAGTACGTTTAAATTTTGAAAGGAGATTGATGAGTAGTAACTGTAACATCTATACCATGCTTCCAATATTTTGACATGTATAATTTTAAGACTATTCAAATTGATAGAAATCTAAAATGTCATCTGTTGTGAAGACTTGAATTTTTCCTTTTGCTCGAATGTGAAATAAAAGTTGCAGGAAATAAAATATTAGTCCTGTTTAATTTATATTGTATAAAATTTATTTAATGATCTTGCCATTGGTATTATATCTATTATAAACTATGATTTGCTTTGATTTAAGAAAAAGTAAATAAAACAGCACAGATATTTTAGAGACATTTATTTCTAAACAGTTTTCACAGAAATTCTTGAATCTTTCTAAGGAGTAAGATTGGCTTTCTGTTTGCCTTTTGTCACTTAATCATCAGTGACTAAGCAAAAGCCTCTCATTTTCTTGGTGTCAATCTTAAAAACTCCCTGGACTCCAAATGACCAATTAGTGCCAAAGCAGTGAAGACACTTTGGTTACCTTGGTTTAGACTTTGAACTAAGCTTTCAGTTATGGTTGTTAACAGCCTGATAATTAGATTTCTTTCTGAACATAAACTAAATTCTGTAAAGTTTCGTAGAGTTTTACATTTATACCATTTACTTTTCTATAGTATAAATGAAACTTTCCTGTTTCTGTTTTTACTTTATTTTCCTTTATATATTATGTATTGTAATATAAATTATTGTTGCAAAGGAAAAAGCACATGTTAAAAATTACTGAAAATATGTTCTGTTTTTAAGAATTGTCTGGCGCGCTTCAAAAATAATTCTAACTCAATAGCTGATATACTTAAAGTAAAATTTGAATATTTAGGTTATTGACTCATACAGCTCTCATCTTTCTTGATTGAAAGCATTTTATCTGAGATTTTATATTCACATTGCTTTATTTTTCACTTTATAGATTCATTAATAGAATATCAAGGTGAGATTAGTATACAACTGTGTCTTGAACAGCAAGCTCTAAAAAGAAACAGAGATGAGTCTCAAGCAGGTCAAATCTAGCAAGGGAAATTTCGTTAGATCTAAGACTTGAGAATAATCATCTTTAGCTCTATGTCTCATCTTCCAGGCCCAGTGGGGTGGCAACATCACCCTCATAGCTCTGCAGGGAAGCTCTGTCCCTTCAGCTCAGCAGGGTACGACCCTGTGGCAGTCTTGCCCTATGAAACTAGGAAGAAATAGCCTTATACCCTGGGACTGTACTGGGATTGGCAGTCCTGGCGATCTCTCTCTCAGGGTCATTCTTCCCTTTCCTTGAAGAATAGCTCACATCTGCAGTTAAATAGCTATATAATCTCAGTCTATGGAATCCAAAAGTCTAATAGCCTTTCTTCAGTCCATCACATTTTCTCTCTCCTTTTGTTCAAACTGGCAGCATCTCTACTGATACAACTCCAGCTATATTCCAGGCTTCTGCTGGGATGGTTCATTAAGTACATGAGTCATACCCATGATCACTTTATCAAATGATTGTTCATCCATACCCTTAGTGTTCTCTTCAGGACTAGCTTTTGCATTTTTTGCAATACAGATTGGCCAAGAATTTCTAATTCTCCAAGTTGTGGTTCCTTTTGCCTAGCAGTTTCTTCTTTAATTAATTTCTCTCTTCTTGCATTTTACTATAAGCAGTAAAGAGTACACAAGCTGCACTTCAGTACTATGCTTAGAAATTGCCTCTGCTAAATATCCAGTTTCATCATTCGCAAATTCCACCTTCTACAAAACACTAGAACACAGTTCAGCCGAGGTGTTTTTTTTTTTCCCACTTTTTAACAGGATCACTTTTCCTCCATTTTTCAATAACATGTTCCTCATTTCCATCTGAGATCTTACTGCGATAGCTTAAAATTGTCCATGTTTCTATCAATGTTCTGCTCATTATTATTTATGAATTTCCTAAGAAGAATGGGGGCTTTCTGTCCATGTCTTTTCTTTTCTTTCTGAGCTTCCACCAGGATTGCCTTTAACATTCATACTTTTACTAATAGTCCCTTTACGAAAATCCAGGCTTTTTCTTGCATGTACCTTAAAACTTCTCCAGCCTCTACTGATTACCCAGTTCCAAATAGATTTCCACATTTTTAGTTATTTATAATAGCAGCATTCCACTTTGCGGTACCAAAATCTATCTTAGTCTGCTCACGGTACTATAGCATTATTCACAGTTGACAAGACATGGAAACAACTAAAATGCCCTTTGATAGATGATTGGATAATGAACATGTAGTACATACATACAATGAAATATTACTCAGCCATAAAAAAGATGAAATACTGCCATTTGCGACAACATGGATAGATCTTGAGATTACCATGCTAAATGAAATAAGTCAAAAAGTTGAGAATCGTATGATTTCATTTATATGTGGGATATAAAACTGAAAGCAACAAACAGACAAGACAAACAAAACCTCATAGACACAGTTTAGTGGTTACTAGAGGGAAAGCGGGGAGGGAGAGAGGTAGATAAGGGTAAAGAGGGTCAAATATATGATGAGGGAAGGAAATTTGCCTTTGGGTGGTGAACACAGAATGCAACATACAGATGATGTATTATTGAATTATGCACTTGAAACCTATATAATTTTATTAACCAAAGTCACCCTAATCAATTTAATAAAAAATAAAAGTAAAATTAAAAGAAAAAAAAATACCATTGACTGGGTAGCTTAAAAACAGAAGTTTATTTTCTCACAGTTCTAGAGGCTGAAAAATCCAAGATCAAGGTGCTGGCATGGGAGTTTCGTTCTCTCTTGGCTTTTAGATGACAACCACCTTGCTGTGGGCTCACAGAACTTCTTCATTTTGGAGAGAGAGAGAGACAGAGAGAGAGAGAGAGAGAGATATTTCTCTGTCTTCCTTTTCTTATAAGGCCAAAAATTTTATTGCATGAGGGCCCTACCCTTATTCTCTCATTTAACCTTAATTGCCTTTTAATGGGCCCTATTTCCAGATATAGTCACATTAGAGTTGGGATTCAACATATGAATTTAGGGGGGCATAAATATTCAGTACATTATATATCCCCAAAAGATTTTTTTTTGAACATCATACCTGGCATGACATATCTCTAACATCTATTTGTATCTAGTAGCTTTGATCTAATTATAGCAAAAATAATTTCTTTAATATGGTATAATCTAGAATTTATTTTCTATTTATTCACATTCTTTCTTTTTTCTTAATTCCCCTCCCCCCACAGCTAATTTTGACAAAATGACATTTGATCATTCTTTTCTGTTTTTATAGTCAGATCTACACAAATTTCTCTTAATCGGTGTTTAATACTGTTGGTGGCCACCCGCATCTAAT
>NW_011888814.1:645490-655330 GCF_000151845.1 Pteropus vampyrus
TTTATAATCTAAAATACGTCACTCTTATATTTGAGATTAATTTAATTTCCCCCTACCAGCAATATATCATAAAACTGATGATTTTAAAGAGTATGTCACATAAATATATATAATCTCATATTTCTTTGCTTCTTTTTTTTTTTATTGATTTTATCAGGGATATTGACCTACAATTTTTTTTTTTTTTCATAATGTCTTTGTCTGGTTTTGTAATCAGGGTAATGCTGAACTTGTAAAATGAGCTATGGAGATTTATTTTATTTTTTTGGAAGAGTTTGAGAAAAGTATGTGTTAATTCTCCTTTGAATGTTTAGTAAAATTCACCTGAGGAACCATTGGGCATAGGACTGGTGTTTATTGAGATTTTTTTGAGTATTGATTTGATTCTGTTCATTTGAGATTCTTTTTGTTTTTTCTTTAAGTAAGCCTGTATTGCTATAAATATCCCTCTTAGGATTGCTTTCTCTGTGTCCCATAGATTTTGGGTCATTTTGTTTTCATTTGTCTCAAGGTATCTTTTCATTTCTTCCTTGATATAGTTATTATTTCATTCATTGTTCAGTAGCATGTTATTTAGCCTCCATGTGTTTGTGTGTTTTTAATTTTTTAAATAATAGGTTTCTAGTTTTATATCATTGTGGTCAGAGAAGACACTTGATATGACTTAAGTCTTCTAAAATTTATTGAGACCTGTTTTGTGAGCTAACATGTCGTCTTGGGAAATTTTCCATGAGTACTTGAAACAAATCTATATTCTGTTTTTTGGGGGGTGAAGTGCTCTAAGAATATCAATTAAATCCATCTGGTCTAATGTGTCATTTAAGGCCATTGCTGATTTTCTGTTTGGAAGATCTGTCTTTTGATGTCAATGTGGTTTTAAAGTTCCCTACTATGACTATATTACTGTCAACCTCTCTTTTTATGTCAGTTAATATTTGTTTTATATATGTAGGTGCTCTTATATTGGGTGCATGCATGTTTACTAGGGTTATAGTCTTTCCTTTTATCATTAAGTAACATCCTTATTTGCCTCTTATAGCTTTTGTTTAAAAGTCTGTTCTATCTGATATAAGTATTGTTACTCCAGCTTTTTTTTTTCATTTTTATTTGTGCGAAATATCTTTTTCCTTCCCTTTACTTTCAGTTTGTGTGTGTCTTTCAATCTAAAGTTGGTCTCTTATAGACAATAATTGTATGAGTCTTGTTTGCTTATTTATTCAATCATTCTATGTCTTTTTGGTTGAAGTATTTAATCTATTTACATTTAAAATAATTATTGATAGGTATGTAATTATTGCTATTCTATTATTCATATTTATGCTTTTTTCCCCTTCTTTCTATTAAAGAGTTACCTTTAACATTTTTTGTAACACTGATTTGGTGGTGATAAACTCCTTCAGCTTCTTTTTGTCTGGGAAGCTCTTTATCTGTCTTCAATTGTAAACGATAGCTTTGCTCTGTAGAATAATCTTGTTTATAGGTCTTTGCTTTTCATCACTTGGAATTTTTTTGTGTCAGTCCCTTCTGGCCTGCAAAGTTTCTGTTGAAAAAATTAAATGACAGTCTATGGAATCTCTCTTGTAAGTATCTAGGTGTCTTTTTTTTTTTTTTTTTGCTGCTTTTAAGATTCTCTTTTTGTCTTTAACCTTTGGCATTTTAATTATGATAAGCCTAATGTGGGTCTCTTTAGGCTCATGTTATTTCAGACTCTCTGAGCTTCCTGGGCTTGCATGTCTATTTCCTATGCCAAGTTAGGAAATTTTCCTGTCATTATTTCTCAAATACATTTTCAATCTCTTGCTCTCTCTCTTCTCCTTCTGGTACCCCCATGATGCAAATATTGACATACTAGATGTTGTCCCAGGGGTTCTTTAATCCAGTTCCCATTTGCCCTGAAAATACTCACTGGCAGCCCTTGTGGCTATAGCATTTACCATGAGATAACTCGGGGATTATAGTCCTAAACTTACTCCCAAAGTTTGTCATGAAATATCTCACTTTTATTATTTTCACATAGCTCTAGTATATGGATAGTCTTTGGAAACAAATGACACCATTCTATTTGTAGCATTCTGTTTTGAGTAGTGTTATTTCCATTTACAAAATATAGTAATATTTGATTGCTTAAAATATCAAATTCCAGAAAACATAGCATTCTTACATGTGATGTTAACATCTTTCTCAAACAGTTATTAGCCAAAGATTCATTTGATGAATCTGATTTACATATACATTTCTGTTACATTAGGATTAGAGATAAGTTCTGTTTAGAAATAACTCCAAGAAAAGTTTTTATTTTATTTTCACATTGAAAACAAGTCAGATTTGTTTCAGCCTTGAAGAGTGTGTTTATGTAAAATTAAATTAACACTGGCAGCCAGCTGCATTTTTTTTTCTAAATGGGAAATAGGTTTTCAAATTCATTTTTTCTTTTTGCTATTCTGATTGTGTGGTTTCTGCTTCCTTGTCTTCCAATTCACTGATTTAATCCTCTGCTTCATCTAATGTGCTGTTGATTTCTTCCAGTGTATTCTTTATTCATTTCTAATTCATTCGTTTTTATGTTATTTTTTCATACTTTTTATTCTTTGTCGAAGTTCTCACTAAGTTCCTTGAGCATGCTTCTAACCAGTTTTGAACTCCATAACTCATAAGTTACTTGCCTCCATTTCATTTAGTTCTTTTTTCTGAAGTTTTCTCCTGTTCTTTCATTCAGTTGTCTCTTTGTGTTTATTTTTATGTAGTAGATCAATCTGCTACATCTCCCAGTTTATGTAGTAGGTGCCCTGTGTGGCTTAGTGGCATAGTCTCCATGATCATCTATGCTGGGTATTTCAGGAATGTCCCTTGTGTGGGTCATGCGTGCGCTCCTGTTGTAGTTGAGGCTTGATTACTGTTAGCACGTCAGTTGGTGGGATTGACCCTCAGGTTGTCTGGCTGTGAAGATTGGCCACACCCACAGCTTATAAACTGCTAAACAGGGGGCTGACTCAATGTAGTGAGATTTGCTCCAGCAGGTTTATGTGCCTGTTGAGACCATCTTTTTGGTGTGCTGCTTGTGGGGCTAATCAGGTGGTGCTCTGTTGTGATCTGAAGCTGGCTACAGGGTGTGTAGGTTCTAAGGTCTCTTGGGAGGGGCTTCGGTTTAAGCCAAGGTTGGCTGCTGCCTGTAACTGGTAGGAGCTACGAAGTAATCTGTGCTTGGTAGCTTTTGTCCTGGACCTGGAGGCATGTGAGAGAGTCTACGCTGCAAACCAAGGCTGGCTTCCACTAGTATTGGACCTAGGGCATCTCTCCAAAGGCACACTGCATGCGGAGGTCTGCTGTCACCTGCCAGATGACCTGAAAGACTCAGCCAGTGAAAGAGGCTTGAGTGGTATGGGGATTGGGTGAAGTAGGGTTTCAGAGAGTCACCAGGGTAGGGTGAATAATGTTTACCAAGTTCATGCAGTATGGAATTTGGGTCCAGTACTGAGCCTGGGACCACTCAGCGAAAGGCACTGGACACACCATGGCCAGCTGCTGCCCGCCTGGGGCCTGTGGACCTTTGAAAGCTTTTAAGAAAGACTGCAGTGTGGGCCAAGGCTGGCTGCCTGTCGCCAAATGAGCCCCATGGGATGCATGAGTTAGGGGTGGAGGGGTCCCAGGAAGTTGACCTGGTCAATGCAGATTCAGATTTGGCCAAGTAAGGAGAGGGCTTACACAGGAAAGATTATGTCTGCCCACATGTTGTGTGGGAGGAGATATTACAAAGAGACGATGGTGGCTGTTTCTTCAGCTCTTGCCCTGAAGCCAAACAACTCAGTCTCTTCCTGTGTATCCTTGGCACCTCCTGAGCTGCCATCCATCTGATGAAGCTGATGGGGAGCTCCTGGGAGCTAGGGAGTCAGTGTGCAGGCCCTTTAAGAGGATGAGCTGAGTTTCCGGTCACCTTCTGTCTCATCTTCATTGATTTTCTCAACCTGAGTTTGTGGGAGCTCTTCTTCTTGGCTTTGATGCTCCTGGCTAAGACATCCAATGTGGGGCTGGGACTCCTCATTCCTCAGGGGGGAGCTCTGCAACCAAGATATCTCTCCTGATTCTCAACAACCACACATGGGTGTGCAGCCAGCCTGTTTCATGTCTCTGCCCCTCCTACCATTCTTGACACGGCTTCTTCTTTATATCCTTAGTTATAGGACTTCTGTTCAGCTAGTCTTGAGATGGTTCTCCAGGCTAATTGCTCTATAATTTAGTTGTAATTTTAATGTGGTCATTTGAGGAAGTAAGCACAGCATTAACTTACTCTGCCATCAACCTTCATCAATGTATGTTTTTAAAATAAAAGAAATACAAATAATTTAAGAAAGAGGCATGGGAAACATTAAGGTATGCAAACCATAATATCTAGTTATATTTAGCTGTAATACTTTCTCTATAAACAATATCAAAAGGAACTTGACATAGATATACTTTACAAAACTTTCATAAATATTTTGACTTTGCTCTTTTCATCAGAGTTGTGCCTTGTATCAGTTTGCTAGGTCTGCTGTAATAAAATATCACAGTCTGGGTGGTTTAAAAAACAGAAATATATTTTCTCACAGGTCTGGATGCTGGAAGTTCAAGATCAAGGCATCAGCTGTCTCTGTTTCTCCCAAGGCCTCTCTCCTTGGCTTGCCGATGGCCACCTTCTTGCTGTGTCCTCACAGGGCTTTTTTCTCTGTGTGCCCATGCATCCCCAGTGTCTCTTCCTCTTTCTATAAAGACACTGGTTACATTGTATTAGGGTATCATCCTTGCGATCTCACTTAACTTTAATTACCTCCTTGAAGGCCCTATCTCCAAATACAGTCATATGGGGTTAGGGTTTTGCCATATGAATTTTGAAAGCAGACACTTTAGTCTACAACATTTATTAAGTGCTTCTTTAAAATATCATGAAGTTTAAATACTCTTATGGGAGAGTCCTGAATGACAGCTGAAACACAGATGATTAGGTTTTGTTTTGTTATGCTTTGTAAGGAGGAAGAGATCACAGTCTGTTTTACAGCACTGAAATTCCTATAAGGCTTTCTTTTTAACTCCACCGTATCCTGTCAATTTCAGAAGTAATATAAAGCAGGCATTCCCTGCTGTGAAGGGGTTAAGGAGTCCTTGTGCATGGCCACTGCAGAATTTACTTGTCATACATATTTTCATTATAATGCATTTTATGCATAAATGTATGCTCAGTAATATATATTTTAGATAAAATATCTTTTAAGAGATTCATATTTACCATTTCACTAATATTTTCTTGCCACTTTTATAACAAACAACCAATTGTTAAATGATTATGTGACATCTTTTGTAACATTTATAGCCACCCATAAAGTACATGATATTTTTTTCTTTCAGATATTTAAGTTGAGAGATAGTGGAAATAATTTCTAGTGTAATAGGTGAAAGTGAATTTATTTCGATGTTTTAAAAGAATAATTTGGGGTATGTAATAAATAAATATGATAGATGGTCTCTTAATTAGTCACTGTTTAAATGCTTATCTAAATTAAACCATGGTCTACATTTCCTTTGAAAATATACTCACTAATAGTCACAGAATGCAGGTACATCTGGGTAAACTTGTCCATATGCTCCCATTGTGAGCCTTTAAAATTTATTTGTATTTGTCAACTAAATCTTTTATTCTAGTTGTACCTCTTGTTGTAATTATATAATTAATTAAACATTATAGCAGAGTAAACTCTGAGTTTGAGACAGTTATTTCAATAAATACTCAGTTTAATGTTTTGGAAATGCATCAAAAATTTGAATTGATTTTAAAACCTGCTGTTAAATTAATATTGATGCAACTTTATAAATTTAGACAAATCATAAAAATCTAGGTTTATCTATTTTTATTGTTTCATACTGTTTTTCCATTTTTCTCTATAGAAGCTGAAAAATAGGAAATGTGAATGAATCTACAAGCAAAGTAATTGAATTAGTTATTAAAATTCATTTCACCAAAATGTCACATCTAACCAAATATATAAACAAAATAAAACTAATTTTTTGTAAATTCTTTTAGAAAATAAAGAGGAGACATAACTCCAAACATTCTATGAGGCCAATATTACATTGATATTAATGTCTACATTAAAATATGATGAATCAATGTTTATTACTAATAAATATATGCAAAAGAAAATGATCATTTGTTGAACAGTTGATAGCTTGGATAATTACATTTAATAGAAATAAATTAGAAATAAAATCTAGATTAAAATGACAAGATATCTTGTTCTATAATACCATGTTTTCAACAAATACACATAATTTTCAAGTTGACATTGCTATAATTAGCCAATTCTTTTCCTTATCTCAATTAAATGACTAGCTTTATAATAATCTTGTCAAATTAATCAATGCAGAAAATATAAACTATCTAATTACTAAATACTAATGATATTTATATTTTTAAAAGCCTTCAATAATGTTTACAAAATACATCTCAAAATTATGAATAAGTAAGAGGTTACAGACAATATGAGTGCTAATTTGCATGACTCAAGTATTTAGACTTTTCTGCACATAAATTGAGCTCACAGAGTTTTATTGTAGATAGTGATCATTATTTAACTAATTTCGCTAGTATTTGGCAAATGTTTTTATCTACTACGTTTCTCTAATTTATAGGAAATGGAACTAAGTAAGCATCATATAAGGGATAATTATTAAATATATTGTTAATGAAAATGCATGACCAGCACATTAAGAATTGTCTGTATCCCTTTATGGCTTCTATATTTTAGTGTTTTCCATTAATATTCGTTTTTCTCACTCTGATGCCTTCCAATATAGAATTAAGCATATTTTGCAGACACTAGACAGTGTTTTAATTGGTGTTATAAAAGTTACTGAACTCTTTGTATTTTCTTAGTCACAGCCTTCCTTTTTAGGTCTAAGTTCTAATTTGGTTCTATGCATTGAATGATAAGGAAAATGTTCAAATGTATTTTTATATGTAAGTGTTCTATTTCATCTTTATACTCAGGATTCAGGTATATAAATCTATCAATCTGCTGTATTTTTTTTTTTAAAGCAAAAACTAGTTCTGTTCCAACTAATTCATATATACAAATACATTCAGGGCGGAGATTACAAAGGGTGATGAGTAAGAATATAATTCAAACTCTCAGGGATTTCTCAAGTAAAAATCTAGTTATAAAATATTGATGAAGAATTCAACAAAAATACAGCATTTGAATTGCTACAGATACAAATTATGCTGATAAAGAAATAAATCTTTTGAATTACATTGAAGAGCATGTTATACAATATATACATATATATACGTACACACACACACACACACACACACTTAATCAGAGCAAAATAACTTTCACATATAAAAGATACTTGAAGTGGAAAGTGTCTGCTAACAATACTTTCAAAGTTTAACAAATTACTAGAACTGACTGCTTTTCTGACAAGTCAGTTTTTAGTGAGATTCCAGAGTCTTGTGAACCGGCAGCAATCTACAGGCTTGGGTGTGGCTAAACCAATCAATCTTAAATTCTCTTTAAGTATAATGTTGACAAAAATTATGATTGCATCAATGACGGGCCTCTGGTATGTTACATATACATTGCCAGGAGCAGCCTCTTCACGACCTCTGATAATTTGATTTTGCCACTGGTTTCTTGAGAAGGTTGCTGAGGTGAGCACTAGACCTGCAGAAACAGCCACCTATTTCTTATTTCTAAAACAGATTTCTGCCTTGCAATGAAAGTTTAGAAAGAATAACATTCTATGGATTTAAAAAATTAAACATTTTCCTGAATGTTACCTGAAAACAGATCTATCCATACAAAACTAGAAGTGTGTAATGTTATTCAACCAATCTCTTGCTAAGCTAATTAAAGTAACATTTTTAGGTAAATTATTATTTTCTACTCACAAAGTGATAAATGAATTCAATAATTAAAAATACAATTTATCTTATAATTACACCTCACAATTTAGATCCATGTACTATACAATTTTCTTTATTTGTACAGTAAACGTGTATTTCATCCTGCAGCCCACCTGCATTCAACACAGAATGAGTCTTTAAAGCAAGCAATCTGTAGCTGTATCCAAATAAAGCATGTAATTACAATAAAAAAAAACTTTATATTTGTTTGGATTTTAACAATGCATTAAATTGAAAAAGCAGCTTACCCTAAGAAATGCAGTATTTTCTGGAGGAAGAGTTTTATAAAAAGTAATGCATTTTTAATGAAGTGTCAACAATTATTGATACTATGACTGGGCACTTGTGTTTCCAACAGCCAATTTCATAAACTATCTGTAGGGTAAAATCCAATTTTAAGATCTATGATGTAATTGAATTTTTCCAAAAGAAAAAAAAATGTTAGAGTTGGACACAGTTGCAAGGGATCACCAAATGGAATCTCCACTTTTAACCAAATGAGAAAATCAATATCGAGAAGGTCAAAGGAGTTTCTCAAGTTCATACAATTAATTACTTGCAAAATGAAAGCTAACTCCTAAACTATTGACTCTCAATGTTTTTATTCTAGCAGAAAGAGACATACTATCAGGAGTAAACATAATATACAAGTAAATTATGCACTATGCTGAAAGGTGATAGGAGTAATACAAAATAAATAAGCAGAGAAAAGACATATTGGGATTATCAAAGTTGAAGAAAAGTGAGGTAAACTCCAGTATTAAATAGAGTAGTCATCATTTTCACCATTGAGAAGATGAGATTTGAGCAATGATTTGAGAGAAATATGAGTTAATGATGGAGACATCTGGAGAAGAGTGCTCCAGGTGAAGAGAACTGGTAAACCAAAGGCCCCATCTTAGGAGACTCTCTTTTTATGTGCAAGTATTCCATAGCCATTTAAATACTCACAAGTATGTCTCATTCATTATTAATGGACATCATTTGGAATTCAAATATATATAGTCCAATAACTTTGTTGGTGGTCAATCCAAGAAAATAAACGTCTCACCATTATGGTTAATTTGAATTTTTAAATGTATAATAACAGTTTTAACTATTCCTCCCTCCACGAAAGTTATGTAATCGCCACGTTTCCCTGTCCTTGATTGAAAAGTCTGTATTTTTTCATATATACTATATTTTTAGTTGCAAAGTCTTTCATCATCTGTAAAACTTCAAGACTACTACCAAAATAGCAGAATAGTTGAACAGTCTTACCCCGCTGCCCAGAGTCCATTAAAGAACACTCAAATTCTTATATTCAATGTTTATATTTCTTCAATTATCCTATGGCAATATGCCCTAATAAACAGTTGCTTCAAAGGTTATCGAAAGTCATTGTGTATCAAAATAAGCTTGAGGCTTTTTAAAAATATAGATGTTCTCTCACACTACATTCCATTGATTCAGAATCAATCTCAAATGACACTTTCTGGGTATTCATATTTTTAATCAAGAATTCTATTTGATTTTAAGCACTCTAACCCACTTAACTAATCAGAAACAATTGTTAATATGTTAACAAATCCATGTTCTGGTTTCTTCTAAGATTTAGATTTCTTTGCCTTTCAATGTATAGTACCTTTAGAAAAATTACAAATGTGCTATGAGTTCAACTTCTCTATGAGTTTGAGTTTTCATACAAAAGTTGGATTAATGATAGATATATAACATGCTCTTTGGAATTAACAATTATACGATACTGATAGATGGAAATGATATAGAAGTCATTGTATTTATCTTTGCACAAAGTACAAGATTTTATCTCTTCATAATTACATTTGTAGTTTGAATAAGCAAATTTGATATGATCACAGAGAACTTAGAATCTAATAGAGAAAAGAGATATCCATTAAAAA
>NW_011888814.1:656575-657444 GCF_000151845.1 Pteropus vampyrus
TCTCTCTTATCCATAAATATTTCTGATATCTTTCCTGATAATATCTCCTGAGAAGATGCTGGCTCCGCCTGTATTCTTGGCTCCTTTTCTTTCATTTAGATCATGAGACACTACAGAGACAAAGAGACTGAGAGATTTGTCAAACCCTGGTTAAAATTCTGAGAAAACGTTTACACTGTATAAATTTGAATAACATGACAAATAAGTTAAAACTAAAGCAAGGGCAATTCCTTTGAAGAAGGTAATTTCTTTGAATTTCTCTAAGAGAGAATGGTAGTTTATATAATAATTTAAGGAAGTAGTGTCAACAAGATACAGGGATTAATATAATATTAGCTGAAAGAAATGGAGTTAAGGATAATCCCAGGTTTCTGGCTTGAGCAACCAGGTAGAGAAAAGGATCATTTATTAATTTAGAAAACACAGATTCTGGTGAAGGCAGAACCTCTCAGAGTGGGAGGAGATATACTTACAGAAAACGCAGCATTGTGGAAATTAGAATGTTATATATCCTAAACACTCTTTTGGCTACATGATCACAATTTGTCCTGGGTTGATCAATGTGATATGTGTCTTTTATTGTAAGTAGCACCATGTTCCCAAATTGCCTTTTCTATTATGTTTTGTTGATTTCTTTTGTGATAATTTGGAGTTAATATGCCATAAAAATATCTGCTATGTAACATAAGTTAGTTAATATTTCATTTTTGAAGACAAACTACAAAGTAATTATTAACTCACTATACTATAATTTTATGCAAACATATATATTTATATATATATTTAACCAGAGACTAAATGATTATTTCCACTGTAAATAATTTTATGTCCATAGAATTCAGAGGAGCCTACATTCCTGTTCTAGGAAA
>NW_011888814.1:658709-662497 GCF_000151845.1 Pteropus vampyrus
TTTTTTAGAACTTCTAAGTATCCAAAATCAACATAATATCAAAGAACAGACAAATGTACACAGTAATTTTATCTTCAAGAACTCATTACACTTAGAAAACATATTTAATCTAACTTTAATGAGCATTTATAAAGTAATTTATACCATAGTGTTATAGAAATGTATAATGAAATTTGGAGTCTTTATACCTTGGCAGAAATATCAACTTTATCACTTATTAGCTGCTTGACCTGAAGAAGTTACTTTCTTAGTTTCTTTGTTTATAATATAGTTTTATTAGCTTTATTAGTGACTAGTACAAAATATACTAATAAAGATTAAACACAAAGTATAACAGTATGTAAACTAAGATGTCAACACCAAACCCAGACCGCTTGGTTTCAAGTTCCAGCCCCATTTCATGAACTGTGTGGACTTAGAAAAGTTATTTCACCTTTCCGTGTGTAATTTTCATATTTGAGCAATGGGATGATAATAGTCCCTAATTTATATTATATTATTTATTGTTGTATATTTGTATGCAATTTTATAAAAGATTATTGTGTAAATTAAAATAATTAATGCCCCATGTCTAAGAACAGAGCCTGGAAAGCATTCAATGTATGTGAATTTGTATTTTTATAATAGTGATAATAATAAGAAGAGATATCATAATTTAGAAGCAGCATTCATTCATTCACTGGATCCACAGTGCTCAGAGAGTTGAAATCCATAATATAGAAATCAATTCATTACATATTAAGCCAAATGTTGTAATTTCAGAGTGTTTATTACTTTTAAAAATCTTTTATTTCAATATTTTTAAGGCCTCATTCAAAAGTAATATCACCAGTTTGACTCTATGTTGATTATTAAAATTGAGAGGATGGTATTTAACGTGGGCAACTCCGAAATGGTAAATTGCATCTCTTACATCCTAACAAGGCTTAATTCTTACCCAGATGTATTAAACGTGATGTCAAGGTAGGTTAAATTGAAACAGAGTCAGCAGTAGATGGAAGTCCAGCAAAGTGCACCACTGGGAAATGAAGATATGATCCAAGAAAAACAGTTGTTAACAGAATGTTTAAAGATAAAGGACTACAGCATGGAACCCATAATATCTTTTCTTCATTTTCAGTTTTTTGTTTTGCGGTGAGGATTTTGAGAAATGAATACATTCTTTAATGTGTAGAATGAGGACACTCGATTTATCCCAGGTCCCAAGATTTTAAATTCTGTATGCAAATTGTGATTAATTTAGGAGTTATTTTTAAAATAATCATGTCTGGTTCATGCATCATATCAATTTAATTAGGATCTCTCAAGACCAGACACTGGTACTTTTAAAAATTCCCTAGGGAATTCTAATGGGTAGTCAGGAAAAGAAACAACTGAAATACATCATTACGTAGACATGGCACATTAGTAATCAAAGGGGAAAAAAATGACACAAAATAGAAAGACATGTAGCAAGGCATATTTACATATTCCTTGCAATTTCAAAAATCTATATTTAAAATCAATGTACAAACATAATTAAAGTTTTAAAGTTCGTGAGTGTACTGTATTGAATAAGATTCCAGCAGGATATTTAATGCATGTATTAGATTCTACCTCTATTCTACCAAGGCACACTTGTGATTTGTAATATAGATATATAATATGTCTATAGTACGTAATAAAACAAAACAGATTTTTTTAGTATATTTACATCAAAAGTTCTACTTTCCTTTTTCTTGAGAAAATTAACAGTATTTCTTTTTTAAGTCTTCCCATAATTTCTATGGGCATGTTATTTTCATATATATGTATGTATGTATTAAAGTATGCTAATTGTTATAGAATTCAAATTATATAAAAAAATATATACACATATATGTCACATTCAGTATATTAGATATTTATATGCAATAAAATTTTACTAACTTTACAGATAATTCATATTGTTATAGTCAGAAAGGTATTTTTTCTTTTAAAAACATGTACCAGATAGAAAACAATGTTGTAAATGCTAAATGCTACATATATGAAATTCATTTGGTTCTGATGTAGGAATAGATAATAATTTCTTATAACAAATACTTCTCATATGCTAACAAACTAAACTAAAATTGTCATACTAATGCATTTTCTCTCATGCACTAGACAAGCATGCTATTTTTCTGTATGTTTTGCTCTTTTACTTATTACAAAAATAATTAAAAGGAAGACTTTGCAGTCTAGATTAAGTTATAAATTTTTCGTAGTGGGGATTTAACACTCTATAAGTCCTCTTTTAAAGATCTTATTATTTGAAAATCAAAGTAAAAGTACTATTCCATATAGAACAGACATACAAACTTATTTTTCTATAAATGTATGTGTACAGTATAATTAACAGTGTTGACTATGTCACTATAATAGCCTATTTTCTATAAGTTTAACTTAAATTCTAGCTAATATTGATCTTAATAATTCTGACCAAAATTTTACAAATACTTATATTCGAGTCGATGCTTAAAAGAAATTTACCCTGTTCAATTCAGGCTTATTGGACCATACAAAGACCCTATGAAAATCAGAACTGAACCATGGATACTAGTGAAGTTCAGGTAAGAATTGATACACATATTTTCCAAATACACTTCGTCCTACTGTGTTTTCAGAGAGCCTAATTTTAATTTGAGCAACAAAGGTGGCTGCAATTGAAAACAGCATTGGGATGTGAGTTAAAAACTTTAAAACATTTGAAACATACTATATAGTGAATCATAATACAGACCATTTATATTTCCATTTATACACAATGATAAACTATTCCTCCTCTAGGTCCCTATGAGGATATTCTTTCCTATTAAAATAAATACATTGACTTCATAAATTCAGTATGCCATGAGTTTTAAAAACGTTTGGGTGACATAAATTGCTCCCATACACTGAAGAAGAAAGGGTTTTATTTATATCACTGACTTCATAAAGGTTTTACTTGTACTACTGACTTCCACACTTAAAAGTATTTCCAGAATAAATCAAGTGCCAGCATGGACTCAGAAACTTTCAGTCATGCATTTTAGAAATATATATGCTCACTGGTTGCTGTCACATCATATCTTATAATTAATTCATAGGTCATTTTAAAATCACAGTGCCAGTTTGGAAGGTTGTCTTCAGAAAGATTCTGCAAAGATGTCCATTTCCTCAAAATTATTCTTTTCCAAGTATTTTTCTTCCATAGTAATTTGGACCAAGCATGAAGGTCAGTTAGTGAGGACATGACATTATTTTAAAATAAATCTGGAGCTTTCCCTTGGGGAAACATTAGTAGAAACTGGATTAGAGTTTTGCAGTTTGTAGCTCAAACTCTCTGTTTTAATATTGCTCATATGCTACTTGCTATCTGCAGTGGAGTTAATATTTTGTAATATTGTATTTTATGCGCTCTCCTAAGGGTTTGCCATCTTAATTTTTCATTTATTACACCAGTACATTATTTGGCTGCATGTAAGAACTTGGGCATTATTCTGTTGTTCAGTTTTAGCTGCCAAAATACTTTGATCAATATAACTCTCAGAAAAATTGGGCTATAAAAAGCAATATGTTTAGTGGAACATTTTTGTCATTACTAAAACTTTCAGTACAACTACTGAAAACTAGAGGTCTCAGCCCTTTTTTGCTCTTTAAGTATCTTCAATTTGCTTCTGCATGACCATTAAATATAAACCGTGTACGAACACTTTGTTCATCCTTGAAGAAACACATTGAGTTTGAAGTTATTTAATGCTATCGTATAAATTTCTCTATAGGTATTTCCAATTTCAGTCTGAAGT
>NW_011888814.1:662547-665852 GCF_000151845.1 Pteropus vampyrus
ATTTTCTCTCATGCACTAGACAAGCATGCTATTTTTCTGTATGTTTTGCTCTTTTACTTATTACAAAAATAATTAAAAGGAAGACTTTGCAGTCTAGATTAAGTTATAAATTTTTCGTAGTGGGGATTTAACACTCTATAAGTCCTCTTTTAAAGATCTTATTATTTGAAAATCAAAGTAAAAGTACTATTCCATATAGAACAGACATACAAACTTATTTTTCTATAAATGTATGTGTACAGTATAATTAACAGTGTTGACTATGTCACTATAATAGCCTATTTTCTATAAGTTTAACTTAAATTCTAGCTAATATTGATCTTAATAATTCTGACCAAAATTTTACAAATACTTATATTCGAGTCGATGCTTAAAAGAAATTTACCCTGTTCAATTCAGGCTTATTGGACCATACAAAGACCCTATGAAAATCAGAACTGAACCATGGATACTAGTGAAGTTCAGGTAAGAATTGATACACATATTTTCCAAATACACTTCGTCCTACTGTGTTTTCAGAGAGCCTAATTTTAATTTGAGCAACAAAGGTGGCTGCAATTGAAAACAGCATTGGGATGTGAGTTAAAAACTTTAAAACATTTGAAACATACTATATAGTGAATCATAATACAGACCATTTATATTTCCATTTATACACAATGATAAACTATTCCTCCTCTAGGTCCCTATGAGGATATTCTTTCCTATTAAAATAAATACATTGACTTCATAAATTCAGTATGCCATGAGTTTTAAAAACGTTTGGGTGACATAAATTGCTCCCATACACTGAAGAAGAAAGGGTTTTATTTATATCACTGACTTCATAAAGGTTTTACTTGTACTACTGACTTCCACACTTAAAAGTATTTCCAGAATAAATCAAGTGCCAGCATGGACTCAGAAACTTTCAGTCATGCATTTTAGAAATATATATGCTCACTGGTTGCTGTCACATCATATCTTATAATTAATTCATAGGTCATTTTAAAATCACAGTGCCAGTTTGGAAGGTTGTCTTCAGAAAGATTCTGCAAAGATGTCCATTTCCTCAAAATTATTCTTTTCCAAGTATTTTTCTTCCATAGTAATTTGGACCAAGCATGAAGGTCAGTTAGTGAGGACATGACATTATTTTAAAATAAATCTGGAGCTTTCCCTTGGGGAAACATTAGTAGAAACTGGATTAGAGTTTTGCAGTTTGTAGCTCAAACTCTCTGTTTTAATATTGCTCATATGCTACTTGCTATCTGCAGTGGAGTTAATATTTTGTAATATTGTATTTTATGCGCTCTCCTAAGGGTTTGCCATCTTAATTTTTCATTTATTACACCAGTACATTATTTGGCTGCATGTAAGAACTTGGGCATTATTCTGTTGTTCAGTTTTAGCTGCCAAAATACTTTGATCAATATAACTCTCAGAAAAATTGGGCTATAAAAAGCAATATGTTTAGTGGAACATTTTTGTCATTACTAAAACTTTCAGTACAACTACTGAAAACTAGAGGTCTCAGCCCTTTTTTGCTCTTTAAGTATCTTCAATTTGCTTCTGCATGACCATTAAATGTAAACCGTGTACGAACACTTTGTTCATCCTTGAAGAAACACATTGAGTTTGAAGTTATTTAATGCTATCGTATAAATTTCTCTATAGGTATTTCCAATTTCAGTCTGAAGTGTATAAAATAATGGGGCAGAGCTAACAGCTTGATTTAGTGCCTTCCTCAAGAAACATTTCTGCTTCTAGGAGAAAACTAAATAAAAAAAATAGTAAAAAGAAAAGGAAATTCCTTATCTTTGTGAACCTCTATGAGGACAATGATTAATGTGCTTTATCAAACAAAGTTCAGATAAATAAAATACTGAGATAATTATGCAATAATATCTCACTAGATATTTTT
Source organism: Pteropus vampyrus (assembly GCF_000151845.1). Taxonomy (NCBI): domain Eukaryota; kingdom Metazoa; phylum Chordata; class Mammalia; order Chiroptera; family Pteropodidae; genus Pteropus; species Pteropus vampyrus. The sequence continues at coordinate 664,451 of NW_011888814.1, forward strand.
TGTTTAATGATATTTTATGCAAAATATTTGTTTGAAGAGACCTACTCTTGCTTTTAGAATAGATTTATAGGCAAAGTGAACAAGAGTTACTGGTACAAAACCAGAAGCCTAATCATTTCATTCTTAATTCTTAGGGGAAAATTCAAAAGTGATGATGTGCATGTTTCTTAGAATTCATGTTGTAGGTCTCAATAACAAGACTTTGAATTGATCTCTTTGCTTTTAAAATAAAGTTCACAGAAGGAGTTGGTACTGAATTTTTATAGTAATCTTATAAGAAAAGATACAAAATAAAATAAACATTAAGAAGCATCATTTCTTTAATGCATGTCAGGTCTAAAGGGGTTTCAGAAAACTAAGCATAGGCAGCCTCTTCCCATCACCTCTGGGAAAATATTAAGGATCAAAAAATGCTATAATGTTGTGCAATAAAACGTCTAGAATAATTTGAGCACAAAAATTTTCTTGCTCTAGTGATCTCTTGAGACAGAAAAAAGACAACACTTAAGCCTGGAAAGCATCCCTACAGGAAGCCATTTTTCCAATAGTTGTGGCTTTGCGCTTCCCTAGACTCTCCAAGATAACAAGTATTCACTAATAGACAATTATGAATTTCAACTGAGACTAAGGATACCACTAAATTGAAGCAAACATCACTCAGTGAGTTAATTATTAACAGATCTTTTTTACACTTAAGCAACATCTTAAATATATCTTCATGTTCACATCCTATGCTCATTGTCAAAATTATACAGTTACAAAAGATGAAAGGTCAGATAATTCATTCAATGAGTCATCAGTTTTTAATTTTTTTCTTTCTTTCTGTTATTTCTTGTTCTAAAATCAGTGCTTGTTGTGTATTCTTTGAGCTAAGTGGAACTTAAATTCATTTTTTACAACATATTTTTTTTCAGATTTTACCAAAAGATTGAAGCTAACCTGTAGAGAGATATGCATTAAAAAAATCAACATTAAAATATTTTTATGTGGGCTTTCACTAAGATTTAAACCAAAGATAAAATTGTTTCTTGACTTTTTTAATGCGATCAGAAAATTTTTGATAATTCTTGGTTAACATGGAATTCTCAGTTCCAGATGCTAGTCCATTCCGTTATTTTTATTTTTTTAATTGAGGTATAAAAAAACCTCAAAATGTATAACTCAATATGATGTATAATCATTCCCAACGTATGAGAATGATCTGTTGTGTCCCTTCCTAGTCAAATATCCCAGTGGAAGACAACTTAAACTTGCCTGTGTCCTTTCGACGTGACCTAACTTACTTTCTGCCACTAGGTGTCCCAAGTTCACTTTTTTCTTTCCTGGTTCCAGACAGAGTCTAACATTTCTTCAAGAAGCTCTCAGTCTTTTGTGGAGAAAGATCTGTATAGCAAATGGTACC
>NW_011888814.1:665902-691724 GCF_000151845.1 Pteropus vampyrus
CTAAGTGGAACTTAAATTCATTTTTTACAACATATTTTTTTTCAGATTTTACCAAAAGATTGAAGCTAACCTGTAGAGAGATATGCATTAAAAAATCAACATTAAAATATTTTTATGTGGGCTTTCACTAAGATTTAAACCAAAGATAAAATTGTTTCTTGATTTTTTTAATGCGATCAGAAAATTTTTGATAATTCTTGGTTAACATGGAATTCTCAGTTCCAGATGCTAGTCCATTCTGTTATTTTTATTTTTTTTTAATTGAGGTATAAAAAAACCTCAAAGTGTATAACTCAATATGATGTATAATCATTCCCAACGTATGAGAATGATCTGTTGTGTCCCTTCCTAGTCAAATATCCCAGAGAAAACCACTATTTCTGACTTTTATCAATATAGATTAGTTTTGTCTCTTCTTTAATTCCTTTTGAGTGGAATAATGCAGATGCAATCTTTGTGTTAGCTTCTTTTGCTCATTATTATGACTGCTTCATTTCTGATTTGCATGGAGCAGCAAATAATCTTTTTTTTTTTTGGTCATTGATGCATAATATCCAAATGTATTAATATGTGATAATTTATGTATCCATGTTACCTTAGATAGTCAATTGGGTTGTTTTTAATCTGGACAATGAGGAATAAAGCTGCTATAAACATTTTTTAACATACCTCTTAGTAGACATTTACATTCATTTCTCTTCAGTGTGTAACTAGAAATAGAATTTCCAAATCATAGGTAGAAACATATTTTTAGTAGCCATTGTCAAAAAGTTATCCAAAGTGGTTATAAGTGCTTGTTAGCTACTTTTACAGGATGATTGTTTCTCAGACAAGGCTACACAGTTGGTCTACATTAAGGACAGGTGCCAAAGATCTGTTTCTAGGAGTCAGGAGAGAATCCGCATTAACTCTTGGAAGATTATATGGTTTCAAGTAACTAGACATTTCAGAATTCTAGGTGCCTGTTGGGAGAAGGACCCAATGTAGACAAGAAAGCGTCTCTAGTAAAAAGATGTCAAGGAGATTGAATATCTTTTTACTGAAAATGTAGAGGTAGCAACAATCTGTGGTGGCAGTCAAATGCTACTCTGGTAAACTTTAGCCATGAACAAAAATCTGAAAAAGGGTAAAATAATTTTCCTTTGTACTTCTTTTTTGCTCTACTACTGTAATAGATGTACTTAGTAACAAATTATTTAGACACATTCATAAGATATTTTATATGCTATATAAAGCATCCCAAGTTTGTTATAGATAGATTCATTTTATTGACTTTCTACATGAACGTGGTATCATATAAGTAGTAGAGGTTATACATGATGTATAGAATAGAGAATTAATTTGGAAAAACTGAATCTAGTTATAAAACACATGAAAATATTGATGCAGCATCCAGTGGGATAAGCTTAGATATGGCATTTGACTTTATTCTTGACAATGTTCAGGTGGTTTTACAACAAACTTACGGAAACATCTTAAAAGTTGCATAAATATTATTAGAAAGCCTGGTGCTTTTCACTAGCTGTGCCCTAAGGGCTTATGAGATATTTGAAAAAGGCATGAAAGTAATGTGCTGAGTTTTTATAATTGAAATTTTTTTCAGCAAGTGCTTTGTACATTTCTTTTCAATAATTGCAAAATTTGTCAGTATTGCATGTAAATAATTGTGGTAATTCTTTTACTGTAGTATAGATTCTACAAAATGTTAGCTTATATAGTTCTAGATTTCTATGGTGAAGTTTTTACAGTTATTTAGTAAACACTTGTATGTAAGAAAAAGAAAAGAAAAGTAATTTTATCAATGAAATATTAGCCTTATAACATTAGCAGAAAGTCCAGTTATTAGCATGTTTATTAGGAGATTAGATCAAATAATCTGCCTTCTCTCCCAGGGAGTACCAGGTCCCCTTTCACACTCCTTCCCCTAATATTCATTTATTCAGGAGAGAACTGGATCACTAGCCAGCTGTTTTAACTTCTCCCTCCCCAAATTATCACAGTTTGTAAAATAGTGATTCTCGAATTTTTTCATTTTACTCTCTTTTCTTTCTCTTGTTAAATATCAGTATGGCTATAGAGCTAATATTAATTGAAAATTTTATAATCTTTACAATCTTATTTTTTTTAATGTCCAAATTATCTCAAATTTAATTTTACCAGTGGAAGACAACTTAAACTTGCCTGTGTCCTTTCAACGTGACCTAACTTACTTTCTGCCACTAGGTGTCCCAAGCTCACTTTTTTCTTTCCTGGTTCCAGACAGAGTCTAACATTTCTTCAAGAAGCTCTCAGTCTTTTGTGGAGAAAGATCTGTATAGCAAATGGTACCAGGGTGACATTGCATATAAGAACTACCCAGTAGAAAGAGCTAAATAATCTGTATTTATATTTATATCTCTATATTATATCATGAAGTCATGTTGAAAATTCACATTTAAATTTAGTATTACAGGTTTTTAAAACCTTTTGTATGTGATATTCTCTTACTGTGAAAATCTTCATTCCTGATAATATTAAATATTTACATGTATGCTTTCTGCAGTCAAATATATAATTCTCTTACAGTTTATTTCCTAAAAATATATTCATGAAATATTTAGAGTCAAGTTATAGTTTAAAGGTCACTTATATAATTCCTTTGTCTATAGGTTGACAAGTTGATATGCAGTTAGCTTTATTTACATATTTTTTTGTATGTAATTTTACTAACCAGGTCTTTTACCACTGAGTTCATGTGTATTCTAAACTTTAGCCACTTCTCTTTCTACACAAAGTGATGACAAGGTGCAACACCTCAGCTCCACCCCCATCTCTTTCCCAAAAAATCCTGCTAATGGGTAATTGTGCCACTATTTTACAAATCCATTCTTGGGTAAGGTTGTAGTAAACCTGCCAAATATTTTCAGCTTATGTCTATAACCAAGATATTGTAGCTATGAACTATGCTTATGCATTTTCCTCTTCTTTCAACTGGCTATAGGAGATCCTGCATTAACATATAGTCATAAGATGAAGGGAGGCTGTTTGTGCAAAGTTTTGGGTGTCCAGGAAACCTACTCAACATCTGTCTTGTTCAGTCTAGTCTTGCTCATCCTCTGCTCTGAATGCATTACTTTTGTATTATTATGATTTGTTGGTGGATACATCCAATATTATGACTTGATGGATTTGACAGGACTCAGCTCACAATGGCCAGTTCCAGCTGCGTACATTTGGATCCCATAGTGAGCCGTAACATCTCTACCATGTCCCAGCATCATGCCAGGAGTTTGTCAAAAGACAAATAATTCTATGATGCAGAAGAAATGGCCTTGCTCCAGAAACTTAAAGATCTGTGTTATGATTCTCTGACTGGTACTTGCCATAGAATAAATAATAATATTTTTTTTCCATCACTGTTACCTATAATAACAGAATTTGCTACCTTGATCTTCTGCATGTCTTTCTCTGCTCTAGGTTCTACTTAAAGCTGGCAGTCTTTTGTTCATCCAACAAGCGAGAATAGTAGCTCAGTAATATGGTAACATCAAAACTCAAAGAAACCAAATGGACATTGTGTTTCCTTCTTTTTGGAAGAAGGTGCAAGATGAAATAATTTGTATTTTGTTTTGCTAAGAATATCCCATAAAAACCCTTGATCACCAGAATCCTACAAATGTAATAGTTGTGGAAGGCCCTAAAACACATAGATTTTATCCCCCACATGCTGAAATATTTGAATTCTACTGATGCCTTCTGCGTGCTAGCCAATTCTTAATCATCCTGCTCAATAAATATAATGCTACTAGTGAAATACATGAATGTGATATTCTGCAGAATGTCAGGATATTCCAGATATCTTTGGACAACATTATTATAGAAGGCAAGAGTGTTACTATAACCCTATAACTAAAAAGGAAATTTATATTATTGTCCATTTTGTGTGAATGTGAACAGTTTTGATTTTCATTTCTGATTAGAAGAGATCAAATTAATGAAATCAATGTTCACTTATTGTGTACCTGAGATCATATTTATCTGCTCTAGCAAATATATCACATCTCACATAGTGACTGAAATTTGGGTTATTACTTGATTGAACTGATGGTAGACTGTAGTTATTCTCCATGAATCATACAGTTTCTACAAAAGCTGGGCAGATGAACAGAACATAGATACAATGGGAAACATTCACCTACATCCTTTTTGATTCTTAACTATGGCACCAGTTTCCACCACATACTCGCCAGGTCATGATATTATTGTGACTTATTAGCCAAGTGGGTGCAATTCAGATGCTTCCAAACAGTCTTCCCTACTATGATAACTCTGATTTGTAATAGGCAGAATAATGGCTCCTTGGAGTTTCCCATGAATATATTGTTACTTGATTAAAGGGTTGCTAATTAGTTGATCTACATATAGGAGGATTATCCTGATTTATCTGGGTGGGCCCAATGTGATTACAAGGATCCTTAAAAATCAAAGAAGAGAGGAGAAGGACAATCAAAAAGATTGTTAAAAATCAAAGATCCTTAAAAATCAAAGAAGAGAGGAGAAGGACAATCAAAAAAAAATTTCTGAGTCTGAGATGAAGAAATTGGGCCATGAGCCAAGGAGCAGAGGGAGTCTCTAGAAAGTGGAAAAGACAAGAAAGTAGATTCTTCCCTAGAGACTCCAAAAGGTACACAGCCCTGCTGACATGTTGGTTTTAGCTCAGTGAGTCCTATTTCAGATTTCTGCCTACAAAACAAGAAATCTGAGTTTGGTTTAAGCTACTAAGTATCTGGTAAGTTGTTATAGGAGCAACAGGAAACTAATACAGATTTAGGGACCTGGATATTGGGTGCTGCCATAACAAACACCTAAAAATAGAGAAGTGACTTTGGAATTTGGCAGTGGGAAAATGTTAACAAATATTGGCTGCCACTCCATTCTTGCTGGTTCTTATACTCACTGATTATTGCAAAAAATTACTCTTCTCAACTTTTGATTGTTAAGCAGACTCCACTTGGCCTCTATTGTTTTACTTTATTTATTTATTTATTTATTTTTTAGGTGAGGCAACTCTTGATTGACCTCACAGATTGCAAGAACCTTGTCAGTTTACAATCCCTTATTTATCTATCTATTATCTATCTATCTATCTATCTATCTAGATATCTATCTATCTATCTAGATATTTATTTGTTTGTTTTCATGCCTACAGCACCTGATCTTCCTAGGTGGTCTCCCATCCAAGTACAAACCAGGCCCGACCCTGCTTAACTTCCAAGATCAGACGGGTTTGGGCTTGTTCAGGGTAGCATGGCCATAGACAACCTCTATTGTTTAATGGTCTCATTATTTTCCTTTCAGAAAGCCAGGTTTTCCAATAGTCATTCTTGTCATTACAGGGATACAACTGAGTTATTTAAAAGTGCTTCGATTCTTTTAAACTTCGTTAGGCAGAATGAGAGTAGCCTTTAATTTAGGGCTAATGTTGCCCCTTTACTAAGGCAATATCCTGCCATCATCCTGAGAGTTTACAAGATTTATTGTTGTGGCTGGTAGAAACATGAGCTATTCTAAGTTCTGTTTAAATCTTGAGGATTACTTAGCTTCGTTTCTTTTGGGTGGTTTTTCTCTCTCTGGAAATTTCTTCACACACATGTATTATGCTAACCATTACTCAAGTAAAGGTATGTGAGGGACCCTAGGCAGATTTGTGGAGACTTCTCTCTCACAATGGATCTCTATCCTCTCGGCATCTATTCTTGTGAATTCTTGCCACCTTGGCATCTCTGACCTCCCAACTCTCTCTCCTTATTCAGAGTGACTGCCAGACTCCACCTGGATCCCTTTGATACATCCTGGAAACTCTTTCCAGGCAATAAATTGGGAAAATATAAGACTTACTTTGTATCTCCCCTCTCAGGCGTAACAGTCTTTCTTGTCTGATGTTTAATGTACAAAAAACATTGTTATATATGTTTTGCTTATTAAAAAAAATGTTTTTAAGTAGAGAGGATAAATTGTATTCCTTTTGGTCATCTTGACCAAAAATAGAAATCAACATTTTTATTTTTAAAATTCTGTGTGTGTGTGTGTGTATATGTATTATTTTTTTTGTAGGCCAGGTAAGACTATGAGATTGATCCCAGTGAATGATCTTCATGATTTGAAAAAGGCTGATGAGATGACCACATAAGAGAGTGGATGCACTTTATTGACAAAGTCAAGAGGTGCACTTTCCATAAGTGATACATCAATATTTAAAATATTTTCTCACTGATATTTTTAACGGTGGCTAATTGGTCTCATTTTCTATAGGAATCAAATAGATGTGAAGCCTACAAGAATATTTCTTGACTCATATATTGGATATCAAACTGAAAGCAACAAGTAAGATAAACAAACAAAAAGTCATAGACACAGATAACAGCGGTTACAGGAGGAAAAGCAGAGTGGTAGGAAGGTAGGTACAAGGGTAAAGGGGTCAAATGTATGGTGATAGAAGGAGATTTGACTTTGGGGAGTGAACACACAATGCAATATACAGATGATGTATTATAAAATTGTACACTTGAAACCTATATAATTTTATTAACCAATGTCACTTCAATAAATATAATAAAACAAACAAATAGACAAATAAAAGAATATTGCTTGATCAATATAAAGAAAACAAAACAGAAAAACAAAATCTTAAACATCCGTTTGGTCAAAAAATCTAAGTTGCCACAACAGACTTTTTAACCTTTAATGCAATATCCATACCTATACCAATCCTGAGACCAAGAGCCTACTGATTGAACAAAATCTGGGTTCCTTGAGAGAAAAATACTGTCACTGCCACAAGTTAATACAAATAAAATCTTCCCAGATTTTCTAAAGGAATCTATAGCCATTAACAAGAATAAATATAAAATAGAAAAAAAAAATAGCCAGACTATTCAGAGATTACCAAACACTGACTTCGAATTGACATTAGTTCCTGGGGACACAAAAATGTTTTCCTAGCCTACAATTCAAATTCAAGACTTTAGCTGGTGAGGTGATATGTAGGCTAATCTCCACTCAAAGTAGGTCCTGTTGTTCCACCGACTAATGTTTTGGTTATATCCTAATTCTTAAATCTGTAATTGGAATAGGTACTTTTGCCAAAGACACAATTACCACACAGATCTCTAACCCTTAGGGTAAAGCTACTGTAGAAAGGGATAAATGGAATTATCCCAAACTTTATTTCCATACCAGGATAGAGAACCACAAGTAATAATCCGACCTGGAGGAAATTATAGAGATTAATGCTCTATCAAAGACTTGATAAAAGCATGAATGTTAAGACCTATCACATCCCCATTTAGCATACCAGTGTGTGTATGCAGTAATTGGGATGATCTTGCAGTATAACACTGAATTATCATAAACTCCATCAGATGGTCACTCAAAATTCAGCTTTTGTTTTTGGTGTGATATCTTTGCATGATGAAATCAACACACACCTAGTATGTTACTATAAATCTGAATAATAGGTTTTCTCCATCTTAACTTACAAAGTTAAGTTCCAAATTCATGCTTCTCCGCCCTGTTTTGTGATAATAGAGGTAGAACTCTGCAAACTACATTTCTCTTTTGTTAGCTTGCTTTATGCTCTATTCTGACAAAAGAGAGTGCCAATAGATACTGCATATCTGGAGGAGGATGAAGCAACATTATCTTCCTCCAGTTTTTATGGTTTTCAATGTGACAGCATGATCTCTGGCATGCTTTGGGTCCTGGAAGTATCTACCACAATAGTGGCATCTTTATGGTTCTGATGTTAATATCTCCCTGAGGGCTTTTTATTTTTTTAATTAATTTTTTTTTTTTTTTATCTTTACAGTGGCAAAAGACCTCTTAGAACAATGGGCACACTCTAGCAAATTTTTCTTTACCCTAGGTACTAGGCGGTATCTTATTTTGGCAGTAGTATTCTCTGAGAAACAATCTGAACCTCAGCCTTTCAGGGCCCTCCTTTTTATTCTTCATTTACTTTTCCCTTTGCTCTGGGTATCAAAGCCATTTTTTAAAGTTTCTACCTCTGCCATTACTTGGAGTGATTTTATATCTTTTTAAATAATTAACCAACTTTTATATAGTTAACAATTCTTTTTATTATATTTTTCCTATTCAATTTACTGGTCTGGGTTCTGCCTTCTAACTATTATCTGACTGATACAGAGCAACTGGGTAACACTGACTTCTTATAGTATCCATTAGTGCCACTTAGTGTTATTTTTGGTTCTCATTGTTCTAAGCACATGGTAATATTGCAGGCACATAGTAAAATGAAGGGAAAAGGAGAGAGTTAAAAATATATTTTCTATTGTCACACAAATATACAGAAAAAAAACACCTGCAAAAACTAGATTATAAAAAAAAAACAAACAAACGAATAATGTAGATCTTTAAGGGAAAGCATGAGTTAGAAATAAGAAAGACAAAAAAGAATGGGTACACCTAACGGGTGATGATTGAATCTAGCTAACTGAATGTGAATCTCTATATAGATTTGCCATCACTGAGTTAGAGTTTACAAATGCACGAGTGGTTTTCACACAGATGTCTCTCAGCACAGTCATAAATGCTTGTGACTATACTTTTAAAAGTGTTTTAGAGCTCTCAAACATATAAACAAATTTATTTAAATTTGCACTAAACTATATATACTAGTATATGACACTTTTTGTTGGACATTAGTGGAATATATGGAAAATGAAAACAGCTGTCATATGATAGTTGAGTATGTATAAGAATTAATGTTCATAGAATTTTAAGACACAATCATTCTCTCTTCTTTCACATACAAGTCCTACCATCATCATAACATAAAATTGGCAATTTGGGACTTAAGAGAAATAAAAAAGCAATATAAATATTTCCAGAAAATAAATTCATTTGCACGCTGACTCTCAAGTATCTGTAATGCTATCTATATTAAAGGAAAATGAGGTTAGTTGATGGCAATAATAGCATGTAGTATTTCATGAATATGTTTCATTTTTCAACATTAGGGCATAAAGTGATTCTCATCAGTATGAATAAATCTAATCATATGCTGTATATAATAAAAAATCATAACATTAGAGCTGTCTGATGATACAAAAAATGTGAGAAACAGTTCTAGTTCACAGAATATGAAATTGAGGAAACATTTAAATATCTGGAAAAATGTAAGACATACACATAGAAATGCCAAACATGATCCCAAATCTTACTAAATTATAGATATATTCATTTAAGATTTTCAGTTTGTAAAAGAGGAAACCAATCTTGAGTATAAAATTATATTCATGAGATAATTTTATTTTACTCTTCAATTTTTACCCATATAATTTAATGGAATGGTCAGAAATACCATTATCCTTTATCTATATCTATATCTATATCTATATCTATCTATCTAGATGTATCTATCTATCTAGATAGATAGATAGATAGATTTAACTTGATGGCTATTTAATAACTCCCTCAGGAGATGGGAATTTTGCCTACTTGTTCTGCACTGAGCCTGGAGAGAAATCCATTTAAAACTGCCTCAGTGTTTTCTATGGTCTCAGGGGACTCATCAATGCAGAGCCCCAGCAGCTCTCAGAGCTAAGTGTCTTGGAAGCCAGCCCCTCAAGTGGTAGCCACAGAAGTTGGGATACTAAATGTGTGGTCCAAATTCTTTGTTCCTCAGGGAGTAGCTGGAGTTGGGGATTCCTTTCCAATCATAAGGTGTTGTACCTGGGGTGGGATTTATGGCATGAGTATGTCTCTTTTCCAACCTATTTTCATACAGGTATTTTCTCAGTGATTCGGTATGTAGGAATCTCACAACTAGTTTCTGGACTTTTTTCAGGGAATATTATTCCATGTGTAATATTTTTCAATGCATCTTTGGGAGGAGGGAAAATCAGGTATCTCTCCTTCTGTCATGTTGCTAACGTCATACTTGATTCATCCTTAAGAGTTTGGGAAAATAACATTTTTTTTTTTTTTTAAGTTTAAATGTATTAATGAAAGTTCTGTTAGATAAAAAAGACCAATGCTTTCCCAGGCAAGATGATGATAATTAATTTAATCAATTTCCTTTTTATAGGATTTATATATAGATGAGATTCATTAAATTTGATGTGGGTATATTTCTATTACCCTAGTAATATTTTTTCTTACACATTATCACTCCTTAAATTCAGTTTACTTTGACTGGGTTAAATAAACAAAATAAGCACTATTATTAATTTGCTCGAAATATGTTATTTATGTATAAAGTTCTAAAACAAAAACAAAACTCAAAACCTATGAGTTTGTGTTATATGTGTTGTACGTGAGTGTATGTATGTGTGTGTGTGTTCCATTTCTTTAAAGACAGCAAAGGGTTTTGTTGTTTTCAATTTTACTGTACTGTTGTTATTTTATATTTCTGAGGAAAAAAGTTCTGTTGATATATAGGACAGAGGCTGCAAATAAACTGAATGGATGGTAATTCACAACAGAATTTCAATAGTAAATTTTAACAGTATGATTGACAAAAAGTAAACTAGTCTATTAAATTAGTTTTATTACTATAAAATTTTTCACTCCAAACTAAAGTGGCTGCCACCATTTCCCACACAGTGATGTGGACTCATCTAAGTAATTTCCTTTTCCTCTCTGTGCAGAATCATGAACTTTATTTTGGTTACATAATAATGTTTTAGTAAAAATCAACTGGCTCATTTACATTCTTTAAACAATGCATTTGACTATGCTTTATTTTCTGGAAAACCATGATCTGTGAATTGCATTTAACTAAAGATGATTTTATTAATTCACTTTTAAATTTTTGTTAAATTAATCAACTTATTTACAAAATAATATCAAAAAAGTTAAATGATTGTTATGCTTATAAAGGCAGCAGTTATAACATATGCATTTTCTATTACACTTTTGATGGCCATTTTACACTTTTAAAACCTTAATATAAATTTTAATCTAGTATAAAAATATTTTTAAGTTTTTAAAATAGTGAGGCCAAATTTATTGTCCATTTGCAAAAGTACTGTTTTTCACTAAAGAATATGCCCATCAGAGCAAATTTGAACTTTTATGTTTCACATTCACATTAAACAGATAATAAAGGCTATACTGCTATTTTTCCCAAATCAGTAATATTTGTTAGTCTATTTATAATAAAGTGGAATTATTTGCAATATGACAAAATGCACTCATTATTTGATTAATCAACAATAGATTAAAACAATTAAACAATTAAACCCATACAAAAGAATTTATTAAAACTATTAAACCTCTACACACAGTCTTTGTTATATTAGAGCATATAGTAAGGAATGTTTTAATCAATAATCACACTAGATCCTATAATTAAGTCATTTTCAAATTCACTCTGAAAATCCTGGATCACTGACTTGGTTCTGCCTCAAGCTGGGTGTGTGGAATCAGAGATATTAATGTCCATGTCTTTGTTGCTTCACCTATAAAAAGAGCGTAATTATAGAACCTGAATCTGAGGTTTATGTGAAGGTTAATTATGTTTATAGACATAAATTGCTTAACACAGTGCTTGGCATATTGCAATTACACAATAAATGTTTGCTATGATTATAAACAGTTACTATTATTTTAAGAAAATAAAAAATATTTAAATCTCAAAATTTTGGTAAAAATATTGTATAGAGACTTATTAGAAGTGAATGTATTAATTTGGAATTACTGAAAAATTTATAGATATGAGTTGATTTGAATTATTACATTTTGCTTCACATTCTATAAAATATATTTTAAAACTTTATTATTTATCAAAATCTATACAAGGTCCAGTGATTTATAAGAGAATAAGAAAGAATCCTCAATGGCAAGGAAAAAATCTTTTCTGCAATGGCATCAAAAAGGACAATTATTAGACATAAGTTTAACATAGTATTTGAAAACATGTATAAAAGTATATATAAGACGTTTTTTGAGAAAAATAAAAAAGGCTTTAATAGATGGAAAGATATGCATTATTTTGAAATTAGAAAAAATATTACATAGAAATCAATTCTCTCTGAATTGATCTCTAAAATATATGCACTCCCAACTTTTTGTAATGAATATTATTGAAGTTGTGACTCTAAAATTTGTATAATAATGCAAAAAGCCAATCACAGAGAAGGAAATACTTTCTCCTTTTTATTAGGATGTAACTTATATACACTAAAGTATACAAATTTTAGGAATATAACTAAATTTTTTATAAAGATGTAGCTGAAAATTTTAATGTATGTGTGTAGTCATTAACTTTCTCTCATTTCAAAATTTATATTGCTTCCATTCCCAGAATGTTTTCTCTCATACATTGCTGGGAGGAGAGCTCTTCTTAGTCATCTTCCCTCTCAACATGATCACTATGGATTAATTTTGCCTGTGAAAGTTTTATAAAAATGAAATTACTCAATATATACTTTTTTCCTTCAGATTTCTGTGATCAAAATTATTATGTTTATGAAATTTATCCATACAAGTGTTTGTATCAGTAATTTCTTTTTTTTTCTTAATAAGCTATAATTGTTATACATTCTTCTGTTGATGGACATATGGGTTGTTTTAAGGGTTTTTTGTTATCATAAATGTTGCTGTTATTAACATTATTTTACATCTCTTCTTGGTTGTAAACACTAATTTTCATTAACTGTATACCCAGAATAGAACTTTTGGGTTATAGGCTAGTATTGTCAACTTCAATAAATATCACCAAAAAGTTTTCCTAATAGTTCCAATTTACAGTCCTACCAGAAATATATATCAGTTTTAGTTGGTTTACATCCTTGCCTAACCTAAGATCATGAAGATATCTTATGTTTTCACCTTGAAGAAATTTTTAAAATTTTACCTGTCACATTTATACTCATGATTCTTTTCAAATTATTTTTTGTGTGTTGTGAGAAAGTTGTCAGGAATAATTTTTTCATTGTGAATATATAGTTGATAAGACTTTCTAATTTATCTTATCCACTGAATTGTATTGATGCTTTTGCCATTAACCATGTGACTGCATTTTTTGGTCTATTTCTGGGCTCTCTATTAGGTTTTATTGATTTATTTATCTATTTTTATAATGTAATGCAAGAAACTCTAGAACATGATATAAACTAATAAAAATTTTAAAAACTTATTAAAGCTACAGTATTTAAGAAAAAGCATATATGTTTTATTTCTTGAATTGGTAAGAGTTATACAGTTAGTAACTTTATAATAACATTATCTATATGTTTCATAAACTTTTCTATGTAATGTATTTTATAATTCAAAACAAAGAAAATAAGATTTTGAGGATCTAGTTGAGTCAGACAAGTAACCAGATGCTTACAATATAATAGAGTGAACTTTCCAACACATATAGTAAAGTGTTATTCATCAGGCAAACTAAATACTGTCCAAAAATTGTTCAAATTGTATTATTTATTTTAAATTTCATATCATTTAACAATGGAGAAATGATTACCTATAGAGGGCAGTGTGTAATACTGACATAACTCTTCAAGTTGTGAGTAGCTGATCTGGCCTTTTACACTATTCCTGAACTTTTTCAAACATTGTGTACAACTTGCCTAACAATGCCAATGAAGTTATACCTACACTGGTAATACCCAAGTTGTGAAATAATTCTTTGAAATTCACATATTTCATCTGGGAGAAGACATTTTTTCATTTGGTGTATGTTTTATGAGTAAAAAATTTAACTTAACTACAAACTTGAAAAGTTGGTAGTTAATAATAGGTCACATTACAATGTTCTTTCTAAAGACTCACCACTAAAGAAACAGAATGCTGTGGGAGACAATGGAACAACAACAGATTTATTCAGGAGAAACCTGAAAGGAATTCATAGAAGAATTAAACTCTAAGCTGGATTGAAAAGTAAGGATGAAATTGCCTGGGAAGAAATGAGAAAAATAAGAGATCACTGCAAGTCAAATGTTGAAACCATGAAAAGTTGGTAAGCTCAATGTGGGTGGAACATGGAATAGACAGTGCATTGTTAGAAAATGCCATTAGTGTGACAGGTTGAGGCCAGATAGGGAAAGACCTTATTCATATGTAGAGACATCATGTTCTTCATTTATTCTGCAACATCAGAAATATCTGTCCCAGTCTTCTGTTCTCCAATTAGCCATTACTGAGCACCTGCTATATATAAGGAAACGAAGTTGATATTTTCAGGTTACTGTATACCTAAGCAATCTGGATTAAAGGACGAGTGGATGACAAACAAGTCTTGGAAGTAAAAGACTGAATTACCCCAGGGAATATGAACTTATCCACATTTTAAAAGGTAAGAAAAAAAATAGGTCCACTGTTTACATTACAAATTGTTATAACATTCTAAAGTTCTTTCTCTTCTCTTTTCATAAATCTTATAATTAGAAACAACAATTCCTGTACCTTTCTCAGAAATAAAGATAGCTGTGCAACCATTCCTAGGAAATCTCCTAAAGTCATAATTTCAATATTTCTCTTCTGTAGTAGATTGATGACATTTACACTAATCATGTCACTTGATGGAGAAATGGAACATAGGGAACCAAAGCTAACATGTTTTGTAAGTAAATACAATCATATGCCAGTTAATGACTGGGATATGTTCCAAGAAATATGCTATTAGGTGATTTTGTCATTGTGAGAACATCGTAAGTACACTTACACAAACCTAGATGGCATAGCCTATTATACACCTAGGCAATGTGGTATAGCCTTTTGCTCCTAAATACAACCTGTACAGCATGACTCTACTGAATACTGTAGGCAATTGTTGCACAGTGGTATTTGTGTATCTAAACATAGGAAAGGTCTAGTAAAAATACAGTATAAAAGATAAGAAAAAATACATTTGTATAGGGCACTTAGCATGAATGGATCTTGCAGGACTGGAAGTTGCTCTGGGTGAGTCAGTGAGTGAGTAGTGAGTGAATGTAAATGCCTAGGACATTACTATATGCTACTGCAGACTTTAAAAGCTCTGTACACTTAGGCTACAGTAAATTTATGTAGGCGATAGAAAATTTTCAGCTTCATTATAATCTTTTGGGACCATCATCATATATGTAGTTTGTCATTGACCAACATTTCATTACATGGCACATGACTGTAACTAGTCTGCATCTGATACAGAAAACTTGTGTTTGCCATCAGGATAGGATAAGTAAATATAGATATCAAAAACTTATGTGCCTGGGACAATTCTAATTCTATTTTTCGTATCTTTATAAAAATAAACTTTCAACCTTCCCTAAAGTCTCATACTAATTTAAATTATTATTTTGTATTTTTTAGCTAAAGGTCATTACCACAAACTTTAAAAGGAACCAGCACATGGTTAAGTGTTGTACACTGGCTTCCTCGTTTATTTCCTATAATAACTTATATATGTAGGTATAGGTTCGGAAAACTGAAAAACACTTGTCAAAATAGTGGAGTAGAAAATATGTACCTGGTCTGTCTGAAAATTATTCACTCTACATCAATATTTCCTTTAAATACATTTGAGGAAGGAATGAATGAAAGTGATTTATTTGTGTGTCCTATGTGAATTAAAGTACATACTTAAAAAATGGATAATTGAAAGAAATAAAATAGCACTTTATCAGACACATTAATTCAGACTTTAGCTCCTTGCCTAAATTAATCAAGTTTCACTCCATTTCTAAATATACCAATCATGTTTCTGAAAGCAGCTGCCTCATATCTAACAGTAAGTGATGAATAGAGTGCCTTATACATCAGTGAACTGACCTAAGTAACAACCATCATTATTATCATTGTCATCAATGTCATCATCATGACAGCTTGCCGTGCCAGGAAAGTGTTAGCCTATTTCATCTCTATAATTAACTTTTAAAGTAGGCAAAATACATCAGTATGCATGGTTTACAAATAAAATTGAAGCACAGAGAAGTTAGGTGACTTCTGAAGTTAGTAAGTAACAGAAGTCTGAATCCAGTAGTTGGGCTCCAGAGTTCCTGCTCTTTACCTCTATAGACTATTGTCTCTCCACATGGTGTATATTCTTCCAAATGCCCTCATTTTCTGTGAAATGTATTTACACTTAGGGGATGTAATTTATTTATGATATCTCTTATTATATATGTATTACCTATTAAATTATTAATCATCCCTAGGTTGCATATTCTATTCTAAATGGCCATTGAGGGCAAAAGTCAAACTGGCTACTGCATTAAAAGTATGCTTCAAGAATGGCTTGCCTAATTTATATTAGATATGAAAGCAAGAAAATTTCCTTAAAAAGTCATGCCTATGTATGTCAGGTTCATCTTTTATAATCATGTTTCACAAAATAAACATCTGACCTGCTCAATTTTGTTCTGCGGGCTCAACTGTTAAAAAGAAGTGACAACTTACACTAAGATTTGGAATGAAAAGTTGTCCTCTCCAATTGACCCTACTTCATAATTCTCACTTCTATAAAGTGAGTATTTTAGATATATTCATCTGTGCAGATGTTTAACATGAATGCCATCAATTCTAAAATCATTATTTTATTCATAAAACGAAGGTCTCAAAATTTGTTCAAGAAAGAAATAATTCTAAATGTTTTGGTCAATATTTAGAATAATATATTAGATACTTATTCAATTGTTCACTTCTGGAAACTGAGCCAAAAGTTATGGAAGCTGGATATCAGTCATGAAAAAAAGATATGTCCTGGTTTTTCAGAAACCTTGAGATATTTGATTATAATAGGTCTGACAAAAATTAGCCCAGGAGCAGTATAGATACAGCACAGTCTCCACAGTTGATCATTCCACTATCTCATTATGCTGGGTAATTTTAGGTTTCAAGTAAACATTGTATTTTAATAGAGATATATTGGATATAGTAGAAGAGGCAAAATTAATATTAGCAAATGAAGGTTTATGAATATGGATTAACAGGGCAGAATCAACTTATATAAAGGGAAATACCAAGTTATGGCTAAATTACCAAAAACACAATTTTATATATAAAAAATGTACAATGTACATGAAGTGATTATCAAAATGTTTCAGTTTGTCTTCTACTTTAGCAGAGAAAAAAATGATTTACTTTTTTAAAAAAAATAAATTAAGAGTATCTTTTTAGAGCAGTTTTAGGTTCACAGCATAATTAAGCAGAAAGTAAAGTTCCCATCAACATCCTCCCTCCCCACACACACAGGCTCCCCAACCATTACCATGCTGTACCAGTGTGGTACATTAGTTAAAATAGATGAAACAACATTGACACATCATTATTCATCAAAATTCATAGTTTACATTCACGGTGTGTATTGTATATTCTATGAGTTTTGATAAATGTATACCAGCATTTATCTAATACTGGCATGTAATGTTCTGATTACAGAATACATACAGAATAGTTTCACTGTCCTAAAATTCTCCTGTGCTCCACGTATTCATTCCACTCTCCTTCCAAGCTCCTTATAATCATTGATCATTTTAGATAGTTTTGTATTTTCCCGAATATAATATTGTTAGAATCATATAATATGTACTCTTTTCAGATAGCTTCTTTTACTTAATAATATGTACTTAAGTTTTCTGCATGTCTTTTTATGGCATCATACCTCATTTCTTTTTACCACTGAATATTATTCCATTTTATAGATGTAGCACAGTTTATTTTCTATTTACCTATTGGACATTTTGGTTGCTTACAAGTTTGGCCAATTATGAATAAACCATGTAAAGGTTTTCTTGTGTACATGTGTTTTCAGCTCATTTGGGTGAATATCAAGGATCACAGTTGCTGAATCATATGGAAAGAGTATATTTAGGTCTATAAAAAATAGCCAAACTACCTTCTAAAGTGGTTGTACCATTTTGCACTCCAATCAGAAATGAAGGAGAGTTCCTGTTGCTTTACATATTTGTCAGCATTTAGCATCATCGGTGTTTTAAATTTTAGCCATTCCAATAAGTGAGTAGTGCTATCTTATTGTTATTTGAATTTACATTTCCCCGATAAAGTATAATGTTGATCAGCTTTTCACATGATTATCATTTGTATATCATCTATGATGAGGTAACTTCATATCCTTTGTTCATTTTAAAATCAGGTTTTTGTTTTCTTACTGTTGAGTTTTAGGAGTTCTTTTTATATTTTGGTTAATTGTCATTTATCAAACATGTCTTTTACAAATATTTTCTCCCAGTCTGTGGTTTGTCTTCTCATTCTCTTGACAGTGCCCTGACAGAGCAGATATCTTTAATTTTACTGAAGCCCAATGATTCTTTCATTAATTTTTTCATTAATGAACCATGTCTTCAGTGTAGTATTTAAAAAGTCAACACCAAACCCCAAGTCATCTAGATTTCCTCTTATGTTTGTCTTCTAGGAGTTTTATAATTTTTTGTTTTACATTTAGATCTATAAAGAATTTGAGTTAATTATTTTGAAGAATATAAAATCTGTGTCTAGATTAATTTTGTTGTATGTTGATGTCCAGTTGTTTCAGCACATTTGTTGAAAATATCTTTGCTTCATTTTATGCCTTTATTATTTTCTCAAGGATCAGTTGATTACAATTGTGTGTTTCTATTTCTGGACTCTATATTCTGTTCAATTGATCTATTTGTCTATTTTTTTTGGCAATACCATACTATAGTAAGATTTGAAGTCAGATAGTGTCTGTCTTACAATTTCGTTCTTTTTCTTCAATATTGTGTTGGCTATTCTGTGTTGTTTACTTCTCCATATAAGCTTACACATCATATGTCCACAAAATATCTTGCTTAGATTTTAATTAAGATTGGATTGAATCTATAGATCAGTTGGCAGGAACTGATATCTTGTCAATATTAAGTCTATCTATCCATGAACATGAAATACCTTTTCATTTAATTAGTTCTTTGATTTCCTTCATCAGAGTTTATAAATTTTCTAATATAGATTGTACGCATATTTTGTTAGTTTTATATCTATTTTATTTTAGTGCTAATGTAAATGTATTGTTTTTAATATCAAACTCCAACAGTTTATTGTTGATATATAGAAAATCAATTGACTTTTATATATCAAACTTGTATCCTGCAACCTTACTGTAATCAGTTGTTAGTTCCAGAAATTTTTATTTGTTTGCTTATTTTTGACTTTTGGGATTTCCTACAAAGACAATTATTTTATCTACAAATAAAAGTTTTGTATTTTATTTCTGTTTATATACCTCTTATTTCCTTTTCTTGTCTTATCTCATTAGCAAGGACTTGCAGTAAGATGTTAAAAAGAAGTGTCCTGTTTTTGATCTTAGCAGAAAAGCATCTGGCTTCTTACCATTATGAATGATGTTAACTGTAGGTTTTTGTAGATGTTCTTTATCAAGCTGAGGAAGTTTTTTATATTCTTAGTATGCTGAGAGTTTTTAATCATGAATGGTGTGCGATTTTGTCAGATACTTTTTCTATTTCTATTGATTTGGTTATGCAATTTTTCATTTTTAACCAATTGATATGGTAGCTTCCATTAATTGATTTTTTAAATTAAATTTATTGGGGTGACATTGGTTAATAAAATTATATAGGTTTCAAGTACACAATTCAATGATACATCATCTGAATATTGCGTTGTCCACCCAAAGTTTACTCTCCTTCTGTCACCATATATTTGACCCCCTTTACCCTTACCTAGCTCCCCAACACTCCCTTTTCTCTCTGGTAACCACTAGTGTTTATGAGTTTTTGTTTGTTCATCTTGTTTGTTTGTTGCTTTCAGTTTTATATCCCACATATGATTGAAATCATGTGTATCTTGACTTTTTCTATTATATATATGTGATGCATCTTCTTTATCCAATTATCTATTGAAAGACACTTTGGTTGTATTTGATATTCGAATGCTGAACCAGCCTTGAATATCTGGAGTAAATCCCATTTGGTCATGGTGCATAATTTTTTTTTATATATTGTTGGGTTGGATTTGCTATATATTTTTTTTAAAGATAATTGTATTTGTATTCATGAGAGATGTTGGTCTGTCTGTAGTGTTTCTTTTAATAGCTCAGTTTGGTTTTTGAATTAGGGTAATATTGGTCTCATAAAATTAGTCAAGAAGTAATTCTTCCATATCTATTTTCTGGAAGAAATTGTAAAGAATTTTTGTAATATCCGCCTTAATTGTTTGGTAGAATTACTAGTGAATCAATGTGGCCTAAGCCATTGGTTTCTTTTTACCACAGCATAAAACCTTATTGAAATTCATGGGTAAGTAGCAAGCTTGGTCGAGCTCACTATTAAACAATTTCAATGTAAATTACTCTTCCAAGTAAAACAAAAATATTTTTAAATGTACAAATAAATGCTGTAGAATTACCACTCATACTACCTTTACAAACTGGAAAAACTTTGAAATCCCCTTATAGAATGCAAGTAGAGTATAAAAACCATTTTATACCTTTCTAAGAGAAATCCCACTAGACACAGAAGATAGGAAACATGAACATATCTACTTCCTCAGACATTTCTGGCATTCATATTAAAGGTTTTTAGTAATACAGCACATTATTTAATAAAATTTAATCTTCCATTTTACCATGATTTCATAATTACAAAATATTATCTATTATCTGGTACCAGTAATTATGTTTTTGATTGTTTTATTATACAAAATTCACCTTCAAGGCACAATCCAAGATAATAGTCATATTCCTAAAATTCTCAGTGAATATTGACCACATATCCTCCACTTTCTACAGCCTGTATTTGCTATTCATATTCTTTGGGAGACAGCAACAAGGTTCTTCCAGGCATTTTAGTCAAAATGTATAAACCTAAAGCAATTGCAACATTCACATGAAAATATTTCTGCAAAATTCAGGAGAAAAAGATGCTTATTACATAATATTACACATTCATATGTGATATGCATAAATATATATGTGCATATATTACATATGTATAAATGTTGACTTGTTTGCATCTGTGTATACATAGATTAGAAAAACTTATTTTTCTAATTATTTGTTCTCCTTTCTAATAAAATTACACATAATAAAAGCAGATACAGCCAGAATACCAGATATCTTTGGATGTTATAGGCATCCCATCTACTCCTAAATCCGTAAGGAACTTTCCATAAGTCAAATGAGATTGATGAAAACATGCCCTGTTGGTTTCAGAACTCAGAACAGGTCAGCATAGCCAAGTGGAAACAGTGAATGGCACAGTTATCTAATGATCTTGAATTGTTATTAAGACTAAGGATTTTTCACACAGCCACTCAATAATTTTCCAGAACATTAAAATAACCTCTATATTTAATTAAGCAAATTTGACTTCAGGAAACTGAAATTGATAACATAAATAATTTAGACACCAGAATTTTTTTCTAACTAGATTGTGATTACATGCTACAAAATATCCTGGGGTTGCATAAGGATATGTTTTGAGAGTGTTTTTGGACTTTGATTCTAAAAATTTCATGGGAATCTTCACTAACCAAGATTCATCCACCATGCTGAAGGTAAAAATAAAGAAGAAAAATGAATCGATTTTCTACTCTTTATACAAAGCAGCAGTGATGATTAAGATAGAATGGCAAGCTTTGGCGGTGGGGGGGAGGGTTCATTTCATTAATAATGATTTGCATTTTATTCTGGATGTGCATTTCAATGAAGATTTTTTCATATAATAAATATTTTCAGACTGCATCTACCTTCTCAAATATATTTTAATAATTTTAAACTATGATCATAGAGGCTTCACTTACTTTCTCGTAATGCATAAAAATTCATTATGTGTGAAAAAGACTAACGTTTAAAAAACACAAACAAAAAAAGTTACATAAATTTATTTTTAATTTCATAGCATCATGGAAATAAAGCTAGAGTAAAAGCCAAGAAATTCTTATTCTAGTTTCAGTCTAGAACAAGTCAATATACTGTTTTATGAATTAGGCCAACTTACTTAAATTCTCTGGGTATCAGGTCTGTCATCTCTTCAATGAAGAAATTCAACTCAACCTCAAAATTTTATTATTCTATGCAATATTCCCCAAAATGTATTTGCCAGAACCCTAGTCTTGCAAGCGATTTCACTTCAAAATGAGGATTTCATGATTAAATTCACTTGAAAATTTTCACATTTCATTTATTCAATGTCTATTTACATAACATTTTTATAGTGTGGACTAGTGTCTTGAAGAGTCAGTTAATATGTTTTATCAAGGAAGCAGCTTTAATAAGTAATCATGCAAATAAATGTTTAAAATAACAATTAAAAATATCATACAGACAAGAGGTACTTGAAATTCTGAGTTTTCTATTAGACTGAACATTCGACCAAAGCTTTCTTGAGGAAGTAACAATTTAAATGAGATTAAATAGACGTATGTATTTAAATGGAAAAAAGCAGGATGAAAGCTATATCTAGTGAGTAGAAAACATAGCAAATACAGAGTACCAGAAAGGAGAATGATACAGTAAGATACATTTAAAGCAGAACAATGTCGCAGAAGCAAAGAAAGTACCTCAGACTATAGAAGTGATAAAAAACAGGTTTTCAAGTTCTTTA
This sequence comes from Pteropus vampyrus, assembly GCF_000151845.1. Taxonomy (NCBI): domain Eukaryota; kingdom Metazoa; phylum Chordata; class Mammalia; order Chiroptera; family Pteropodidae; genus Pteropus; species Pteropus vampyrus. The sequence goes on from NW_011888814.1 coordinate 688,432, forward strand.
AGCAATTACAGATTTTACTCTTACTGAAGAAAGAGAACAATTTTGCAATTATATGGAAGAGGAATGAAATAACCACATTTGTATGTTAAGAATATTCTGGGTACAAAGAAAAGATTGGAACTAACCTAGAACTGTACTGAACACATCAGTCCGAATATTAAGTGACATCAAGATACCAAATGTTCTGAGGTTGGCCCAAGCTATTAGTGAAAGAAATTAAATAGGTAGATGAAATCCTACTTAGATTATAGAATAAATACAGAGAGAGCAGTTAGAAAATCACAAGGATAAACTATAGGTCTCTGGCTTGTCTAATTGTTGGGACAGGGCATGATCACTGAAGTAGGACAAAAAATATTTGGCATAATAGTTACCTATTGCTGTGGTTATTGCATAACATCTATTGCATAACCTTAGTACCTTTCAACAAGACACATTTGTTATTTCACATTTTATTTATTATTTTTGTGTTTTAGTAATCTGGTCATGGTGTAGCTGGGTCTTCTATTTTAAGGACTCACAAAGTTCCTATCAGAGTGTTAGCTAGAGCTGCAGTATCAGCCCAGGCTCAACTAAGAAACAATGCTTTCAAGCTCAGTGGTTGTTGGCAATATTCAGTTTTTCTTGAGATGTCACATCAAAGGCCTCAGATTTTTATTGGATGTTAGTTGAAGGTAAAGCTTAGTTTCTTACAAAAATGGCTCTGTTCTTCTTGAAAGGCAGCAAAGGAAAGAAAATTTCCTCACAAACATGCACACATGATCATGTACATTCTATCACTTTTGTTGTAGTCTATTGATTAAAACCAAGCCTTAATCATACTCAAGGGGAGAAAATCATAGAAGGGTGTGGCCACAAGGAAGCAAAGATCAGAGGGTCACCTTAGAGTATGTCTATCATGCTTAGTATGCAGAGAGAGGATTATGAGATAAGTTTTAATTATATTGAATCGTCCTCAATGTGTCTGAAAAATCCAGGGAAATACTTACTTGAAGCTATAAATTTGTCAGTGCTCCCACATTTAAGTCCAAACGATATTAATGCCCAGGAAGAGAATATGTAATGAGGAAAGAAAAAGGCTCAGAAATAAACCTAGAATAACTCCAGCAGTTACCTGGGTAGGTAAAGAAAGATGATCCCACAAAGAAGTTGAAGAGCTAGCCACAAAGGAAGGAGAGAAAGAAGGAAGACACAATTATCTGGAAGCCAAAGGAAAGAGAATTTCAAGTAGGAAGAAATTAGTATTTTTCCTTCACCTCTTAAATATAATAAAAAAATCAAAATGGAACATGAAAAATTAATTTCCATTTTTATCAAAACAAGAAAGCCACCATAACTGACAGATTAGAAAATACAAGTTAGAGCTGCAGAAAACATCTGAGATCAGTCCAGGGTCATATGGAGTAAGAAAAACAAAAAGCATTGAGAGTTTTGGGAGAGCGATGTCAGAAGAACGGAGGCGTGAGGGATCCCTGTGATTTCTCCCCTTGAAATTACTGAATAGCTACAATTCAACAAAAAACACAAACATATCTGAGAGATCTGCACATCAGAGCATCTGAAGGTGGGCAAATCATGCAAGAAGGGAAAGCGGAAAAGGAGAGAGAAAACTAGATGCTGTGAAACAACGCATTCCTAAGCTCCCTGCAGAATGGGAGTGAGGAAAATTACACGGAGGTTTTTTTTTTTTTTAACTCTTTAGAATCTTAAACAGTCCTACCTGAGTGATTAGCATATTCCATGAGTTGTAGGCCAGTGACCAGGCAGAGATCAAGGCAAAGACTGAATGTGGAGGGGCAACAGCTGTGTCTTAGCAACCGCGATTGCCAAGCAGAAAGCTAAGTTAAGAGCCTGGCTGCCTCCTATCGGCCTCCATACGCTCCCAGAGCTGGCACCAAGCCCCAGGTTCTGCAGCAACCAGAACTGAAACACACAATGCAGTCAGTCCCAGTGACAGGGGCAGAGACGTGAGAGCAAGGCAGTTGAAACTCTAAGGCTAGCATTACCAGAAGAGAAACTGCCACACACATCGCTGGCCTCTCCCGATCAACCTCGCTCATGCCTAGTTAGGCTGACTTGGAAAGGAGCAGCAAAGCATTGCACATGACTGTTAAAGAAGTACTAGGACTTCAGTGTTTTTTCAGAGTCTCGGATCCCTTCATTTCCCTTCACATTACCTCATGGCGGTGGAGACCTGGGGTCCAGGCTACCTCGTCACAGAAGAGATACAAACCTCCCCAGAGAATAAAGGGCATTTTTAACCTCAAAGCAGAGATCCAGGAGGCTTGGGTAGTGCAAGAGGCTTGGGCGCTACCTACTGGAAATCAAATGAAAAATCTCTTCTTATCAAACTGCTAAAGAGAGGTCACTATAGAATACATTCCCATTAATGCCTAAGCAGAGAAATGAGCCATCAAATAGCATGAACATCTAAGGTGACAAGGCAACTTAGAAAGAAAATGAAAAATCTCCAGAAAATAATCTTAAAGATATAGAAACGTACAATTTAAATGACAGATAATTCAACATTGCCCTTCTAAAAAAGCTCAATGAGATGCAAGAAAATTCTGATCAACAGTTCAAAGAACTTAGAAACAAAATTAACAAACAACAGGAATACTTTACCAAGAAAATTGCAATGCTAAAACTTCTGGAGATGAAGAGCTCATTAAAAGAGATGAAGAATGAAACACTAAGTTTAGGAAATACAGCTGACCTGATGGAGGAAAGAATTAGTGACATCAAAACAGAAATTTGGAAATCATACAGATAGAAGAAGAGAGAGACTTGAAAGTAAAAAATAAAGAAAGAAAAAAAAAAGAAAGAACTCCTCATGAACTATCTGAATCCATCAGAAAGAACAATAGAAGAATAATGGGACTAGAAGGAGAAGAGAGGGAGAAGAAAAAGAGCCTATTCAAATAAGTAGTCAATGAGAACTTCCTAAATCTATGGAAAGAACTGGATCTTTGAGGATAATAAGCAAACAGAACACCTAATTATCTCAATCTCAAAAGGCTTTCTCCATAGCACTTTATATTAAAACTGTAAAAAATTAATAACAAAGAAAGGCAGTCTCTCAAGGCAGCCAGGGAAAAGAAGATGGTAACTTATAAAAGAAAACCCTTTAGATCATCATTGGACTTTTCAGCACAAACTTTACAAGCCAGGAGGGAGTGGAACCAAATATTCAAGTTACTGAAAGAAAGAAATTACCAGCTAAGAATAATTTATCCAGCAAAATATATTTGATCTAAAGATATAAAGGAAAAATAAAGACCTTTTTAGATATA
>NW_011888814.1:692589-695204 GCF_000151845.1 Pteropus vampyrus
ATATGCTCCCAATGAGGGAGCATCAAAATATATGAGGCAACTACTAACAGAATGAAAGGGAGAAACTGACAAAAACAGTTATAGTAGGGGACCTAAATAGGTTGCTGTCAGCTATGGATAGATCACCCAAACAGAAAATAAGAAAATATCAAACCTAAATGACACATTAGATCAACTGGACATACTCGACATTTACAGAACCTATAACCAGATTATACATTCTTCTCTAGTGAACATGGGGCATTCTCCAGACTAGACCATATGTTTGGACACAAAACTAGCCTCAACAAATTTAAGAAGCTTGAAATCATACCAAGCATATTCTACAACCATAATGCTTTGAAACTGGAGATCAGCTATAAAAAGAAAGCAGGAAGAACCACAAATATGTGGAGATTAAACAACATGTTACTAAAGAACTACTGGATATTAGAAGAAATAAAAGGAGAGGTCAAAAGATACATAGAAAGAAATGAGAATGAAAGTACAACATATGAAAACTTTTGGGAGACAGGAAAAGTGGCACTAAGAGGAAAGTTCATATCATTACAGGCCTATCTCAAGAAACAAGAAAGATCCCAAATTAATAACCTAACATTACATCTTAAAAATTTAGAAAAGGAACAAATAAAACCCAAAGTCAGCAGGGGGAAGGAAAAAATAAAAATTAGAGTAGAATTAAATAAAATTGAGAACAAAAGAAATAATAGAAAAAATTAATAAACAAAGATCTGGTTCTTTGAAAAGATCAATAAAATTGATAAACCCCTGGCTAACCTAAGAAAACAAAGAGAAAGGACAGAAATAAACAAAATTAGAAATGAAAAAGAAGAAATTACAACAGATAACACTAAAATACAAAGTATCATACAAGAATACTATGAAAACTTATATGCCACTAAATTCAATGACTTAGAAGAAATGGATAAGTTCTTAGAAATATACAATCTTCCTATGCTGAATCACAAAAAACTGAAAAATCTATATAGAGCAGTCAATAGTATGGAAATTGAAACAATAATCAAAAACCTCTCCAAAAATAAAATTTCAAGACCAGATGGCTTCACCAGTAAATTCTATCAAATATTAAAAGGTTTAATACCTGTTCTTCTCAAACTTTTCCAAAAAAAAATTGAAGAAGAGGCAATACATTTTAACTTATTTTATGAAGCAATCATTACCCTTATACCAAAACCTGGTAAAGATAACACACACTCAACAAAAATCTATATACTAATATCTCTTATGAACATAGATGCACAAATCCTAAACAAAATACTAGCAAATTGAATACAACAACACATTAAAAAGATTATATACTGCCATCAAGTGAGTTTCATCCCAGGGCACAGGGATGGTTAAACATAACACAAATTGATTAATGTGATACACCACATAACCAAAACAAAGCATTAAAATCATATGATCATATCTATAGCTACAGAAAAAGCACTTGACAAAATACAGCATCCATTTATAATTAAAATACTTAATAAAATGGGTATAGAAGAAAAATATTTCAACATAAAAGAGGCCATGTACAACAAATCCTCAACTAATGTCCTATTTAATGGTGAAAAACTAAAAACCTTCCCTCTAAAATCAAGAACAAGACAAGTCTGTCCTCTATCATCGTTATTATTTGATATAGTATTGGAAATCTTGGCTAGAGCAATCAGATGAGAGAAAAAAATAAAGGCATCCAAATTGGGAAGGAAGAAGTCAAATCATCACTTTTTGCAGATGACACGATTCTCTATATAGAAAACCCTAAAGACTCCACTAAAAAACTATTAGAAACAGTAAAAAAAATACAGTAATTTCAGGATACCAAATCAATGTTCAAAAATCCATAGCACTCCTATACACGAACAATGAATTTTCAGAAAAATAAATGAAAAAACAATTTATTTAGCAATTGTAATAAAAAGAATAAAGTATCTAGGTATAAACCTAATGAAACATGTAAATGACCTATATACTGAAAAATATGACATTGTTAAAAGAAATTGAAGAAGACACAAAGAAATGGAAAGATATCTCGTGTTCTTGAATTGGAAGAATCAACATAGTTAAAATGAACTTATTATCTAAAGCATTATACAGATTTAGCACAACTTGCATCAAAATCCCAACAGCATTCTTTAAATAAATAGAACAAAAAATTAGCAGATTTGTATGGAAGCACAAAAGACCTCGAATAGCCTAAGCAATCCTGAGAAAAAAGAACAAGACTGAAGGTATCACTCTGCCTGAATTCAAATTATACTACAAAGAGACAATAATCAAAACAGCATGATACTGGCAGAAAAACAGACACACAGACCAATGGAACAGAATCAAGAGCCCAGAAATAACCCCATGCATATTGGCAAATAATTTTCAACAAGAGCCAAACAAAATACATGTAGTAAGGAAAGCCTCTTCAATAAATGGTGCTAAAAATTGGAAAGCCACATGCAAAAGAATGAAACTAGACTGCTACCACCATACACCAAAATTAGCTCAAATTGGATGAAAGGCCTGAATACAAGACCGGAAACAATAAATTGCATAGAAGAATACATAGGTACTACACTCATGGACCTTGGATTTAGAGAGGATTTTATGAATTT
>NW_011888814.1:695254-697300 GCF_000151845.1 Pteropus vampyrus
ATATCTATAGCTACAGAAAAAGCACTTGACAAAATACAGCATCCATTTATAATTAAAATACTTAATAAAATGGGTATAGAAGAAAAATATTTCAACATAAAAGAGGCCATGTACAACAAATCCTCAACTAATGTCCTATTTAATGGTGAAAAACTAAAAAACTTCCCTCTAAAATCAAGAACAAGACAAGTCTGTCCTCTATCATCGTTATTATTTGATATAGTATTGGAAATCTTGGCTAGAGCAATCAGATGAGAGAAAAAAATAAAGGCATCCAAATTGGGAAGGAAGAAGTCAAATCATCACTTTTTGCAGATGACACGATTCTCTATATAGAAAACCCTAAAGACTCCACTAAAAAACTATTAGAAACAGTAAAAAAAATACAGTAATTTCAGGATACCAAATCAATGTTCAAAAATCCATAGCACTCCTATACACGAACAATGAATTTTCAGAAAAATAAATGAAAAAACAATTTATTTAGCAATTGTAATAAAAAGAATAAAGTATCTAGGTATAAACCTAATGAAACATGTAAATGACCTATATACTGAAAAATATGACATTGTTAAAAGAAATTGAAGAAGACACAAAGAAATGGAAAGATATCTCGTGTTCTTGAATTGGAAGAATCAACATAGTTAAAATGAACTTATTATCTAAAGCATTATACAGATTTAGCACAACTTGCATCAAAATCCCAACAGCATTCTTTAAATAAATAGAACAAAAAATTAGCAGATTTGTATGGAAGCACAAAAGACCTCGAATAGCCTAAGCAATCCTGAGAAAAAAGAACAAGACTGAAGGTATCACTCTGCCTGAATTCAAATTATACTACAAAGAGACAATAATCAAAACAGCATGATACTGGCAGAAAAACAGACACACAGACCAATGGAACAGAATCAAGAGCCCAGAAATAACCCCATGCATATTGGCAAATAATTTTCAACAAGAGCCAAACAAAATACATGTAGTAAGGAAAGCCTCTTCAATAAATGGTGCTAAAAATTGGAAAGCCACATGCAAAAGAATGAAACTAGACTGCTACCACCATACACCAAAATTAGCTCAAATTGGATGAAAGGCCTGAATACAAGACCGGAAACAATAAATTGCATAGAAGAATACATAGGTACTACACTCATGGACCTTGGATTTAGAGAGGATTTTATGAATTTAACTGCAAAAGCAAGGGAATTAAAAGCCAAAGGGCAGGGGGAGCGGGGAGGGACCAAACAAATGGGACTGTATCGAACTATAAATCTTCTGCACAGCAAAAGAGACCTTCAACGAGACAAACAGGCAACCATTCAAATGGGAGAAGATATTTGCAAACAAGTCCTCTGATAAGGGCTTAATATAAAGAACTTATACAACTCAACAATAAAAAAGCAAACAATCTAATTAAAAAATGGGCAGAGGACATGAACAGACACTTCTCCCAAGAAGACATACAAATGGCCAAGAAACATACGAAAGGATACTCATCATCACTAGCTATTAAGGAAATGCAAATCAAAACCACAATGAGATACCATCTGACGCCTTTTAGAATAGCTGTCATTAACAGGATAAGTAATATCAACTGTGGGAGAGGTTATGGGAAAAATGACCCCTCATACACTGCAAATTGGTACAGCCACTATGGAAAACAGTATAGAAGTTCCTCAAAAAACTAAGAATAGAATTACCATATGACCCAGCAATCCCCTTTCTGGGTATTTACCACCCAAGATTTGAAAACATTTATCTGAAAAGATATAGATATCCTAGTGTTCATAGCAACATTAGTCACGTTGGTCAAGACATGGAAACAACCAAAATGTCCTACAATAGAAGATTGAATAAAGAAGATGTGGTACATATATACAATGGAATATTACTGAGTCTTAAGAAAAGATGAAATACTTCCATTTGTGACAGCATGGATAGATCTTGAGATTATCATGTGAAGCATTATAAGTCAGACAGAAAAGGTTGAAAATCATATGAATTCACTCATATGTGGGTTATAAAACTGAAAGCAACAAACATGAC
>NW_011888814.1:698490-759158 GCF_000151845.1 Pteropus vampyrus
TACAATAGAAGATTGAATAAAGAAGATGTGGTACATATATACAATGGAATATTACTGAGTCTTAAGAAAAGATGAAATACTTCCATTTGTGACAGCATGGATAGATCTTGAGATTATCATGTGAAGCATTATAAGTCAGACAGAAAAGGTTGAAAATCATATGAATTCACTCATATGTGGGTTATAAAACTGAAAGCAACAAACATGACAATCAGAGACATATAGACACGGATAGTGGTTAGTAATTACTAGAGGGAAGTGGGGGAGGAGGGAGGTAGGTAAGGGTAAAGGGGATTAAAATATGGTGACAGAAGGAAATTTAACTTTGGGTGGTGAACACATGATGCAATATACATATAACGCATTATTGAATTGTATACTTGAAACCTGTTTGATTTTATTAACTAATGTTACTCCAATAATATTAATAAAATAAAATAAGAAGTAACAGTAAAAGCCAAAATAAAAAATAAATAAATAAATTTAAATTGATTACATTGGTACATTTTACATCATAATCCACAATCTCAAAACAGGTGAGACAGTCTGTCGCTTGTTTGTTCTGAAATGATGAAAATTGAAATAGGATTGATTTTAAATGCTATCTGTTGCTAGGGATTGTTGAGAACCCGCATCAGGAGGATACTTTGTGTCTTTTTGAAACTGAAGAAGAGTGAATCTCAGCATTTCCAGGAATTTTGAAATGTACAGATTAATAAAAAATGTTTACCAAAAAGTTGACAAGGCTTTCTCTCAAAACAGCTTTTACGAAATCAGTAGCAAATCCCATCAGAAAATATGTAGGATGTTCTTGGCTTTACCAAATAAATCACCATCTCTATTTTACTAATGAAAAACTACAACACAAAAATACACATTACTATTGATTTAGGACACTGCATTGCTTTCCAGATCATTTGGTATTTTGTTATAAACAATCTGCTAGCTTCTCAGGTTGTTTGTTTCTTTGTTTACTTTGTGAGACCATCACCCACCAAATATTTGAACACTTTTGTTTCTTTGAAAGAAATTACAATTAATTGCCTTTTTTGAATAATTTTTGATTGTTTCAAATGTCTAAGAATGCTGTTTTCATTGCAGCTCTTTCATTTCTTTCTGTGACTTTGTTCATTAAATATCCCATTAGTCAGTCCATAATTATTATTTGTAATCCAGGCATTTTTACCAATGACATCTTTTCTCATCTGCACTTTCGTGTTACTCCCTCTGCTGCTGGGCTAAGAAAGACCAAACAGTTCTGATATCAGCTATGGACATTTGTTGCCCACAGACTTCTTGTGAAACAAAAATAAGTTACAGGCAAAAGAAAGTCTATAGCAGGGGTTGGCAAATTTTTTTCTATAAAGCAGTGGTCCCCAATCTTTTTGGCACCAGGGACCGGTGCTTCTACGTTCTAATGCCTGATGATCTGAGGTGGAGCTGAGGTGGCAATGCTAGCTCTGGGGAGTGGCTACAAATACAGATGAAGCTTCACTGTCTGGCCCGCCGTTCACCTCTTGCTTTGTGGCCCGGTTCCTAGCAGGCCATGGACTGGTATGGTCCATGGCTGGGGGTTAGGGACCCCTCCTATAAAGGGTTAGACAGTACATATTTTAGATTTTGCAGGCCACATGTTTACTACCCCTCTATTGTAACTACTCAATTCCGCTGTTGTAATATGAAAGCATCCATAGACACTGGTAAACACACTGGTGTGGCTGTATTTCAAATAAAACTATATTTATAAAAATAGCAGCCTAGATTTGGCTCAAAGGTCATATTTTTCCAGGCTCTGGTCTACAAGTAGCTGCTTATTTTTCAGACTCTCCTAGATCTCCTAGATTTCATTACAGTTCTTGAGTATTCCAACACATGTTTTTTTTCTGTTTTTGTTTTTGTTTTTACCAGCATGCCTTGATATATGTTCAGAAAGCTTCTGTTACATTATATTTTCTTATTTGTGTTTTAAGGTGCAAAATTTGAAACAGAGGTCTGTGGTAGACCAATGGAAGAAAGCTTTTTGCTTAGAGGATTTAAGCAGAAATCATGCTGGATGCAGGAAATTTCTCAGACCTCTGCGTGTGACATCCATCATCCACCCTTATAGAAGAGCTGTGAGTACTTTTCATCAAATAAAAAAATCTTTTTTTTGTTTGAGTTGTTCTAATTACATAAACTGTCAGTGATTGAACTAGGAACTATAATTAATAGGGACTGTGGAGAGACAGACTTAACTTATTTCAGAGAAAGACCATGCATCAAGAAAGCACTACAATCAATGCTGCATAATTGAGCAGAGAAAGAAGAAATATTCATTATTTTTCCTAAAATGAGTCAAGGAAGAGTCATGCAACCTTGAAATGCTCTTATTACCAGCAGTAAAACCTCCAGATCTTGGCTTCACATCAGAATTACCCCAGAAGCTGGGTAAAAATAAAAAGACTTTTAAGAATCAAGATTTCAGAACAAAGACACGGAAGCCCTATTTTGTAGGTGATTCTAACGCAGTTCCTCTTCAGCCAGGATTTGAAAATCACTGTCAAACCATCTGTTCCAACATGGTTACTTGTTAGAGACAAGAAAGTTGAAGCTGAGAGATTAATTGATTGCTTTAACCTCGAAGATGCTCTGTGGTAATCCAAATGCTATTCTGACCCGGGCTGTTTACATTCCGTGGACCATAACATCTTCATCTCCATGATACAAGCCAGATTTTCCCAAGCTTCCTCTCTGTGTGCTTTCACCTTCTTACTTGGGATCCTTTCTTCTTTTTCTACAGGCCTAGTACGCTCATTGCTGGATTCAAAAAAGAAATAAGTAAGTAAGTCTTTTCTGGGGAAAGGACTTGAAAGCCATCACCACTACAGTATCAATGTCTTCCATTGCTTTAGTCAATTTTCATGTATATTTTCAATGCCGTATAATCTAGTTCAAATACATGACTGATAATATTTAATATCATTATTTGTTTATATCATCTTGTATACAAGCACACGATTTCTGAATCAGAGAGATATTTATTATTACTTATTTACATAATGTCCATGTCCCAATTTTTCCTCCTTCTGGAATGATATGATGAAAGTCAAATAATCCTGATTCTGACTAAAAAGGGTTTGCTTACACCATGAGGGAGGAACTTTGAGATTAAGAATCTAGATTATGTAGCGGATGTCCAGCTGCCACCTGGGGAAAAAGAAAGAAACCTATTTCCCTAATGTAAACAAATTATCTTTGAAAAGAGATTCTTAACCTATATAATATAAATAAACTTCTCCGGAGAGATCAGACAAACATTTCTGGGTTTATAATCTTTAACATGTTTTATTGTTCAAGGTTTTTTCTCCTTTGAAATGTAAAGAAACACCTCTGGGAATATAAATCTTTCTGGAGTTCTCGGGGCCATCTAATTACCTTTTAACGTCCAAGACTCTAACTTACATCTTTGCTGAGAAAGCTCTAATCTTTCAGAAATTCAAAAAGGTTTTCTCTACCGTCTCAGATTTTTAAAACTACTACCTGCCAAGATGTATACTATACATATCCACTTGATGTTTCTCATTTAATTTGGATTATTTAACCTTCACTAAAATCCTAGGAAGTGCATATTATCACTATTCCCATTTTATGATTGAAAAAACAAGTTTAGAGAAGTAACATAAATAACCCGCTGGATAGTGGCAGTTGCCCCCACTATAGTACAAGACAAAAGGCTGCCTTTTCAGACATCAGTGGTGTCCTGCTTACACAATGTAAATGAGGAATTACCAAATCTTATGGTAAGCAATGTAGGTGCAATAGAGCAAGGTGCTGTGGGGCACAAAACACAAAACTACTAACTCTGTTGCCTCGTGAACACTTAGAAAGAATGCCCTGTTTACCAAAGACCAGCTATAGTATGCTGAGAGCCAAATAGCAAGACTTCATCTTGATTTCTTTAGCCTATTATTCATTCAACACATATTTATTTTATACCTCTGAGTACAGGTACTGTTAGGTAGCTAGTCAGACATGAGCAAAGGGAGAGCAAAGGAATAGGGGCCCAGCCCAGAGAATACCCAAAGAACACCCAATTTATTGGTAATTAGAAAATTCCTCCTGCATCCCCAGAGACAAAATACAGGACAGCCATAGTCTTAGCTGGCTATAGACACCTGTGCAGAAGGTACTACCCTAATCTGCCTACAATTTAAGCTTCAATATAATACCATGTTTATGCATGAAAGTTCTTGAATCTAATTATAAGAGACTGAATTCTGGGTAAGCACATGCACACTAGGCAAAGGTGTCAATCAAAATGATATCACTTGCCATTCACCTAGGAATGCCTTTGGAACCACCCATCATGGACCAGATATAATGCAAACATTCTCACTTCTGGGTCCTTTTTGCCCTTTTGTGGCCTTTTGTGTGGGCTTTTGTGATTTTCGTGGCCCCTTTTGCCCTCTTGTTGTTGTGGTTGTTATTACGGCACTCTGTTGCAGCTCTCATCACTGAAACCATGTGCCTCCTTGGGGCATGCTTTGTCTTTCTAAAATATACTTTTAATAAATCTTTTCTAAATCTCACTGACCTATGATTCTTCACTGTGCCAATGAGGAAGAACCGAGGGAAAATGCTAACTACACTTTTGCGCCATTGTTATTCTTCTCCCTCCTCCTTGGGGGACACTGAACTCCAATTGGCCCCAGCGATGATAGTACTATGCTAGGTGCTTGGAATACAGTGGTGGAAAATACATACACAATTTGGAGAATGTAATCCATAAAAGTATATATGTATAATATTTGTTATAAAAGAAAGATTAGAGGACACTATGAGGAAATGGGACCCCAATCCATCATACTGGGGTCAGGAAAATGACTGCAAAAGAAGCAAAGACTAACTGAGTCTTGAGGGACAAGCAAGAGTTAGTCAGGTAGAGGAGACTGGAGGGGAGAATGGGAAAAGATGTTTCAAGAAGAAAGAAGAACAAAAGCATGTTAAAGAAAGTGATAAAAAGCAAATAATGAATATTTTAATGGAAATTGACACAGGCTTTATTTAGTACTTTTTTTACAGATGTAAATATTTGAATATCAATACTCCATGATAATAATATTTGCTACCATTATGGGGGACTTTATGTGACAGATAGTGTACAAATGCTTTATATACCATTGATACAAATACCCTATGAAGAAACATATTTGTATTTGAGATTGCTAAAAAATTCTACTTATCATCAACATTACCCATGACTCAGTAGCACTTTTAATAAAAATTTCTTAATATTTCTAGATGGAAAAAGAACAAACAGGTCGAGTGAAGGAAAGACAAGTAGTATTAATGACAACAAATTATAAATACAGTTAACCCTTGAACAATGTGGGGGTTAGGGGCGACGACTCCCTCTTCATGCAATTGAAAATCTACATATAACAGTTGACTCCCCAAAACCTTAACAACTAATAGCCTACTGTTGACCAGAGCCTTACTGATAACACAGTCAATTAGCACATATGTTATATAGTATATTCTTATAATAAAGTAAGCTAGAGGAAAAAAATGTAAAGAAACTCATAAGGAAACAAAAATACATTTGCAGTATAGTATGTATTTATTGAAAAAAATATGCATGTAAGTGGACTCATGCAGTTGAAACCCACACTGTTCAAGGGTCAACCACATAAAAAATTTGAATGAGTTTCTCTTGTTACCACGACATCATCATAGTATATTTTATTATTTAATGGAAAAAAATCTAGTGCTGGATGCCAGGCTATCTGGATTCTCAATTTTAATATCTAACTAGATTAATCAAACTCTCTGCATCTTAGTTCTTTATTTTTTCAGTTTATTTAATGTGTATCTTCTCCTTTATCTATCTCAATAATTGTTTTCTTTTTAATGTTACTTTCAATTTTATATCACATTACATCTAGATTATGGCAATGACTTCACAAGTTCTTCCTTCTAATATCCTTCTACTCCAAATTATGTCATTAGAATAATATTCTAAGCATTGGATTCACCGAGTAATTTTATATTTCAAAATACTATAACTTATTGTTATTTCCTGTAAAGTTATGTTTTCAAAACCCTACCTGTATTTCCTTCCAATTCATCAATCATCATTCTTACCCAAAATAAAGTCTCTGCATTAGCCAGAATGTTTCATAACAGAACCCAGAACTCACCTTCAACACGATAGTCTCTCACTGCATTCTACTCTTCCTTCAAATTATTTTCTTAGTCTTCTTTACATATCTAAATCATAGCCATTCTTCAAGATTTAACTCTAATCAACCTTACTTGAAGAGGGCTTTCTGAGGTTATTGGAATCAACACTAATTTCTGTTTTCTCTGATGGACTAGAACATTGATTGTCTAATCCATTTGATTCAAATAGATATCAATTTCTAGTCATATTTTGTTTTGTGCTCCTTATGGGCAGGAGTCTTGTCATAAACTTCATCTAAATCATCTATAGTCACAAGTGCTGCTATATGTAAAAGATCAAAACATATTCAGAGAATTAAATTTGGAAAATAAATTCTGTGTCAGAATGATTTAGATATATGGTATAATAGCCTTCACTTTGGATTGAGTCATACCATTTCTATGGGCCACAGGAACAATGGTGAATAGCTGGCAGATCCAGATCATTCTTTCCATTGGAGATACATATTGCAGTGATCCCTTATGCTTCTATGACCTAGAATGAATTAGGGCAGCCTCTAGGTGGGAAGGTTGCCTCATGCTGTGCCCTTTCATGTAAAATCAGTAGGGGAAGAAAAGTTGTTTGCTACACCTACATTACTGGTTGTAGAAGAAGTATACTGCTGTTTGCATAAATTGGACTTTATTTAAGCCCTTTCAATACAGTAAAGGAATTTTGTTCTTGTCTGATTTAAGGATTCAACTTCAAACTACAAAGGAGCCTTTAGAATAACTTGTATTCTACCATCATAAAGAATGAAATTAGGTGTTTATTTTAAGAAACATTGTATATATTAACAACTATTAAACTTTAATAAAACTGGAGTCTAACAAATAAAGCTAATATTACTGTATATATATAATGATGTTCTGATATAAATAAGTTTATTGGTATCATTCTGTATTTCAAGTGCTCTTAATTGCCATCATCTATATTATTTAATTTAATTTAATACTCCCAATATATCAAGAAGGTCAGTATTATTATTTCTATTTTGCAGATTAAGTACTTGACATTAAAATTGAATATGTGACTAGTCCAAAATCATTATTTTATTTGAAAAAACTTCTAACCCTATTTCTTGACTCCCTCTTTTCACTATGCAATAGTCAATAATACACTATATAACTATAAAAATAATATTTGATATATTTATAATATAATAATATAATATAATATAATGATATAATTATATTATAATTTATAATTATAAATTACCATAATACACTATATAAATATAAAAATAAAATTGATATATTTATATTATAATGCCTTTATATTTAGGCATATCACCTAAAACATACATATTTTTGAAATTTTCTGAATCTAGGATAGGAAATATTCAAAGTCATATGTGTTAGAAAGTATTTCCTCTTTACTGTCATTCTTGGTTTTCATTATAATGTTGCCTCCACAATGTACTACTCATAAAATAATCTTTTTCCAAAGAAAAATATTTATTGTGGGTTCAGTTTTGTTGATGATGTCAGTAATATAATGAACATTTCTATAGCTCATGTATATACTGAAAATATGAGAGATGTGCCATCCAAAGTATTTGAAGAAGTTTTTAAAGACTTAATATTTACCTTTATCTGATTATGAAACATTAGTGGCTTTTCTTCACTTAATAAAATGAAAATTTCAATGACTAGCTAGGAAGACAGATACAATTTGCTTCTAAAAGAAAATGAAATCCCATAATCTTATGATTAATGATCTGTTGTCTATTTGGTGTTTCTGATATTTTTTTCTCTTAACTTTGAAAACTGTTTTGATTTTAAAACAGAGTGTATAACATTTAGAGATCTTGTTCTCCAACTTTGTCGATTATAAAATTTAAATCACTAAGACAAAGATATTTTTGCACTCCCATGTATCACAAATACACTCAGCAGTCACTCATATCATCGTTTACTGTTATAATTAGTAGATGTGCTAATACTACATGAGGAAAATTTAGAATCAGTTGTTCCATGGCTCCATATCAAAACATAATTTAAGGTTAAAACATTTTGCACAAAAATGGAATTTTTGAATTTGCTTGCAGGAATAATTAAGATGTAAAAGTAAACATATGGCAAGAAAATACAGACTATTTTCAAAGAGATAATAAATTTACTGAAATAATATTTACATATTAGTGGTTTTAATATGTACTCGATTTAATGTAGTTGATGGAGTTACCTCAAAAACATTTTTTAATCAACAAAGCAATTTATTTAGATACTAATGTTACCTTGATATTAAATTTTTCTTTTTTTTTTTATCTTAATAGATTTCATGAAAACTAACCACAACAGTCAAAAAGCTTCATCTTTGCTGTAACTGAATCATTGGAAAAAAATACTAAGAATCATTATCATCTGCATTTGTTCAGTATCCTCAAACTTCAAATGAACAGAATGCTACAAAAAAAGAAACTTTGTGAAATTACATTTCCTACTTAGTTGAGAACTCAATAGAAAACATTTAACATAAAATCATTTTTAAATCTAAAATGTGTTTTTTATTAGATGATACAAAGTACTTTTATACATTAGTGAGGTAAATACAAATTGATTATTGGCAGTTGGATATCTAGACTATTTCACAGGTTGGCTGGTTATATCTAGAAGGCTTTGATAAATATACCTAGCTTATAAGTTTTAAGTGACACTTATTTTGTTTTGTTGTGTTGTATTTTTAATTAGACAACCCAGTGAGTATAAATAAGAAATCATTTTATTTTCTCTTGTCACTACCTTAAATTGCACTGCACTGAAGTGCTATTTTCTGTCATTTTAGTAAATAACATGAGTTTTTTTTTATCATTTTAAAAATTATTTATTTTAATATTCCAAGCTCAAACTATTTGCAGTCCAACTACTTTCTCCCTTTTGGAAGTCTTGACTTATCCTGACTGAATACAGGGAAGGGTTCTTATTTTTCAGATACCTGCTTTATACTTTCTATTAAAAGCCTACTTACTTGCTTTACTGTGTTAGAATGAGAAAGATGGAAGGGATGTTGGGAAAAGGAACAAATAGCTCTATACTTGTTCTTAAATTCCCTTCTCAGTTGTCACCATCCGTCTGGATAAGATCTTCGATGCCTTCTCTGTGAGTTTGCTCTCTTGGGCTCTTGTGTGAAATTATTTGAAGGATCCTATAAGCATCCTCATTTTTACAGATTTCAGTGAGGGTGTTCCAGTTCCAGATCAATCTTTTCACATTTTTTAGTTCTGGCAAATAGATTATAACTTCAGGAAACTTGTTGTTGAGGTCCTCTAAACCACAAGGCAGCACTAGCCCAGCCATCTTCTCTGTATCTTAATTTTCCATGGAAAGATCAAACATCCAAAATATGTTAAACCTGGGGAAAGCCATTACACATCTCTCTCCTTCTACATCATGCCAGGTCTCACCAATACCTTTCTCCTAACCAATCTTAGCACAAGAGCTGATTAGCAGGAGTGTTGCCAAACAGTCACACTCCCAGTCTTTAACACTGAATCTCTTGGAACAAAATGATGTTTTACATTTCTCACTAAGTGTGAGCCTTACACTTTGCCAATATTGTTTGAGAAGACTTTACAGAAGTTGTTTCTCTGTGACCTACTATTCAGAGTTGGTTTGAAGACAGATTTGTAGTGGAAGGTGGGTTAGTTGTGAACTATACTTTCCTTCAAGCTGCCCAGATGCATATCTTGCATACCCAAGTGCCCAGGTATAGCTTCTATTTACCTTCAATATTCAACTTTCCTTTTCACACAAATTAAGATAAATAGTACAGCTATTAGAAAAATTGCTCGAGGTGAAAAACTCTTTTCTGAGTCATTGATATTTCCTTTTGACTCCTTTATTATCTTTAATGAAATTTA
This sequence comes from Pteropus vampyrus, assembly GCF_000151845.1. Taxonomy (NCBI): domain Eukaryota; kingdom Metazoa; phylum Chordata; class Mammalia; order Chiroptera; family Pteropodidae; genus Pteropus; species Pteropus vampyrus. Next base: position 708,555 of record NW_011888814.1, read on the forward strand.
CATTTCTCAACTCAACACTATGGTGACTTTCAGCACATTTTCTCTTTCAAAAGGGGAACAGATCTGGTATATTAATTATTCTGATGATGCACATTATTTAAATATTAAAATTTAAAGACCTTTTTAAAGACTTTATTTTTTAACTATGGAATAAAAGTGTTTTGTTATATAAAGTTTAGATAATGATAAATAGATAGGTATGCATTTTTTGGATAGAGGTACTATTTAAATAAGCCTAGAATGCACTTAATCCTGGCTCTGATGTCCACTTGGGTAGGAAGATGAGAAGAAACAGATAATTTACTTCTCCTTTAAAAACAACAACAACAACAACAACAACAACAACAACACTCTTCCCAATCTATCTACCTTACCAAAGACTCCTCCTGGGTTTGTCCTCTGCCCTGCACATTATATCCCAATATACAGTAGTGCTTAAATAGCAACTAATCCCTTAGTGTCTTTTTGTTTTTAAATATCCCCAAATTCTAGTCAAGGGAAAAAGGAGAATATCCACAGGAGTCTAAGAAGAACTGAAGAGGCCTGAGGGAAAATGTGAAATTTAAAAAGGTGAGCTCTCAACTTGGAATGTGGCAAGAAAATTTTGAGTTCAAGAGAACCCTATATACTGAGAAATCCAATCTAAAGCGAGTGTGGGGGTCCATATGCCTTTGAACTTGGTATTTTAAATATTATTATGATTAATTGTACTTATTTTGTAAAAATTTATTATACCTGCTGATAATGTATATTTAAAAATTAATAAATTAAGGAAAAAATTACATTTGTAAAATATACTGAGTGTGAACTAGTATTTATACCTAAATATTACAATATATAAGTTATTATCCACATAACTAAATGCATATCAATTTATTTCATATTGCTGTGATAATAAACTATATATATATATGTATATAAAACGTGTACCTAGTGACATCACCATTGCTATCCTAGAAATATTGGCTATTCTTATATCTTCCTAACAAATATGTAAACAACAGAAAAACTATATGAAGTCAGGCCACTTTTAGAGTATTTGGCATTCACGTATCATAACAATCCATGAGTATTAAAAGGAGAAGGACAAAGTATTTTAAAAGTTTGTGACTCTTTTATAGTGCTGACAGAGGTCTCCATTATTTTACTAGCTGTTGGCCAGGTACAGTTCTCTTTTCCTAGATTCCACCTACAGTTCCTTGCCATGTAGCACCATAAACAATTCAAAAACTGCATGTTTACTTTCTTTCAGGCTAGCCTGAGCACATTTCTCTGACTTATTTTTCTACTACTAGCTGGAGAAAACTCTCTTCTTTTAAAGAGTTCTTATGACCAAATTAAGCCCATCTGGATTTATGTTCCTGTTTTAAAGTCAAGTGGCTAGTTAACCTTTATTATATCAGCAAAATCAATTTGGGCACATAAGGTAACATAAATACAGGATTAACATCTATGGGCAAAGTCATGGGAGCCATCTTAGAATTCTGCTTATCACAATATATTAAAGCTACTTTATAACAGGCAGGTATTAAGTTTTTTGACACAACTTTCCCCAAAGTAATTCATTTATATCCCTTTCTTATATTTTCTTATTTAACATGTACTCTGTTAATTTTTTCTGAAATATTTTTATAAAATACAGTGATAAAAGCAATAAGTACAGTTCTTCAATGGCCAAGAATAAAGAGTAGCTGGTCATGCTGGTAAAAATTTGGGGTCCTTTCTAACTTCATGAACTTTGGATTTTGACAATTAATATATGTAGTAACTAGTCTTTACAGTTACAGGAAACAATTATTAGTCCAAAGTATCAAAAAATAATACTTTTGACAATAATCAATATGTGATGATAATTGGCTCTTTATTGCCTTAAATAAATGTCAAGCTAACTCTGATCTCTATTTTCACATGCACATATTGCTTTATTTTATTTACAGGTTTTTTTTAAGGCATACAAACAGATGGCTTGATTTAGAAAGCTTTGCCTCATCTAGGAAAATTAGGTTCTGTGCAGATGGACTTGCAAGTTTAAGTGCCAATATTGTACCTTTCCCATATGGACAGGAAAATTTATGGCAGCAGAAACTATGTTCAGCTTCTTATTGTAGCACAGATAATGTTTGATCACTTGTTCATACTCATTAATTCTTGTTGTTAGAGAATCAGGGAATAGGAAATCCTATAAATAAAGTATTAAAAACAGTAAGATTCTTAGCCAGTTCATAATTAGCAAATGACATATTAACACTTATATTGTTTCAAGTTTATAAAACCTTAAACACGCAAAACAAGTTAGAAAGATAAAGATAATTATCAGCTTCTATAAAATTATACACAGAATTCTAATGTTTATCAATTTATAGAGTAGAAACTCTCCCAAACATGAAATACAATTGGCAACAACATAGCTAAGACACAGTGTCAAATCACTGCAAATCTCTTATTACCCATAGTAAGTTCCTGGGGAATTAAATTATGAATTACATTCTTCAATGAGAAAGGAGAAACTTGTTTCTTGGTTACAAAGGTAACATTTTGTTTTTAAGAGGCCTGGATTAAAAATTTACATTTCTTAAATGAAAACTTGTCACCAGTAAATGAAAAAAAAGCGTATATACATATATTTCAGGTTTTAATAATAAAAAAAAAAAACTCTACATATATGTAATCAGAAATGTCTCTAAGCAGCTTTGTAAAAAGAAAAAGCCATTTTGTAGTTCTAATAAAATCATTTTTATTGTATCTTCATTGCAGGTCATCTCTATCACAGATATGTCACACTGGTTATAAAAGAACAAAGCCTGTGTCACTTAATATAACTCATTCCCATGTTAGGAAAAAGTATTGAAACTTGGGTTCTCAGCAACTGGTCATTAGTGGAATTTCAAGAAAAATATTAAAATTTAAGTTTTAACATGATATGAAGTAAAATAATTAACATAATTTTAACATTTTTGATATGGAATATTGAACTATATCAGTTTTGCAATTTTATAATCAAATGATTAAAATCATTATCAAAAGTTGGGAGAGCCCAGTATAAGAATCACTTGTTCCCAAGAATGAAACTATTTCATATTCTTGAATAAATGATATGTAAAACACTCTCATAAAACTTGGAGATATTTAAGCATGTTCTGAAACTTGCATGTAATAAAATATGTTTATCGACATTAAAAAAAATCCTAACTTTCTTAATCTGGTTTTCTGATAAGTTAAATATCTGAAGACAGTCTTCTGAACTAAATGATGACATTTACAAGTTTTGGAGTGAAATGAGGGAGGTGAAGGTGAAGATCTTGAGCCAAGAGAAATAAAACTTGCATAAAATTGTCCAGGCTTATGGTTCTGTATCTGAGAGAGATCTCATGAAAATTGTGTTCATGTAGGTGACCTTAAGAACTATAGTATTCTAAAACACATTTTCAATCATTAGAAAATAAATTACTTTCAATAGCTTATTAGTGGTCATTGTTGTATTAGGCCCTGCTTGTTGCCTGCTTGCCTGGGAGCCAATCTCTGATTTGATTTGAGTGTTAATATACCCAGTCTAAAAGGATAAATCATACTTTACTCCAATCATATTTTACCATCACATTTTGTCAGTAACTGCTCTTAGAGTGGGCACAGGACTTGATTTCAGTCGATAGTACATAATGGACATCTGCTGAGAACTGCTCCACAATGAAAGAGGTGTGAAAGAAAAAGATCTCTTTTCAGCAACCCTTTGCTTCTAATTTTGGATGTTACTGTCATGTGAAGGAGGCAAGCTTCCTAAAGCTGCAGCAGCCATAATAGAATTAGATAGAGATGGTGGGTAAGCCATCATCCTGGGGATGGCAAAGAGAGAAGAGCTGAATGAGCCTGGGTCCTTGATAACATTGATAATCAATACTGAGTCATGTACCTCCAGAGTGCAGCTTAAAGCACATGATGAATATTCTCATTGTTTTAAGCCAAATTTAGTAAATTTTCATCTCTATTAGTACAACGATATTTTGTGGAGTGCTTGTGCTTTGAAAACTCAGAATTCTCCATTTAGTAGAGTAGTTGATTAACTGCAATGTTAGTCTCAAATTTCTATATTAAAAAACAAATAAACAAAAGTTTTGACTTCCACTTTTCACTCTTTTGTCCCTAGAAATCAAAAAGTCTTGTTTAATTCTATTCTTTCTTGTTCTGGCTGATGTCAAATTATTTGGAATGCTTCTTTGAAGCATAGTAACCCAAATCACATCAATGGAGATTCTAATTTATTAAGTACAAAGTGGGACACATTAATCTGTATTGTAATGAGAAGTAGTTACTAGACCCACAGATGGCTAAAAGACTTCGCTCTATTATAAAGCAGCATAGACTTGGAGTTTGAAAAGATAAATTGTAGATCTTATTAGTCTTAGTTCTGCCTTGTTACAAGATCAACTAACAATATATATTTATTGAATAGCTAAATATACCAATAAGAAATAAAACAATTATCACATTATAAATGATAAGCTAATCTGGGTAATATTTTATAGAATATAATACTCTATGGAAGTAATCTCAAAGTTCGGCCTAAATTAGAATCACTTGGAGGACTTGTTAAAATACAGGTTGCTGGGTTCCACCACCAAAAATTCCAAATCATTAGATCTAAAGTCTGTTCCCAGAATTTGCATTTCCCAAGTGATTATGATAAAGATTTTTATGTTTGTCAAGGGATCACTTCCAGTTAACAAACTTTTTTCTGTAAAAGACAAGATTTTAGGCTGTGGATCATATGTCTCTGTCAAAATATCTCAACTTTGCTATTGTAGCATAGACTTTATGTAGGCAAATGAAAATAGCTGTGATTCAATAAAACATTACCTACAGAACCAGTTATGAAACTGGACTTGCCCCAACGATTATAGTTTGCCAACCGCTTCTCTGAAGAAAGATTTTTCACACTTAACATTATTGACATCTTGAAATGAGGTAATTCTTCATTGTGGGGGCTGTTCTGTGCATTGCAGGGTGTTTAGCAGCATCCTCGGCCTCTTATTTCTAGATTCTAATAACAGCTCACAAAATATACTGTGTCAAAAGTCTCTGGACAGGCAAAATTGTCCCAGTTAAAACCACTGGAAGAAGAAAGAAGAAGGAGTTCTTACAGAAAATTAGCATGTCATGATAGAAAACATATGGAGCTTGATTCTGAGAAAAGAAAGGTCTGAATAATCTGAGCAAATATTCCTAATTCTTCTCTTTATCATGATTTCCTGCTGGGATTCCTCAGGAAACAAATCATGTTCGAGCCAACTTTTGGAAGCTGTTAGAGAGCTGAATAAAGCTGTTATTTTGAAAACTGTTGAAGAAGGTTCAGGTATAAAGTGTGATACTTGCCAAAAAAATAAAATCTGGCTACTTGGCAAGTGATTTATGAGACAGATATCGTGAGTTACATATTTCGAAGAGTGTATGTACTGGGGAGTAGATCAACTGGTAGAACAGATTTATCTTTAAGAATAGAGAGAATAGACTCTGACTACTGTTAAAAAATATATTATTCACGTTATTAATGAAAAAATAATATTCAGTGAGAATTGTTAAAGATAATAAGAAAGACTTTATTCAAGGGAAGATCAGGGATTAACACAATGAATTCTTGAAATGGGAGACAAAAATTGTGCTCAACTATGAATACAAGGAAAAGTGGAAAGTTTATAGCTGGGGAACAGGTTGGGGGTCAATGGATGCAAAATTACTGAGGAAACCTCAGAGATAAGAGGAGATTCTAACTAAATCGACATAATAGGATTCTTGCTGAAGGCAGGCCAGGGTGATCAGATATCACCTGTGGGATGGTGGAGGGTGAGGAACCTTGATTAGATGTTCAGGGTGATCAGATATGGAGGACCGGAGATTCTGGCTAAACCAATGTAGCAGGATTCTTGTTAAAACTGAACACTGCTAAACCAATGTAGCAGGATTCTTGTTAAAACTGAACACTGCAGAGAGGAACATGGGAGTCCAAAAGGCAAAGCCTAGTTTTAAAAGAGTTCAGGGGTACCGGAGTAGTCTGGTAAAAAAGAGAATCTAGTCACTACATGGCGTATGCAGAGTTCTCAGAGTTATCTACAGCCATTCTTTCAGGCAGCATCAAAAATATGTTTCAGGGTAGGGCTAAGGCAAGTTTTCTCAATTTGTGATTCTCAACCAGCAGCATCTACATTCCCTGGGAACTTGTTAAAAATGCAGATCTAGGGTTGGGGGTCTATCTCTTACCTAATGAATCAAGTAATCAGGAGTTGAAACCCAACAATTTGTGTTTTAGTTTTAACAAGTCCTTCAGGTGTTTCTGACACATGTTTAAGTTTAAGAATTACTTGGGCTAAAGTTAATCCATTCCTCTTTGCATATGAAAACAAACTTTCCTAACTTTTCTCTGTTCTCCAAAATCACGTAAAGAGAGGTCCAGCTTGCCAATTTGATTTCTACTAGGCCACACTATCCAATGGCTATTGAGCTGCCACTGCCAGAAAAATTCTAAATAGTCTCAACTGCCAAATAGTGACAGAAGTTTATTCATGAAAATAAATAAGCAGAGAAAGATCACAAGCCCTCAATGGGAGCAGAGTTGCTGGCAAGATAGAAATCAAACTGAACTAGAACATGTGGCTATTATAGAGACATAATTAATGGAAGGAAGCATTAAAAAGTAATTTAATCATAATAAGAACCCTTAAGGACCAAAGAACACACTCTCAAAACTCTGGAACTGAAAATCATAATTCCTAAATATAAGGAGTTAATAAAGAAATTGAGAATAAGACTAGTTCTCATTGAAAGAAGATTGCTTGATTAGAAACCATTAACACTCACAGGAAAACCAGAATTAAGGGGAAAAAAAGAAAGAAGATTGCTTGATTTATTATATGGCTCCACTATATAAAAACATAAACCGAGTCTTGCTATTTAAATAATCACTAATGTTTTCAGTGTTTAGTGGTTTAATAGCTAGTTTCTATTATTGATACTGTGTCACGAGTCTGGAATTTCACAAACATATATTCAGAAATCCAACTAATAAGGCTGTCGTTGCTATATAAACTATTTTTATGGTGGTCAGCTAGAAAATAATTTTCTACATGTCAGTTACTTAAAATAATTGTGGACATTTGACATGCACAATTTTGAAAATCTTCTATTTATTTTTTACTTTGCTGATTGTTCCTTTTGCTGTGCAGAAGCTTTTTAGTTTAGTGTAGTTCCGATTGTTTATTTTTGCTTTATTGCTTGCATTTTGGTGTCAAGTACAAAAAATCACTGCCAAGACCAATGTCAAGTATCTTTTTCCCAATATTTTCTTCCACTAGTTTTACTATTTGGATCACACATTTAAGTTTTTAATACACTCTAAGTTATTTTTGTGATTGGTGTAAGATAGAGGTCAAATTTTTTTTTTCATTTGATTATCCAGTTTTCTCAACACCATTTATTGAAGAAACTATCCTTTACACATTGAGTATTCTTAGCACCCTTGTCATATATTTGTTGATCATATATATACATGGATTTATTTCTGGGTTCTGTATTACAGTCCATTGAACTATGTGTCTGTTTTTATGTTGATACCATATTGTTATAATGACTATAGCTTTGTAATATGGTTACCATGAGTTTCCATAAAATATCTTATAGATAGGACAGTCTATTTTAAGCTGATAACAACTTCAGCTGCATACAAAAACTTTATTTAATAAAATTCTTTAAAACTTTATTTAATGTCTCAATTACATCTTGTATTGTGAATGCATTATCACTGTGAATGCATTATCACGTTATTTTAACTCTAGCTATTTGTAATACTTTATGCTTTTACGTTTATACTAGAGTTAAAAGATTAACAAACCACATTACAGTAGTAAGTATACCAAATTTAAATATATTTAACTTTACAATAGTCTTTCATAGTTAATATGTTTTCATGTTACTTAATAAGCATATTTTATTTTATTTTTTATGCAATATTTTATTTTATTTTTTATTTTATTTTCTTAATTTTTTAAAAATTAATTAATTTATTTTTTATGATGACATTGGTTAACAAAATCCAGTAAATTTCAGCTGTACACTTTAACAGTAAGGCATATGTATATTTACACTGCGTGTTCATATCCCATAATTAGATTTCTTTCTGTCACCACATATTTGACCCCCTTTACCCTATCTCCCCCCTCCCCCCACCCCCTACCCGCTGGTAACCACTAGTCCATCGAACATGTCCATGAGTCTATTTGTTTGTCCTGTTCATTTGTTGCTTTTAGGTTTATATCCCACATATAAGTGATATCATGTGATTTTCAACTGTTTCTGTCTGGCTTATTTCGCTTAGCATGATTATCTCGAGATCCATCCATGTTGCCGCAGGTGGCGGTATTTCATCTCTTCTTATGGCTTAGTAATATTCCATTGTATATGTGTACCACAACTTCTTTAGCCAATCATCTCGTAAGACACTTTGATTGCTTCCATGAATAATGCTGCTATGAACATCAGTGTGCAAATATCTTTTCAGATATGGATTTTCAAGTCTTTGGGGTAAGTATCCAGTAGAGGGATTGCTGGATCAATTCTTAGTTTTTTGAGGAACCTCCATACCACTTTCCATAGTGGCCGTACCAATTTGCAGTCCCACAAGCAGTGCACGAGGGTTCCTTTTTCTCTGCATTCTCTCCAACATTTATTATTACTTGTCCTGTTGATTATAGCTATTCTAACACGTGTGAGATGATATCTCATTGTGGTTTTGATTTGCATTTCCCTAATAGCTAGTGATGTTGAGCATCTTTTCATATATTTGTTGGCCATTTGTATGTCCTCTAGGGAGAAGTGTCTATTCAGGTACTCTGCCATTGTTTGATTGGATCATTTGTTTTTTTGTTGTTATTGAGTCATATGAGTTTTTTGTATATTTTGGATATTATGCCCTTATAGAAGGCGTTGCTTGCAAATATATTTTCCCATTCGGATGGCTGTCTCTTTATCTTGTTGACAGTTTCTTTTGCTGAGTGGAAACTTTTTAGTTTGATATAGTCCCATTTATTTATTTTTGCTTTTACTCCTCTTGCTTTTGAGATCAAAGCCATAATATCCTTTTTAAGTCCAAGGTCCTTGAGTTTAATTCCTATGTTTTCTTCTATGCATTTTATTGATTCCAGTCTTATATTCAGGTCCTTAATCCATTTTGAGTTAATTTTGGTGTGTGATGATAGACAACAGTCTAGTTTCATTCTTTTGCAGGTGGCCTTCCAATTTTTCCAGCAACATTTATTGAATAGGCTTTCCTTTCTCCACTGTACGTTTTTGGCTTTTTTGTCAAAAATTATATGCCCATATAAATATGGGTTTACTTCTGGACTCTTGATTCTATTCCACTGGTCAATGTGTCTGTTTTCCTGCCAATACTATGCCGTTTGATTACTGTTGCTTTGTAGTAAATTTGAAGTCAGGCAGAGTGATGCCTCCAACCTCGTTCTTTTTTCTCAGGATGGCTTTGGCAATTCAAGGTCTTTTGTGCTTCAATACAAATTGGATGATTTTGTGTTCTATTTCTTCAAAAAATGCCAATGGAATTTTGATGGGGATTGCATTAAATCTGTATAATGCTTTAGGTAACATGGTTATTTTAACTATGCAGAATCTTCTAATCCAAGATCATGGAATATCTTTCCATTTCTTTGTACCTTCTTCGATTTCTTTTCATAGAGTTTTGTACTTTTCAGATGTTTCATTAAATTTATTCCTAGGTATTTTTTTGTTGTTGCAATTGGAAAAGGAATTATTTTTCCACTTCTTTTTTCTTACACTTCATTATTAGTGTATAGGAACTCTATGAATTTGTGAACATTGATTTTGTATCCAGAAACTTTACTGTATTTGCTTATTGTTTCTAGTAGTGCTCTTGTGTATTCTTTAGGGTTTTCTATATAAGGAATCATGCCATATGCAAATAATGACAGTTTGACTTCTTTATTTCCTATTTGGATGCCTTTTATATCTTTCTCTTGTCTGATTGCACTCACTAGGACCTCCAATGTTATATTGAATAACAGTGGTGATAGTGGACAGCCTTTCCTTGTTCCTGATCTTAGAGGGAAGGTTTTTAGTTTTTCATCATTAGGTATAATGTTGGCTGAGAATTAGTCATAATGGCCTTTATTATGTTAAGGTACTTTCCTCCTATATTGATTTTGTTAATTGTTTTGATCATAAACTGATGCTGTATCTTCTTGAAGGTTTTTTCTGCTTCTATTAATATAATCATATGATTCTTATTTTTAAATTTTTTATGTGGTGTATTACATTAATTGATTTGTATACGTTGAACCATCCCTGTGCTCTGGGATGAAGCCCAGTTGATCGTGGTGTATAATCTTTTTAATATGTTGCTGTATTCGGTTCACTAGTATCTTCTTTAGGATTTTTGCATATGTGTTTAGGAGAAATATTGGTCTGTAGTTTTCTTTTTATTGTGTTATCTTTACTAGATTGGTATCAGAGTAATATTGGCCTCATAAAATATGTTGAGAAGTGCTGCCTCCTCTTCGATTTTTTGCAAGAGTTTGAGGAGAATAGGTATTAAATCTTCTTTGAACGTTTGGTAGAATTCACTGGTGAAGCCATCTGGTCCTGGACTTTTGTTTTTTGGTAGGTTTTTGATGATTGTTTCAATTCCCATAGTGCTGATCGGTCTATTTAGATTTTCCAGATCTTCTTGATTCAGTCTAAGAAGATTGTATTTTTCTAAGTATTGGTCCATTTCTTCTAGGTTATTAAATTTGTTATTATATACTTTTTCATAGTATTCTTGCATAATCCTTTGTATTTCTGTGACGTCAGTCTTAATTTCCCCTCTTTCATCCCTCATTTTGTTTATTTGTGTCCTTTATCTTTTTTCTTTAATGAGTCTAGCCAGGGGTTTGTCAATTTTATTAACCTTCTCAAAGAACCAGCTCTTTGTTGCATTTTTTTCTATTGCTTTTTTGTTTTCAATTTTATTTTTTTCTGCTCTAATTTCGACCATTTCTTTCCTTCTGTTAACTTTAGGCCTCATTTGTTCTTCCTTTTTTAGTTTTTTAAGATTAAGTGTTAGGTTGTTTATATGGGCTTGTTCTTGTTTTTGGAGGTAGGCCTGTAATGATATGAAATTTTCTCTTATGACCACTTTTGCCATGTCCCAAAAGTCTTGACATGTTATACTATCATTATTATTCATTTCTATGTATCTCTTGATCTCTCTTTTTATTTCTTCTCTGACCCAGTTATTCTTCAGTAGCCTGTTGTTTAATTTCCATGTATTTGTGGTTCTTCCTGCTTTCTTTTTGCAGTTGATCTCTAATTTCAAAGTGTTATGATCAGAGACTACGGTTGGTATGATTTCAACCCTCTTATATTTGTTGAGGCTATGTCTGTGTCTCAGTATGTAGTCAATTCTTGAGAATATTCCATGTGCACTAGGAAAGAATGTGTAAGCAGCTGTTTTGGGATGGAAGGCTCTGTAAATGTTAATTATGTCTATTTATGGATGTTATTTCCTTATTGATTTTCTGATTGGATAATTTGTCCATATCCGATAGTATAGTAGGGTATTTAGATCCTCTACTACAATCGTGTTTTGGTCTGTTTCTCCCTTTAATCCTGTTAGCAACTGCTTTACATATTTCAGGGGTCCCTGATTGGGAGCATAGATATTAATAAGTGTTATGTCTTCTTGGTGCATGATTCTCTTTTTCATTATGAAATATCCCTAAGTATCTTTCTTTACCTTTTTGATTTTGAATTCTATTTCATCCTATATTAGTACCACTACTCCTGCTTTTCTCTGAATGCCATTTGCTTGAAGTATCATTTTCCACCCTTTCACTTTGAGTCTATATTTGTTTGTAGCTGAGACGTGTCTCCTGAAGGTAGCATATGGTTGGGTTTTGTTTTTTGATCCATTCTGCAACTCTATGTCTTTTTATTGGTGAGTTCAGTCCATTTACATTAGAGTGATTATTGAAATATGAGGTCTTCTTATACCCATTTTATCTGTTGCTTTCTGGTAGCTCGGTGTTTCCATTGCTTCCTTGTCCTTGTGTTTCTGTTTTCTTTATTTTGGTTAGCTTTTGTGGATTTTCCCTCAGATTCTTCTTGTTTTATGTTTTATACTTCAGTTCTGAATCTTCTGTGTGTGGTTACCATTACGAATATGTAAAAGGTAGTTACATATTTACAGTCATCTTTTTTTTTCTGCTCGTGCCTTATCTCCATTCCCCTTTGTGAATTTGGATCTTTGAAACCTCTCCTTTTCAGTCATTATTGTCTCAATTTGTCCCTATGTATGCTGTCCCTATGTATGCTATAGCAATTCTTATTATTTAAGCTTATAATGCCCTGTTTTTAGTAAAGGATATACTCCTCTGTTTCTATTTGCCTGATAGTCAACTTACTCCTAATTATGTTTTTTTTTTTTTTTTTTTTTTACATTTTGTTTTAGGTGAGCTGACCCCTTTCAGTATTTCCTGTAGGGCAGGCCTCATAGCGGAGAATTTCCTCAATTTTTGTTTGTCTAAAAAGGTCTTAATTTCTTCTTCATATCTAAAGGAGAGCTTAGCTGGATACATTATTCTAGGCTGGCAGTTCCTTTCACTTAATAGTTTGAATATTTGATTCCACTCCTTTCTGGTTTGCAAGGTATGTGATGAGAAGTCCGACAATAATCTAATGAGTTTTCTTTTGTAGGTTACCATATTCTTTTCCCTAGCTTCCCTGATTATTCTGTCTTTGTTATTGATTTCTGGTAATTTTAATACAATGTGTCTTGGTGAAGGCTCTTTAAGTTGAGATAATTGGGTGTTCTATTGACAATTATCAAGCTTCTGCTCATTCCTTAGATTTAGAAAATTCTCATCAACTATTTGTTTGAAAATGCTTTCTAGTCCGTGCTCTTTTTTATCGCATTCAATAATTCCCATTATTTTTATGTTTTCTCCCCTGAGGGTATCAGCTGGTTTTTGAATTTCTCTTTCATTATTTTTCATTCTTCGATTTCTCTTTTCTTCCTTCTGATTTATTTCTAAATTTCTGTCTTCAATATCACTGATCCTTTCCTCCATTTGGTCGACTCTATTTCCCAAGCATGCTCTTTCATTTTTCAACTCTTGCAGTGTTTGTTTTTTTATTTCCAGAAGATCTATTCTGTTCTTTTGAAGGATTCAATATTCTTGTTCTGCTCATCTAGATGTCTTTTTATTTCCTGAAATTTTTGATATGACTTGTTTTGGAATTCATTGAGTTTTTTCCAAAATACTGTCCTGAATTCCCTGTCATTTAAGTTGCATATTTCTATATTTGTAAGCTTATTTTCTCTTTCTTTCTGAGATGTCTTGTCATCTTGGTTGTTCATTGTGTTTAATGGACTATTTCTCCACCTGGGCATTAATGGAAATGTATTCTGCTTTTTTCCAGAAATATTTATTATATAAAGGTCTCCCTTTAGCCTGCTGCAAGGAAGGTGCTTTTCTTTTGGTTTCAAGTAGGTGGTGTCTAGCCTCTTGAATCTCTGCTTTATATAAAGCCTTAATAATGCCTTTTTATTTTCTTGTAGATATTTAATCATGCTTGCTATCTTCAGTCTCTGTTCCTATCAGCATTAGCAACAGTTTCGGTTGCTATCTTCAGTCTCTGTTCCTATCAGCATTAGCAACAGTTTCGGTAGCATTTGCTCAGATTCCGCTGGGGCTCCGCAATGTTTGGTCCTGAAGTATGAGGGGAGAAGCCCTCATGGTTGGGAGTTGGGGGATCAGCAACCGTATCTGGTTAAAATCAATTATTATTTTCTGCTGGCTGTTTCTCTGCTTTCTGCCCTGATGACTGGGCCCTGCCGTTGGCCGCATAGAGCTCACAGCTCTCCCAGGCAGGAATACTCACTGCACTTTCTCCCCTCCTCCTCCTCCTACAGAAAGCTCTGGTGACTGCAAGAGGCAGCTTCTTTGTTTCTCCCAGTCCACTGCCCAACACCCAGGGTTTTGACCTTCGGTAAATCTTATGCGCAGATCCCACGTTCAGACATGCTGATGTGCAGTTTGGGTGTTTTTGTTGAGTTTCAGGTGTTCAATTTATCGTTATTTCGAGGAGAGAGATCTGGGGACGTCTCTCACTCTGCCATGTTTCTCCAAATCTCCTTATGCAGGACACGCAGGCCTTTGGGGGAAGATTTTCAACTTAATAATAAGCACATTTTAATCTCAACTTGAAGAACTTTTAGCATTTTCGTAAGGCAGTTATAGTGGTGATGAACTCCTCACCTTTTGTCTGTGTGGAAGTCTATCTCTCCATTTCTAAAGGACAGCTTTGTCAGGTAAAGTATATTTGGGGAGCAGTTTTTGCTTTCAGCAATCTGATTATATTACCACACTCTCTCCTGGAATGAAAGGTGTTTGCTTCAAAATCTACTGATAGCCTATGGAGATTCTGTTGTATGTGAATTTTTTTATTTTTTCTTGCTGCTTTTAAAATTCTTTCTTTGTCTTTGATTTTAGACAATTTTGTTATATTGTGTCCTGGAGAAGATTTTTGTGGATTAAAATTTCTGGGAGACCGATAAGCTTCATGAATTTGGATAATCAAATTTCTCCTCAGATTTGGGAGGCTCTCAGTAATTGTTTCTTTAAATAAGCTTTTTGCCTCTTTAATCCTTTCATCTCTCTCCGTGACTCCAGTAATATGCAAATTGTTTTTCTTAATGATGTCCAATAATTCACATAGGCTTTTGCACTCTTTATTATTTTGTTTTTCTCTGTTTTCCTCAGACTAGATAATTTAAATGACCTATCTTCTACTTCACAGATTCTTTCCTCTGCATAATCAAGTTTGTTATTGATGTATTCTATGCATTTTTCCCAACATTTCATTCATTGTATTCTTCAGCTTCAGAATTTCTGTTTGATTCTTTTATATAATTTCTGTCTCTGTGTAAAACTTTTGGTTTTGTTTGTGTATTGTTTTCCTAATTCTATTAAATTTCTTTTTTCTTTTTGCTGTTATAATAGAGTGTATCCCACTACCCTATCTTCCAAATCACTAATTCAGTTCTCTGCTTCATCTAATTTACTGTTGATTCTCTCTAATATATTTTTTTACAGTTATTGTGTTCTTCAATTTTGACTGGTTCTTTCTTGTTTTCTATCTCAATTTTTAGTTTTCTATTTTTTGTGGAAGTTCTCACTGAGTCTTTTGAACTCTGCATCTGGTGGAGTGCTTGTCTCCACTTTGTTTAGTTTTTTTTCTGGAGCTTTTTTCAGATCTTTTATTTGGGACACATTTTTTTGTTTTGTTTTCTAATTTTAGTTACTTCTCTGTTTATTTTCTGTATTAGATAGAGCTGCTATGTCTTCCAGTCTTGGTAGAGTGTTCTTATGTAGTAAGTGTCTTTTGGGATCTAGTGATGTAGTTTCCCTGGTCATCTGAGCTGGGCGTTACAAGTGTGTCCCTTGAATGGGCTGTGCGTGCCTTCTTCTTATATTTAAGCATTATTTCAGTTGGCACTTCAATGGGAGGAATTGGCCTTCAGGCTAATTGATTATGGGAATTGACCATGATTACAGTGGAGAAGATGTTGTGCAGGGACTGACTCTATGGAATAGATTTAGTTTTTGCAAAGCTCTGCTGCCTGCTGAGTCTGTCTTTTGTGTATTGTTTGTGGATGTGCTCTGCTATGGTTTGAAGCCTGTCACTATGTGTGTTGATTCTGGGGATCTGGTGCAGGTCAAGGTCAGCCGCTGCCTGTGCCTTGCTCAGGGCCATTTGATATGAGCTACAAAGTAATCTGCAGATGATTGCAACTTGTGCCTAGGAGAGGCTAAGCTGTGAACTGAGGAGGGCTGCCTCTATTTCTAGATTTGGAGCTGCTTAGAAAGAGGTACAGGGCATGGCGAGGCTAGATACTTCTTTTTGTGAACTTTTGCAGTTTTAGGAAAGCCCATAGCATGAGCCTCATGACAGACTGTATGAAAAAGCCACTGGAAGCATCTTGAATAGGCCCACACATTGGGCAGGGTTGGGTATCAAGGAATCACCAAGGTGAAGCAAATGGTGGTAGCCAGGTTGATGAGGACTCAGACATAGCACCTGCTTATGCTTGTAGACTGGTCCGTGGGAGGGTTCAACAAAAGAACAGTGGCTTTGTCAGCACTTCTGTCTGGGAGAATCCTTCTCTTCCAACCTTCACTCTAAACTCAGATAATTCATTTCTTCCACATATGTCCCTGGCATCTTTTGAGCTGCTGCATCAGCACTGGAGCTGAGTGACTGAATTCATCAGTGAGGAAAGTTTGGGACTCCAGTAGCACTTCATCTCTCTCAGCTATGATTTCTGCTGGTTTTCACAGCCAGAAGTTATGGAGACTTCTTTTCATGGCAAAAGAAGTTCCCTGGGCTGGGGAATCTGATGTGGTGCTGGGAGCCCCTGTTCTTCTGCGTGGTTCTCTGCATCCAAATATTCCTCCTGATTTTTAACCACAGCTCATTCTATATTCCAACCCCTCCTACCAGTCTTTCTTTTGTGAGTCCTTAGTTATAGGACTTCTGTTTAACTAGACTTTGATGACTCTCAATGATGGTTGTGAGAGGAGGTGAGCACAGCATTTATGTACTTAGCATTCTTGACTGGAAACTTGTGGGAGAGTGGAATTCTTAAGATTATATTCCTTATCTCAGTCCTTCAAAGCGAAGTCATTGCTGAAAGCCCTTCATTTGCTTTCCTTAGTGTGGTGCCGTATACTCAAATTTGTGTGCTTTCTCTCACAGGATCAGGCCAGTTTTCTGAGCATGCTCACTAGCTATCTGCAAAGGCTTTCACCAATCTTGAAAGCATGCACAGGGTGCTGGCCACTGAAGAAGGTATGTGGATGGAGTACACAAAGTGTTAGAAGTGCCCGTGGGCCAGTTGGAGGGATCCACTCATGAGGTTTTTCCAGTGTCTCCTCAACATGCTTTCTGATAGAGTTCCCAAAGCAGTTAGGAGTGTCCACGTCCATTTGATGCCTTCTGAGAGGCCCTGTTGCTATTTTCCCAAGCCCCCACTTCTGCTATTTGTGCAGCATACCTCAACATTACATATGAGGTGAAAAAGAAGTGGGTGGTTCTCTTTGGCAGGATCCTGCATAACTAGCAAACTGAAGGCTCACTAATGTCCTCTCACTTTCTGTCATGGGAAAAAAAAATGTGGGCTGAGAAGATTTGACACTGAGCTACATGCCTTAGGGGAGAGATGACACAGGTAAAGTTCCTTTTACAATCTTCAATGCCCCCAATCTTGAATTTTTCTTTTCTCCAATGACGTGTTAGATATTTGCTGCTAGACTCTCAGACTTCCAAAAAGGCACTCTTATCTATGATTGATTGTTAACATTGGTGTTCTTTGGAAAAAGATGTTGAAAGCTCTTATCCTCTCATTTTGACGATGTCATTCAACTCTTTCTCAATATTTTATTACTGAAAAATATCGAAAACCATTGGTTTTCAAACAGTTAATAGGTGGCAAAGTTGGAAATGAATATTAAATTTGTCTGGCTCTAAAGACCAGGTTTCCAAACCTCTTTTCAAAATTATCAGGTGCAAATTAAACATAGGATATTCTCAAATTCAGACACACCATATGGCTGTGCTAATATAATCAAATATTCTTCTTAAGATTGTATTTGTGCAATTTAAGGATTATCTAAGAGTATTACTTTTCTAATTTAATGCAACCAGCATTCTGGACACTTGATTGACTATTATCAATAAGGACAGAGATGGATGAAGTCATTTTGCATCTAGATGAAGATGAGAACTCATAATTGTAAGCTAAAAAAAAAAAAACAAGTTTAGAAATTATTGGGAGATATTTTCCTTGATTCTTTGTCTCTGTTAAATGTTCATTGTTTACAATTTACTAGAAATGTTGACAATGTTGTTCACTTGTAGCTCATCTTTTGCTATTTTGCATGAAAATGCTTTTATTTAAAAGTCATATAAAAGAATTCTAGAACTTCAATGGAAATATCTAAATGAAAATATTGAGAAACTAGCTCCTTACCAGAATTTATCAGGCTGTTCATGTTTATGTAGTCAAACTTTACCCAAAGCTTTAGATCAATAAACTACCAAAAACATTTTTGTTTTTCTCTAAAAATGAAAGCAATATAATCCTCAAGAGACACTGTTACTTCTTCATTTAAAAAATCATCCTATTTATAAAAGGACAAACACAAACAAACAAAAATATATAAGAAAGAATATAAGCCAAAGAAAAATTCTCTGATCCTCAATTTGACATGAACAAAGAGCTCTTAAGTGATATTATACACATTTATTACCACAAATTAAAATTGGTTCTTTAGGAAATATGAATTTTTCTAAAGTGCTCAAAGGCTTGACTATCCTATTTAACAAACAAAAACTGATTATTAAACCAGTCTTGGTCTTCGCAAAAGAACTGAGATAAATAGAGTGAAGTCTTAAATATTTATTTGGGGTATTGAACAAAAGAAAGAGGATACTTAACTGGTCACAATCAAAATTGGGCCTATTCTCAGCACAAAATAATTAGCACAAAATAATTACCAGGGAGTAATTTTTCCACTGAAGCCACAGGAGTATACAATATAGATGTGGGAGAAGATGGAGTACATCTTCCCTTGGAAACAGAAGATTAAAATAAACAGAGCACATGAGCCAATGAAATATTATTTTCAGACTTTATTTTAACCTTTTTATAAATCAGATGGTCAATTCTGTAATTGCATTATTAACTTTACAATTTTAATAATAATTGCATTATTAACTTTACAATTTTAGCAAAATAATAGAAAGTATAGTCAAGGTTTTTGTCTTTTTCTTTAAAGACAAAGTGTTTACACTTTGTTTAACTTGTACAATTTGTGTAAGTAAAATACACTTGAGAGAGTGAGAGAAGAACTATTGAAGTTCTGTTTATTTATTTTTTTATTTTTTATTTTATTATTATTATTTTTTTACGGTTGGGCAGCAGCAATTGGAAACTAATACATCAAGAGAACCTGAAGAGAAAAAAGAGCAAATAAAAATAAAGCAAAGAATAGATGAGCAGTGAGAGGAATACACACACACACCACACACACCCCCACAAACAAACAAAAGAAGGCATAACATGATTTCATAAAGGAAGTCACTTGAAAAAACAATTAGAAAGAATGGAAAGGAATAGAGAGAAGAACATAAAAGGACAGATGAAGGCAGCAACGCAAAACTTTTCCCTCCCTAGCAATAATCATTAATATGTTATAAAGTACAGAAAATATTCTTTTGCGAGATCTATAGTTCTGAAGTTTCAAAACTTTACACAGAACTAAGCATTCAATTCCAAGAGAAAATAAGAAAACCTGTTTAAATTAAAAAAAAAAAATGAAAAGTGACATCGCTTCATTTCAAAAAATATTTGTCTTCCAAATTGAGGGAGATATGTAATTTGGCTTATGTCCCTTTACCTCTTCCACTTCAAGCTTTTTTGTTAGAATGTTTAATTTTCTGATCCTTTGCCCAGAAAAATAGAGCTAGAGGAAAACATTCTCAAGTGAACACAACCATAAAATGCTGCTTCAAATCCTCTCTTATAAGAAATTACATAAATTCATTTTCCAGACATGCTTTTATCAGTTTACAATTATAATTGAAAATTACAGTGAGTTACTTAAAAGCACTGCACATTGTGTGAAACTTGTCTTGCAATAGAACTAGTATTAAATGGACAACTGTATGTCTGAGAGCTATTACCAACCTTTAGCCTTGCATACAACGTACATGGAATGGGTAGCTAGCGAATATTGAACGTATTTAAGGATAGAGTTCCTATCACATATTATGTGGCAAAGCTTGTGATAGTTTCTAGGGCAAAATAAATGAATATAAACACAGTCTCTGGTCTCAAGACATTTAAAATCTGATCATTTTATCCGCAATAAAAATAGCATATGTATTTTTTAATATAGGTTTTAAAGTGGAAATAAATTGAAAAAAAATGGTAATGCTTTGGTGCTTACCATTTGGAAACAGTCTATGGAATGCTAGTTTTTGTATATGGTAGGTGTCTAACCCCTAAAGACTCAGAAAGGAATACAGATAAATGCATCATGCATAACACCACATTGTAGCTCTTATGAGTATTGACTTTAGTTACAGATCGTAAAGTTCAAATCTTTACTGTCAACAGATCTGTTGTTCAGAGTGTGTTATTCAACCTCCCAAAACTTCAGTTCTATTGAATGTGAAACAGAGTGTGTTATTCAACCTCCCCAAACTTCAGTTCTACTGAATGTGGAACACAGCTCTTTGCTAATACTAGTCTCAGAGGATTGTCACTGGTATTGCTTGAGATAATGTATGTAAAGCATTTGCCGCAGTGTTTTTCACATATTAGGTGCTTAGTAAATTCTTTTGGTGTGAATAGTAGCCATTTTAAATTATGAATGCAAACCTCTAACATAAATACCTGTAGATAAATATTAATTTGATGTATTTTGATTTTAGGGGTACTTTGATTTCATTTTGAGACACTCCACCTAAGAAGGAAGATTGTGTAGGTTTTAAAAAAGGTGAAATAGATTTAAAATTAATTTTCCTACATTGAACATTTTAAATATATCTACATTTTGAATGTAAGAATCAAGCTGAAAATTCTGATTTGGGATCATTACTACAAACTGAAATTGTTATTTTAAAGAATAAAACTTTCCTAGAATAAGATTACTTCTGTTAAAAAGAGTTACTAAAATAACATAGTTTATTTAAAAAGTACCTACTAAGTAGCACTTGAACACATATTCATAGCAATAATTTTAATACACATAGTTTAAAAGTACAAGTTTCACAAGCCATCTAAGACATAATGAAATATGTAGAATATAATATATAGAAATATAAAATTTGTAGATTTTGAATATAAAAAATATAAATTTTAAATTTTGTAGATTTTAAATATAAAAAATGTAGAATTTCTGTGTTTTAATGTACTATAACTTTGATAAACTTTTTTTTAATTAAGAAAAAGAACCACGGCTTTCATGTATGCATTCCAGTGCCTAAAATAATCCCATCACAAAATACCTGCTCAATCAACATTTTATTAATTTATTTAATTTCTATAATATCGACTCTATTTAACAGAATATTCTAGGCTACCTAGACTACATCAATCTAATTTATAGGCTATATCTATATTATACAATGTAAGTCTAGTTCTTCAAAACAATGTGCTTACCTGTGAGAAATAAATGTTATTTACAAATCTGAGAATTGCTTTAATGGGTCAGATAAAGTTTCATATATGTATATAGCAAATACTGTAATTATAATAAAAATAATTAGGGAAAATCAAGCAATAAGATAGGGATTTCAGCCTTTATGTTGTTCTGCTGTTAATCTCATTGTCATTTCTTTATAGGTTAAGTGTACATTTTTAGTTCCCTTCTCCTCAATAATTTTCTTTGTGTTTAGAAAGAAAAGTATCATTAAATATATATGTTTCTTATTTATATGATAGATATGTTCTGTGCTTCTAGTGTGTATGGAATCATCCTTGTCATCAATTCTAGAAATATATATAGAATTTTATCCATTAGCTATATGCTCTTCTCTTTAGTTCTCTTGAGATGTATTCAGGCATTCTCACTCTATCCTCTATGTTTATCCTCCATGTCTTTATTTATTATTCTCCATCTTTATTAAAGTATAATAGATAATTAGTTGCTCATATTTGCATTGTCCAATTCAATGAGTTTTTTCAATTGTAGTTGGCATACAATAATATATTAGTTTCACTTGTACAGCATAGTGATTAGAGATCTATATAACTCATGAAGTAGTCACCCCACTAAATCAAGTAACCCTCTTCCCCCTTATGTATTTTTTACAATATTGTTGACTATTTTCCTTATGCTACACTTTATATCTCCATAACTATTTTTGTACATCTTAATCCCTTTGCTCTTTTTCACCATCCCCGCAATCCCCACTCCCATCTAGTAGCCCTCAAATATTTTTTGTATCTATGAGTTTCTTTCTGTTTTTGTTGTTGTTGTTTATTTTGTTCCTTAGATTCCACATGTACATGAAATCATGTGGTATCTTTCTTTCCTTATCTGACTTAATTCATTCAGCTCAATACCCTTTAGGTCCATCGAGGCAATGTCTTTTTCCATCCCTTTCCTTTCAGCCTGTGTCTTTTAACTTGAAAAAAGTTTCTTGTAGGTAGCATATGTAGAAGTCTTGTTTTCTCATCCATTCAGCTTCCCTACTTTTAGGTTGGAGCACTTAATTCTTTTGCATTTGAGGTGCTTGTTGATAAATATGTAGTTATTACCATTCTTTATTCATGTTGTTGATTCATGTTTTTTCTTCTTAAAGAAGTCCCTCCAATACTTCTTATAATACTGGCTTGGTGTTGATGAATTCTTTTAGCTTATTTTTGTCTGGGAAGCTCTTTATTTGTCCTTTGACTCTAAATGATAGCTTTCTCGGATAAAGTATTCTTGGTTGTAGATCCTGAGTTTTCAACACATTAAATGTTTTGTGCCAAGCCCTTCTGTCCTGTATAGTTTCTTTTGAGAAATCAGCTGCCAGTCTTATGGGAGCTCCTTTGTAGGTAACTCACTGCTTTTCTCTGGCTGATTTTAAGATTCTCTCTTTATACTTAACCTTTGGCATTTTAATTATGAGGCGTTTTGGTGTGGGTCTCTTTGGGTTCATTTTGCGTGAGGAGACTCTCTGAGCTTGCTGAAGTTGAATGTCTATTTTCTTCATCAGATTAGGAAAGTTTTCCATCATTATTTCTTCAAATATATATTCAACTTCTTGTTCTCTCTCTTCAGGTACTCCCATGACATGGATGTTGTTACTCTTAATTTTGCCCCATAGGCTCCTTAAATTATGATTATATTCTTGGTTGCTTTTTTCTTGCTGTTCTGGTTGGTTGTCCTTGGCTTCTCAACCCTCTATATCGGTGTTTCGATTCTCTTCTTTCTGCATTTTGTCGATTCCCTCTAATATACTCTTTTTCTCAGATAATATATTCTTCATTTCTGACTGGTTCCTTTTTATAATTTCCATTTCCATTTTTGTGATTTTTAACTTTTTGTTAGAATTCTCACTGAGTTCATCTACACTTCCCTTAATTTCATCGAGAATCTTTATAACCAGTGTTTTGAACTCTGCATCTGTGAGATTGCTTGACTCCATTTTTCCTTGATCTATGTTCTCTTCTTTCATATGATTTCTGCTTTTTTGTCTTCCCATTTTGACTGCCTTTCTGTGTCTGTTTCTATGTGCTAATCAAAGCTCCTAAGTCTCCTGATCTTATTAGCATGGCTTTGTGCAGCACCGTCCTGAGAGGGGTTCAACTGCAGGCCAAGTTTAGTACCAGCCTATACCCCTCTGGGGTCATCTGTGAAGATTCAGCAAGCAATCCGCCAATGCTGTGCTTATACTTTCCTCAAAGCCATGTCTGAAACCAAGATCAGCTGCCACTAGTGTGAGTCTTGGTACTGCTTAGCAAGTAGCACAAGACTCCCAGAGGACACAACTGACTGGCTTTGGTGGGGCCGTAAATTGGGAGAGGCAGAGTTTCAGGGAATTCTTTGAGCAGAGCAACCTCTGTTATCCGGTTTGATAATATCTCAGATATGGCAACACTGTACTGCATACAGAGAGTGGGGAGGGCTCAACAGAGGAAGAATGGATACCGCTGGCACTTCCGCCTGGGAGAAAGCCTCACCTCCAGCACTCGCTCTGACAACTCAGTGTCCCCCTGTAAGTCCCTGGTGTCCCCCAAGTAGCAAATCCAGCTCTGGTGCTCAAAGGGAGCAGGTCCGTCACTGTGAAAGTCCACTCGCAGACATGGCCCCTTTAAGAGGCATCTGCAGCTGTCACTGCCATAGCCTTTGTCTTACTCAGCTGCTGCAGACCAGGCAGCCTCATGTCTCTTCCCCCTCCTACCTTCTATTGGTGCAGGTTGATTAATTATTTCTCTTCTTTGTTGTAGTGCTTCTGTTCATCTAGATCCCAGGTGACTCTGATTGCTGTTTGCTCCGTGTTTCCATCTCAACTTTGTTGTGGTCACAAGAGGGGATGAGCGAAGCTTTTATCATCTACGCCATTTTTTAATCTAACTAAAAGATTATCTATCCTCCATGTCTTTTAATATCTTCTTTTATATAGCTTCCTATTCACTAATTCTCTTTTTAATTATGTTTAATCTGAGAATTAATCTGTCTAGTGAGTTTCTTATTTCACAATTCTACTTTTCATTTCAGGAAATAAATTATTTTTCTATACGTCTGTTTACTTTGATCGTTTTTTGACATCTGCTTATGTTTGAGTGAATCCTTTATTTATTTTAATTGTATATGTAGATATTCTACATTTTTAATGAATTATTGCAATTTCTGCAATCCCTGGGGGATTAACTTGTTGCTTTTCACTTCTATTAATTCTTTTCATTGTAGTTCACTTTGTAGTAGTATGTTTGATAGTCTGTTTTGTTGATTTGTTTCTCAGTCTTATTTTATAGGAGTTCTACAGGATAACTTAGAATAGAATTTTTTTTCTATTTCGTTAGTAATTTGAGGGTATCTCCAACCTAAGACCATTTGGCGCTTTCAGTTCAGAGAAGGAATTAAGTAAATATCACCTTCTTCACCTTCTGTTTTCTTCAAAGTTCAGAATCCTTATCAGGAATCCAACTTTAGAGCAACTCTCATTCTTCTAGCTACTGGTTGCTTTGACCAAGCTCCCCAATGCCCTGGATTCCTGCTTCTGTGGTCCAGCCTCCCAGTTTCTGAAACCTAAGGTACCACCGAAGCCCATCTCCTGGCCTTCAGGTCAGCCTTCGTTAACCATGGGCCTGGCCATGACTTATTTTGTTTTGAGTGACCAAATATAAAAACAAACAATGTCCAAACCATTTATAAAAATAGAACTTTGACCCATAACCTGCAGCAACCTTCCCAGGAAATCAACCTCTCATCTAGAATAAATAATCCAGGAAGCCAAGCTGTTATAAATTAGACTTGCAGAAAGCCAGATTGATATTTCTAGTGATAATCAGCAAGATAAATAATAACTTCTGTAACAATTAGCTGCAAATGTCTTGGACTTGATTAATAACTGACACTTCTCTAATTTTTCATGTTTCCAAATTAGGACCAACAAGAGAAAGATGAATATGTACTCCTAAGCAGTAACATAGAATGGCATACTTCTAGTTAGCTTGCCTATACCCTCCATGCCAACAGCTTCCAATCACAGCATACCTAAAACCATCTCTTTTTTTCCACTATAAAGCTTTCTTGTTCCTCTGCTTACTGAAACACAAGTGATGGTGGCTGACTCCCTTGCAAGCTCTAAATAAATAGTATTTGCTTTTCTCATTTTGTTGGTCTTCACTTTTAATTACAAAGTTTTTTTTTTCTTTTTCTTTTTCTTTTTATAATCGGAGTTTTTCTTGAGTTCTCTCCCACCTTTTTATAAATGAACAAAAGGAGTCTGTTGGATATAAGATATGGTTGTTATGATACAAGAAGTTTCCTTAGAACTTTTGGTCATCGTATGATACTAAAATTGGAAATTATTTGTAGATAATTTTACTAAACTCATCTCTTAGGGTAAAAATTCTAGAGAACAATTATAAGAGCAGAAGAATACAAATGACTTTTATTCCCCAAATTTTCAAGTTATTTCTTTTTGTTCTCTCTCTCTTTTTCCATTGTAATGTCTTTTAGACAGTGCTTCTAATGCTTCACTTGAATTTTGATTTTTTAAAACAACTCCACTCTAGCCTGATATATTTTTACATAAGCAAAATATTTGACAGACAAAAGTATCTAGATATAAAGTTAGGTTTTCCTTTGCAAATCATTCAAAATGGCCATGAAAGCAAGTGTTACCCTTCATAACTAGTCACATAAAATTTCTTAATAAACCCACTTTTGTCAACAATGATTGACAAAGATTGCAATGTCACTTTTTCTGTTTAGTATTTCAGTTGAGCACTAAGGGGCACAGCCACCCTCTGAGGCAATTCTGCACATCATCAACAAACTCAACCCACACGTAAGTACTCATGCCAGTTACCATTATAGATTTATAAATATTTACAATATCTTCATGTGTGAAAACCTAGTCAACAATTTAGTCTACTGTAGAGAAGTAAATTGACAAAGAACAGTCCATATCATCTTATTCTTAATTGTTCTCATTTCTCATTGCATTTTATTGTATAGTTCTATCCTTTTTTCTAGTCTCACACTTAATTGGTTCTACAAGCAAGAATGCAAATTTTTTCAACCATTAAGGTGTAATCTCAAAACAACAAAATTTTCAGTTCTTAATGATAGAAAATAAATCTCCTTTCTCTTATGTAAAATGTACTCTTTTCTTAGTACATTTTGGCTTTTGTATATGACTAGTAGAGTTCTTCATTAGTGGGCATATAAGAATAAATGAATGTATATGTTCTATTAATGCTTTTAAAATCATACATTATCACACAACTAAGATTTTACCATGGGCCATTAGAATTAATCATTTAATTTTTTTTTTGACCTTGAGAGAACACAAATTTATTATCTTATAGTTCTGAAGGTTAGAAGTCTGAAAGGGGTCTCACTGAGCTAAAATCAAGGTGTCATCA
Organism: Pteropus vampyrus; assembly: GCF_000151845.1. Classification (NCBI taxonomy): domain Eukaryota; kingdom Metazoa; phylum Chordata; class Mammalia; order Chiroptera; family Pteropodidae; genus Pteropus; species Pteropus vampyrus. The sequence continues at coordinate 735,268 of NW_011888814.1, forward strand.
GGGCTGTATGTCATTTAAAATAGTAATTTGAAGTACCAAGTAGTAGATTAATTTTAATTTTTCTAAAGTAAGTATAAGAACAGGGAAAATAAAACTTCTTAAGATAAAAGAGTATTTAGTAAAATTTAGATAATTTCTTAAGATCAAAACCTATTATTTCTTTTGACTGTTATTTAGGACTTTTAAGGGAAATGTTAGCAAGGTCTTTTTTTTTTTCTTCCTTGAATAATGAAGATCTCTGATCCCCCAAAATATTCCTAATAAAATTTATATTTTATTTACTTAATAGATACTTGAAATATTTCTGGTTACATAGAAAACATAACAGAATAAGCACAAAGCCAAGCCATGATTTAAAATAACTTTGTCGCCTAATAGACACAGAAATAATGATTAATGCTATTAGTTTAACATAGATTTGGGATTCCAAAGATCACACAAAGTTATCTAGTAGGCTGAAAATGCCCTTTCCTAGTGGGGGAAAAAAAAATCAGGTTCCTAATCCCTGCAAACTGTTACCTCATATGGAAAAAAAAAAAAAAAAGATCTTTAGAAATAGGATGAATTTAAGGATCTGAGATAGATAAATTATTCTGGATTATCTGGGTGAGCCCCAGATAATCACATGTGTTTTTATAAGAGACAAGCAAAGACAGAGTTTATATATACAAAGAAGGGAAGTTAATATGCTCATGGAAGAAAAGTTTAAAGTGATACAGCCACCAGAAGTTGGAAGAGAGAGGAATGGATTCTCCCTGACAGCCTTGGGGATGTGAGGGTGGGGCCAGAGTACAGCTTTTCAGACTCCTGGTCTTCAGAATGATAAGACAATGACTTTCTGTTTATTAAAGCCACAAAATTTGTGGTAATTTGTAACAGTAGCCACAGGAAACTAATACACACACACATATGTACACAATTTGAAGCATAAATGACTGTTATATTCAATATACTGAATTCAGAAAAGCACAGCATCAAAAAATATTTATAATTATTAATGCATAAAAGTAACTTTTAAAGTATCCAAATTTTATTTATTTAAGAAAACTATGTAAGTCTAGAAATGGGTTAGTTGATAAGAAATGAGTGCACTTGTTTTATAACCAATATTTCTTGTTAGAAAACTAACTTTTAAGGCTACTTGCATTGTTATTTGCTCATTGTTTCCTAGTCTGGGAGAAAACGACATAAAATCAATGAAGTGTTTGTTTTAGTTGCCAGAAACTTAATGTGAGGGAATAAAATCTACTTAGCATGAAGTCAGTTCTTTTTACGATGAGGAACTTTTATTTTTGAGCCATCTAAGCCATGTTATGTGTCTATGAAAGAAAAATCTGGTTTATAGAAAGAAAACAATGGGGTTTTGTTTCTAAGTATCTGTTAATATGGAAATAGTCAATACAGGAGGCTAAATGCAATTTTTTTGTGCAAGAAACATGTAGAAAAGGATATTTTGATAAACTAACAATAAGAAAACTAAAACAATTATGAAAAAGACTTCACACTAATTAACTGAAGCAATTTTAAAATTCCAATTCAGGTAATTTAAACCAAGCCTTTAATTTTAAATTTCTTTTACAAGAGAAAAACAAAATAAAACACAACAAAAAACTTCAGTATCCATTAGGTTTGATCACATATTGAGGCATACTAAATAGCACTTACCAAGATAACAAATCATCAATAAATATCTATATCTGCAATAGATATAATAGTAGGAAATAGAAAAGCAAATTGTTTTGAACTTCAGAACAGTCCTGAAGATTCTAAGCAGTGAGAAAAGACTGAAAAACCACACACAAACAATCTCTAAAGTTAGAGAATAATCCCCAAGGTCACCCTTACTTCTGACACCAATTGCAAGTCTGGGGTCTCCATGATTACCCTCAGGTTTTAGAATTTTCTAGAGGGACTCAAGAAGATCACTGAAAGCTGATATACTCATGGTTACAATTTACTGCAATAAAAGGATACAGACTAAAATAAGCCAGTGGAAGAGATACACGGGGCCAATTCCAAGAAAGTTCCACATGTGAAACTTCCAATTGTCCTCTCTCAGTGAGGTAACGGACAATACTAAATTTCCACGAATTGTGTATGACAATGCATATGGACTATTGCTAACCAATCAAGTATGCCAGAACTTGGGATTCCAGAGTTTTGGGGTGGCTTTATCCCCTAAATATGGTTGGCCACCTACATGGCTTACTGCAGTCTTTAAGCCCTTGCCTTAAATTACGCTGTTAAACTATCTGACATGGCCCAAAGACCTCAGATAAACAAAGACACTCATTCAGCATAACATTCAAACAGCTTAGAGATCATCTTCCAGGCCCCAAGGAACTAGGTTAATTATTTACCACACATTTCTCTAATTTTTCTACTACTATACAATTTCCATATTTTGAATATTGCAAAACAAGATCAAATTCTAACTCTATTAATATTTATCCAATTTTATGCTCTTCTTTCTTCCTTCTTCTTCAATAGCTCATAGACATGAACAATTCAAAATGGAACACTTGCTTCTGAATGCTAATTTTGGATTTAAAAGCTCAAGCCTATTTTTAAAACATATACATTTGCCATTCATAGCATGTAGCATACACACTGTGCCTGAAGTTCACATCCATTCAAAGAAACTGAATTTTTAAAATTTGTTTAGTCACACATTCCCTAGTAAGAACCACAATGTCTCCAACGCTGTTGTTCAGCCACGTGGATGTTAATGTAATGAGATGACCATTATTTCAGTTCAAAATAAGCACATTTCAATACAAATCTAATCTTGCCAGTGGGCCTTTTAAATATTAAACTGAGTTCTAACAGAGGAAGTAATTCCTGATATAATAAAGACTATGCAAAAATATTTTAGAAAACCTAAATTTTTATCAGTCAATATAGAAAATGATTTCAAAGTAAAAATAAATGTATAAATAAGCAGGAAGAAGATAAATGGTACAACTACAGGAGCCACAAAGGTAGTGAGACAGTATAATTGTGCCTATCAATAAAAATTCTGGATGAAATAAAAGGTAAGCACAGTTGTAACAAAGTAGTTACACTGTATCCAAATGTTTTTGTTTGAGATGATTTGTCAAGTCATAAATATAAGTCATGACCAAGACCTGGAATAAATTCAATCAGTGGAAAGTATTAGATAATTTATTTTACAATTATAAACTCAATTCTAAGTTTGAAAACTTTAGAATGATTCATGAAATATACTGTTGTTTATATTGACAAAATGATGTTGAGTAGCACTTTTTCTATATGATCAGTTATTTACTTTTTCACTTTGAATATTTCTAAGTCTCGGGCAAAGATTCCATCAATCAGTGATGACCACTCTATATCACATCTTCACTGATTTTGTGGACAAGTTTAGAAGTAAAAAGAGAATTATTTGTCTTCTTTGAACATTAATTGCTTCAGTTTTTCTTTCCTAAAATACGATGTGTCACTTTGATAGCTCTGATAGCTTGTGCTGAGAGGTAATCATACAGAATTTTTTTCCTTTTTATCAATTAAAGGAGTAATGTTATCTATAGTCCATCTGAATAATTAAAATTCAGTCTTACTATTAAGTTTATTTTACTTATTTTTTTTCCATCAAACATTATTTCAGTTTTCCTTCTCCATTTGAAAGCAATACAATTGATGGTTAACATCATCACTATCACAATAACTACATGCCAGTTAATCATGTGCTATATGCCAGACTCTAAGTATACTACATGTATTATCTCTTTTAAATCTCATGACAATCCTGTGGTAAATGTCATTATTATTCTTATTTTATAGATAATTAATTGAAAAAATGAGAGTTAATTAAACTTATTCATGCTACTTAGCTAGTACATAGTGGGTCTAGGATCTGAATCCAGGGATCTGGTTTCAGAGCTTATGTTGTTAGCCAATATAATACCCTAGTATTAAAAGTATGTTGTGCTCCTATATTTTACTAAAAAGAGTTTTAAAAATATAATTCTAGATATTTTTTTAAATGTAAAGAGAAGCTTTATACAATAATTAGTAATAGTAGATCAAATTTAAATAACTGCTCTAGAAGTATGTCCTCTCGGTCTCCCACCACCAAGCTTGGTTAGACTTTATCTCATTTAAAGATAAGTTAAAATTAATCAAAGTTAAGGACTAATAATTTATTTAGTCATTAAATATTCATTGAGACCATATTATACAGCAGAATCATTTCTAGAAACTGATATATACTACAGAGAAACACTCATTTGTGAACACTGAGAGATACATATAGAGGTCATTTGCCGCATCATTTATAGGACATGTCGTCTCTGTCACAATTACTCAACTTTGTCATTGCAGCAAGAAAGAGGCCACAGATAATAGGTAAATAAATAGGCAATGCATGTTACAAAATAACTTTATTCCCCCACAAAAAATAGGCTGAAAACTGGATTGTACTATAGTACTATTTTATGTGATGCTTATTTAATATAAATTGTATGTTACTGTATATATGCAAACTGCTTCTTTCATTACATCATATATGTTGGAGAAATCTATTTTTTAACTTTTATAAGTAGCAGTCCTGTTTATTAGTATATAGCTTATATAGCCATTCTTGTTTTGGTAAAAATTTTGGTTGTTTTCATTTTTTCTTTATAAAAAATATTTTTATTATTAAGTAAAATTTTAATATAATTTTTAATTTTAATTTATTCTTATATGTGTTTTTCAGTGCTTTATATATGTATATTGATGGGTTGAACCATGAAAGATGGAAAGAGTGCTTTTATGTATATATGTAGGTAAGTAGGTAAGTAGATAACTAAGTAAGTAGGTATGTATTTCAATAATGAATCCCCAAGGGCAATATTTTAAGTGAAATCTATATATCTTCCCCTGTGTGGTGAAGAGGAGTGGTCTTGTTTTTAATTTCACACTAACTGGGAAGTTCAGGACAGAAACCAAGAATGTCTCCTATCAGCATTATTTAACTTTGTTAATTAGTTCATTTTCTTTTGATTTCAGAAGAACTTATTCATTAAACTATTTTTTTTAATATTATAGGATGGACTGAAATTAAATTTTACAAAAAAAAAAAATGCTATTTCTGTAGTAGAGTATTCCATACCTTTAAGCAAGAAGCAGTATCTTCTCTCTTTAGATAATTTTCCCAAAATAATAAAAGAAAAAAATAAAAAGTGTTTTCTGTTAATTCCTATTGTGTTTATGGCTTAAATACATTTATGGCTTAAATATGGCATTTATTTATATCATTACGCTTTTTTTCTAATTAGTTTGCATGTATAAATTATATTTTTCAAATATGATCAAAAGTTACATATCTTATACCTTGTTCTTTCACTACAATATGCTTCAATATGAGGTACTAGGAGAGAGATAATTGGCTAGGCCACAGTACCTAAATATTTGGTCAAACTTCACAGTTTTGTGAAGGAATTCTTTTTGGATGGGATTAACACATAAATCGGGAGACTCTGAGTAAAGCAGATTGCTCTCCATTATGTGAGTGAGCTTCATCCAATCAGTTGAAGGACTTATGGAAAAGACAGACCTCCTCTGATCAAGAGAGAATTCTGTCAGTAGGCTGTCTTCACACTTAAACTGCAATGCCTCCCTGGGTCTCCAGCCTGCTGGCCTACCTCGAAGATTTTGCATTTGCACTTGCTAACCTCTACAAGCATGTGAGCCATTTTCTTAAAATAAATTAACCTCTTGTATCCACCTCCCTCTCTCTCTATATATATATGTATATTAGATATCTATATATATATATATAGATATATATATATATTAGGTGTAAATACATACACTTTTGGAGAACTGTTCCTAATATAGGTTGATATTTAACATTTCAACAATAGGTGAGAATGGTATAAGAATCTACCAATCAGAGCAGGTGCTAATGTGTCTTAAAAATTAAACTTATGAAAATTATAATACTATTGGTAAAAACTCAGTCTTTCAGAAAATGTGATAATCAAATAAGAGGGAGTTCCCTTATACCCAAACAAAAATATAGTACCATATAACAGCTTAAAGGAGTTAAAAGTTTTAGGATATTGTTAAAAATATTCTTGCTTATCCTTAAAATGACATTTCTTGACCATATTTGACATGGTAAGAATGTCAGAAAATCTATACACTTAAAATTTATGATTAGTTATTAGAATTAATACTTATTACTCTGTACCATGCACTCATCTAAGAGCTTTATGTATATCAGCCAATTTAATCCTTACAACAATTCTGTTAAATAGATACTTTTCTCACAACAACCTATGATGATGTGATAGGTACTATTTATTATCCCTATTTTATAGATGTGGAAAGGAGGTTGGAGAGGTTGAGTAACTGAGCAAATTCACACAGCTCGTAAACCCAAAGAGTTTAGTTCCAGAGTCCTACTTTTAACCACTATGCTACTTCACTTTGTACTTATGTACTTTCTATTATACAGGAATATATTTATTATACTCAGAGCATTTTCTGTTTTTTGGTTTTTCTTCTTTTAAGCCTAGCTTTGCAAGACCTAAGGCTCTGCATCCATCAATAAATACCTTCTTCTCTCTCTCTCTCTCTCTTTTTTTTAATAGTTATAAGCAAGCAAGGGTTATGGACACTAATATTTCTGAAAGAGAGAGAGAAAGAGATGGAATATTTCCTAAGTCATCAAATTTTTAACTACTCAGGTGCAGTAACTTGCATTATTACCTGGCCAGCTTTTCTCAGTACATTTACACGGTGCCTGCAGAATTTTTAGCTTTGTCTAAATGTTTTCATTTGCTACCCAGTGACGACAATTATTTGTCTCCTCCTTTTTCACAGACTCTTGATCTCTAAACTGAAAATGCTGTTAGCCAAATTTGTAGATATCCTTATTTGAGGCAAGGACATCATATTTAGAGATTATGTTGAGTAGCAAATATTCCAGCAAACAAGCCCATGATGTAGAAAGTAAATAACACAGGAAGGTGCCCAACAGGCAGCAAAGTCAAGTGATCGCTGCCAAGCGATGGTTGCTTGATCAAAGGCAATGGGCCAGGCTCTCATGATCAGGTTTGGATTAAACAATTAAACTGCTGGGTTGGAAATATTCACTGGGATTCCAGCTGCAATTTTGTGCCTTAAAGGGATCCCCACAGACCAAAGCAGCTGCTGTTTCTGCTATAGACCTTAATGCCAGCAACACGTAGGCTAAAATAACCTCTATTTTTTCAGATCCTAATTAACACTGTGAAACCACTTTTTTACTAATACTGTGTTCCATCAAAACATAGTTGGACTAAATTATTTATTCCTTGTTTATAAGTGTCACTTTAGGTATTCTTAAGTACCTCCCAATGTGATATTCTCAACAGATTTCCTCTCTCTCCCATGAGGAGGAGAGATGAATCCAGTTTCTTCCAGGCTGCCTTATTGACAATGTATTTAAGGCTGTATCCTGGGATCTTTACAGGTCCTTCTAACTGGCATGAAGACAAGCACCTTTGCTCACAGCTCTCCAGCTCTGGGACCTTCTGGAAGATCAAGGGCCATCACAGCTTACGTCTCTCTTTTCTTTCTCAAGTTTCAGTGCTTTGACAGTTCCTTCTTCCGCTGCTCTTGCTCTGTTCTAAAACAAGATCGTATTTCTGGCCTGTACAACAGCATATGCTTGTACAGCGCTTGACAAAGTGTTTCAAAGTGTTTTTACCCATATTGTCTCATTTCTGCTTTAATTCTCCTTTAAATATAAATTTGCTGTAAATTGGAGAGTGGTTGTTAGTCTTATGGTCAAGATGGAGAAAAGAGGCTCAAAAGGACACACAGTTAATAGTAACTATGGCCCCTAAGGTTTGTGTTTGTACCACTAAGACTTGTTCCCACCTTCTCTTGACCAAATTGCTTTGTGTATTCATAGCGTCTTCCACCCTAGAATATAAGTTAAAGGGTACTGAAGTATCTCACTCTGGGATTTAATTCAATAAGATACATATAGTATGTGATCAATAATCTTCCAGAGTGTTTAGGCTTAAAAGAAGAAAAACCAAAAAACCATTCTTAAAATACTATCATATAGTTGAAGAACTCATCTCTTGGATTTAATAAACATAAAGTTCAGTTTCAAATTACTTATATGATTTTACTCAACAAAATCAACATTATTCCAACGGGGCAAAAATGGTTCTTGCGGAGAGAACAAAAAATCTTCAGTATTAAAATAGTTTGTAGCTCAACCGTATTTGAAAAAAAAATTCATTCCTTGGTATTTAATTTTATTTACTTTTAACTTTTCTCTTTAAAAGAACAATGAAAAAATGTTAAGAAACACAGTCTTAGAGAAAACTACATTGGTGAAAAAAACAGTAAGGAGCTTTTATTTCCTTTTGTCTTTATAATAATAATATAGAAATTCCCTGATTGTTAGATATCTCAAAACCAATCTTAGGATTTCATTTAGTCAATAGCTGTTTATCAAGCAGCAGCTACTAGGTATCTTGGTTCCAATTATTATTTGGGGCTATACATCAGCATGCTGTAGACAATGAAGAATGATTCAAAAAAGAAAAATATCTGCTTTCTACCCTTGAGGAGTAAACATGGTTTGAAATCAGGGGAAGGAATAGAAAAGGAACTATCACTCATTATGCACAAGCTATGTGACATATAATGTGATAGGCACTTGACCAACTTAATTCACTTAACACATGAGAAAATTTATGAAGTACATGAGAGTTAAGAAATCAGTCCAACTCAACTAGATTTAGGGTGATCAGATTACCCTAGTTTGTCCAGGAATACTGTTTTAATCTGAAAGTCCTATATCCCTGTAATAATCTCAGTCCCAGGCAAACTAGGACAGTTGGTCACCTTTCAACTGTTAAAAGTCAGACTGGATTCATTGAACAAACAAACTGACAAAATAAAAAACAATCCGTTCTGTTGAGCATTTTATGCTGCCTCATTGACCCAATTTATTTACCTGTTGAATCTTTCTTCTAAAGTTTTATTCTCTAGTCAATTAATTTAAAAATATAATGTAATAAACAAACAGGATATAGTCAACAAATGGAACAGTCAAGAAATAGGCTCCCAAACAATTACTTGATGGTGATCACTTCTGTTGATGCTATCGAATTTGAGATTAAGAGCAAGCAAATTTTATCTGTAATATTTGGCATGTCTAAAAGAAATGTGAAAATATCCCTCCTATAAAATATCTCTTGTGTGTGTAATGATGCTCACATCAGTGGGTGGGAGAGAGCAGGATTAGGAGAGAACTCTGTTTAAAGTAGTAAACAATGGCTGTCAACCATGAGCCTCATATTCTAGTATCACTACACAAATCTCTTTATCTTAAGAGCAGTCATAGTTTTATAGTTCCCATGCGGAAACAACCATAAATATAGCTGTTCCCCATTAATCAATATGAACATCTGCAACAATTATTCATGCAGAGAATAATGATTTAGCAGCTGTGCATAATAGAATAAGACTTGTGTAAGATTTAGGAAGACAGAGATAATACACATATCATTCTGACAAAAGCACCAGGATCTGTGATACATGATTGTCCCTCTTTGGGAATAAATACAAATTATTGCTAGTGGAGAAATAAAACAAAAGTGTACTGCTTTGAGCAATGTCCACATCTGTTAATATATGTTGGTGTACATTTAGTTAATCAATTTAACAACCACAAGACAAATAGTTGTTGATGTTGTTTTTAAGTTTTTCTGAAGTTTCTCATTTGATTCTAAACTCACATCTACTCAATGGATATTTTTGAAATAATGTGTGGTCTCTCTGCATGTAAGCACTTTAATGGTCTCTCCTTCCCTGCTTAGGTTTGATGTCATGTGTTAGAGAGTACAGACTCAAGAGCTTGACTCAAGAGCAAGGCACTCGAACTTCACTCAGTACTGCAATAGGCGTGTGAACCTCCTTTTTCTTGGGGACTCCTTTCTCTCTATTAGCTTTTTTCTTTTCTGATTCTTTCTTACTTATTACATCATTTCAGTATTTTAAAGATTCAACTTTTTTAATCTGTAAAGAAAAACTTCTCTAAACCCCAACTCATGCCAATTTCCTTGCCATCTTTGTTCATACTTTCACAGCCAAACTCCCTGAGCTGTTTTGTGTTCCTTGTCTCTTCTTCCCTACTTCTCTTTCAAGACTCAGACTACTCCAAACCAATTGTTGCCCCAACCACTTCACTGTCTCTAGAAAACTTCCTTGCATTTTAATCTAATAGAAAATTTTCTGCCTTGATTTTTTCATATAAAGCATTTGGCAAAACTTGATTCCATGACTCAGTACCATTTTCTTCATAAATCCAAAACATATCACCCAGTGTTCTTCTCCTAATGAAATCTCGAGGTGAGGGTATGCCTTAGAGTTGTGTTCCCTAATGTGATCTCAGTCTCATTTACCTCCACAGCTCCATTGCCCATCTAAACACTGACACAGGTCTCTACCTCCTGCCAGATTCCTTTCCTCTGCTGTCCACATGTTTATTCCATACCCATTTCAAGCTTGGGGAGCCCAGTATGAAAATTTCTGAGACCCGTCCCTTTAATATAATCTCAGTTTCCAGCATTCAGGTCTCTGTCCACTACTACCTAAATTTCAAGTTTTATTTCTTCTAATACTTCATTTCTAAAAAGCCTTCGATCTCACTGAAACCTTCAGTCTTTTCATGTCTCTCCTCCAATGAGTATCTACTTTGTCCTCCACATAGTTGCTTAGATCTATCATTATACTTACTCCATTGCCATACACCCTTTGTTATATTCACTTGGCTAAATCTCAACCTACCTTTTTTTGTCTGAATCAGGCAGATAAATATAACTTTGAGGACTAAACCATGATTACAGGTATCGTTTTATATTTATGACCAGTAATTTTATATAGGTCAATAAAATATACCTATCACATTCACTTTCTGCTTTTTTAGGAAAATATTTTTACAACTCTTACTCTCTAATCAAACTTCTACAAACTCATAATCCCTCTTACTAAGCTGATGAGTCTTGCTTTTTTAATTCTCTGGGAAAATAAAAGCATTCAGAAGATAATTTCCACAGCTTCCCAAATCATACACACTATCCTATCTAGCTACAGCCTGCCTCATGTCATCTTTGATGACATATTCAGCTTTGTTTCTAAAACCAACTACTCCAATGTTTTATAGAGTCCATCCTCTCTTGAGCACTAAAAGACAGCAATTTTTCTCCTATCTTCCTACTTTACATTACATTTTTCTTGCTTGGTAGCATACACAATTTTATGCTGTTCTTCTTTGACTCCTACATCTGCCTTCAGGAGTCATGTCATTTCTTTGCTCTCCTTTAAAGTAAAATTTCCCAAAGATTCGGATGTATTAATTTTCTTCATTTCCTCTATTTTTTTTTTTTATTTTCCCAAATCAGGCTTTCGTGATTAGCCTACGAATATCAAAGTATAATGGTCAATTGTCAAACATTGCTTTGCTTAACAATACATAGCATGTGACAGTGGTGCTAAATTTCTGTCTTGAAATACCCACTTAACTTTAGCAACAGTTAGGTTCTGCTTGCTTATAAAACAACTGTATTTAAATTAGTAAAAGACACCCTTTCCGAAGGCAAAAGCCCTGAGCAAGAACCTATGGCTTGGCAGGTAGGACACATGTTTGACTTCTGCCTCCACTTGCCACTTGCCCTCTAGGCAGGCATCCTTTTACTAGACTCAACATGTCCAACTGTACGAGGCAGCGCTGAAAACAAACCCTCTCAGTTCCCTTTCTACCTTATTGCCTATTGCCACTTCACATTCTTAATCCTAAATGTCAGAATAATGGCTCAAGTTTTAGATGTTTTTCCTTCTGCATTTATGTTAATTCCCTAGGTGAATAATCCAGTCTTATAATTTAGATAACATCTATAAGTTGATAGCTATAAAATGCATATCTTGGATTAGACCACTAGGTTTCTCTGAAATCTAGAATTGAATACGCAGCTTCCTACTTGGCATCTTGATTAATAGATCTAATACTATAACACAAATATATTATGCCCAAAGCCAACTCCCTCCCCAAATCTGCTCCTTTTTTATCTTCCTCATCTCAACAATTAGAAATTCAGTCTTCTATTTCCTCAAGCAAACCTTGCCTCCTCTTTTATTCTCATACTGTACATCTGATATATTAGCGAATACTACTGATTTATGTTCAATAAATTCCTGAATTTAACCATTTCTCATCAGAAACACTAATCCAAGTCACCATTCTGTGCCAGATAGATTATTGTAATAATCTCTTACCTTGTTTCTCTTCTTCTGCCCTTAACCCATACAATCTGTGATCAAGATGTGAATCAAAATAATCTTCAGATTATTTTGCTGCTCTTCTCAAAATATTCTGATAATTTTCCCTTTTATTCTGAGTAAAATCCAAAGACTTTGCTGTGGCTTACAAGGCCATACACAGTCTACTAAATGTTCATACTGTTCTAGTCCTACTAGTTCCCTTACTATTTCTCCAACATAACAAGCACACCTTTACCTCCAGGATTTTGAATTGGCTGTTCTCTCTGGAACACTCTTCTAGAGGTGTCCAAGTGGCACTTTACATCACTCCAAATAAAATTCTGTTCAAATTGCACCTCAGCAGTCTTCCCAATAACCAAATAAACAGTTCTCCTCCCTGTTTCCATTCTGTTTTCTTTCCTCATATTTATATTCCCACAACAAAAAACAGTGCTTGAGATACTATGGGTATTCAATAAAAATTTGTTAAAAGAAGAATGAAAATGCAATTAGGAGGTGGTGATGTCTCCATAGCCTTAACAACTTGTTATCCTTCATAGTGTTTTTTTTTTCTTCTTCTTTCATAGCCTGACAATGGTACCAATATAAATAGATTATTGACAGTTACATTAATGATTATTTTCCCGATAAATAAATTGCCAGCATTTTGTCCACTTCACAGAGGGGAGCTCTGGCTCTACAAACATTAGCTGGAAATACAGTCTACATAGGATAACTTTTGTAATTCTATAGCTTTATGAAGACTTTTCTTCATAATTAAGTTCCAAAGCCACACACATTTTCCCACAATTGGATTTGAAAATTACAGTTATTTAGATTGCTGATGATTTAAATCACACATGTGAGGTCTTTTTCTCACTAGATGTAAAATATAATGCATTTAACTTAGCCTATTTAAACATTTTAAAAGAATTCTTATAGAATAAGGTTTTTTTTTATAAATATAATCCAGCTGTGGTGACAAATTATTAATTAAATGCTAATGTTTACAGCAAATTACACACATTTTAATGCATGTATCTTTTCTTCCTCCTTCATAATGTGCTGTATTTTACTAGTAAGCACATATATCTTTCTCTGAAGAATAATATCGTTCAGGAAAATTTAGAGAGAAGAGAAAAGAGTGAGAATAATATTTATCAGATGACTTCTAACAAATATTGCTTTATAATGACTACAAAATTATTTTCTTTGAAATACCCCAAGCAATCGAACTATCTAAAATGATTTCTCTGTTTTAATAAACTTTATTCGATAATAAAGTACAACTTTCACAACACTCAACCCTTCTTAGAGCCTATGCATGATTATATACTTGACCAGCGTAATTTCGTTTGAGGTTTAAATAATTTATTTCAGAACTTGGGATTCTGCTTTCCACTCCTGATTCTTGACAAACTTATAAAGAGAACATCATGCATGCAACTGGTACACACTACATGACAATGTAATGTAGACATTGCACAAGATAGAACAAGAGCATACGGCAACCATTTTTGTGAAATCAAAATTAGTAAATTTGTGTTGGTAAATATCATCCAAAATATTTTAAAAACTATATGTATGTTTATCCATATATTTCTTCTTACAAGTTTTAAAAGTACAGCTGCAAACACCATGTTACATTGTGTTAACAATAAAGTATTTGCACATGTAAGTATGTTTACTGGACATAAATGGCAAAACAAATTTATAAAATAAGTGATTCCCTATATTGATGAATACTTACAGTACTGAGGAATGAAAAACTTCAAATGAAACCTTTAATTTATATTACAGTTATTCACCAAATATTAATAGTACAGTGCTAGTCACAGTGAAAATTTTATGTACCAAGAAAAGAAGCATGTAAAATTTGGCATACTGATGGAATATATACAATAACTTCTAAAATTATTTTAAGTCAATTGTTTGATTTTACTATTTATTTATTTTTTTAAAAAAATTGTAGTAAAATACACAAAACATAAAATTTACCATCTCAGTTTTTAAGTGTACAGTTCAGTAGTTCTAAGCACATTCACATTGTTTTGAAACAATCCCCAGAATTCTTTTCATCTTGCAAAATTTGAATTTTATACCCATTAAACAAATTCTCATTCTCCCCTACCCTTCGACTCTGGCAGCCACCATTCTGCTTTCTGTTTTTATGAGGTTGACTACTTTAGGTACCTCATATAAGTGGAGTCATGTAGTATTTCTCCCTTTGTGACTGGCTTTCTTCACTTAGCATAATGTCCTCAAATTTTAACCGTGTCATAGCATGTTCTGAACTTTTTTAAGACTGAATAAGATTACATTGTATGTACATACCACATTTTGCTTATCTGTTCATCTGTCAATGGACATGGATTGATTGCATCTTTTGGCTATTGCATGTTTATGCTGCTATGAACATGAGTGTAAAACTATCTTTGAGACCTTGTCTTCCATTAATTTTTACATATACCCAGAAGTAGAACTGCTCTTTCATATGATAATTCTATTTTCAATTTTTTCAGGAACTACTATACTGTTTCTTGTTATAGCCGCATCATTATAAATTCTCACCAAATGGTACACAAGGATTCCAATTTCTTTACAACCTCATCAGCACTTGTTATTATTATTTTTAATGGTAGCCATCCTAATGTGTGTGAGTTGTTTTTATTATTTCTTTTTTATTATTAACAGGCCTCTTTAGTATAGACTAATTAAAATAATTGGGTTGAGAAAAAATGAGATGGAAATAATAGAAGTAGAATGGCATTTTTAGAGAAATAATTAGCAAAAATGAAAAGAACATAAAAAGGTCACTATAATCTTTACTAGGGTGCTATAGTATGATGACAACATAATCTTCAAATGAGAGATATAAATTTACTCTAGAAACATAAACATCTAAAAATTTATTGAACTTTTTGAGACCTTAAAGCTAAAGGAGATATTCTGGCTCCCTGGGCCATTAACAACAAATGAAATGTGAGAGATTATTTAAATATTGGTAAAGCAAAGAGCTTTTTTCTTTAATTATAAAAAGGAGATTAAGGTTCTTGGCATACTAAGATAGGACACTTTTCTTCCTGTCAAGTAGCTTACTCTCAGGTCAAGTTTTTATATATATGTATCTCTTTGTGAGCAGTAATGGTACTTAGTACTTTCAAGCTTGTAATATGTGCATTTAAATTAAAATGTATTTTATATATACTTTATATTGTGTATACACTCACATAACAGGTGTATATTAATAAACCACCTGTGTTTTCCAGGTTCCTTATGGGATTTATTACAATACATAGTCTTGTCAGTGAATATGACTTCTCAGGATTTATTTAAAAATTATTCAGATGTAGTAGCTATAAAAGACACGACACTATTCTACATAAAACAAGTACATAAGTGCCTTAAAAATACTGTAAAAGAAATGTTACAGGAAGACCACTTAAAAATAACTCAAAGTCAACCACCAGTCAAATCTCTCAGATGTCCTAACTACTCTTCCTCTTTCATCAGCTCTCTCTAGTTTCTGGACCCCAGCTACAGTGCTTAGTTGTGTCTCTGCTCACACTGTCCTTCATAACCAATCCCAGACACCCTTTCTCTCTGGTCCCTGACTCCAGAATTATCCTGGTTATAAACTTTTATAGCTTCTCCTTACAGAAAGTATAGCATCTGTAGCTAAGTGATGAGTACAGTATTAACATTAAAATCACTGCTGAGGTATTCTCCAAAAGAATCACTTTGGTAAAGATGAGAACATTTCTCAGCCCATTTCTAGAGCATAAAATAAACACTGCCTTTTACTAAGAAATCTCAAAAAGCCAAAGATGGCTTTAAAAATTCATGCTATAAGATTTTCTGGTCTATTCCAGTAAAAATAATGAAAGAAGCCATTAACTTTTCCTAAAGCAAAACAAATCCTAAAGAAAATATCCAAATATTTTAGATTCAAATAAGTCTTTAGAGTAAAAACAAAACACTAATAAAACAAAATTCAGAAGAATTTAAATATAGCTTGCAATAAACTTTTATCCCAAGCCTTGTGTTTTAATAATAAGTTTTCAATTTTAGTTCATGTTGAACATACCATAACCAGACATATTTTCTCCTTAATGGGGTTAAGATGACTCTTCTCTAGTACATGGTTCCATGTTAGGTACACCTTTTCTAATGAAATCATCTGGACTAAGGTAGTGTCCATACAAGATTCAGCCTACCATGCTCTGTTAATTCTGGCCACCAAACTCTTGACAGTGAACCACAAAGTCCATGTGTCTAGATACAAATAAATATGTCTGGATGTTTTCTTTAAATCAAAAAATAATGGTTAGATTGAGAATGTTTGAATTATTCTTATACAATAACTATTAAGTATATTGTACTGCTCAAATATTATATCCATAAAGAAATATTGAATATGAGCATTCTAAATAAATTTCCAATTTTCTCTTTACTAAAATGGTAGAAAATCCAGTGTGACTTATCATGTATCTTTTAGACTAATTATTCTACTCAACAAATATTTATTGAATATCTATTTTTCACCAGGTACTGAGGATAGACAGTGGATGCTCCTATAGCTCATAACAACTCTCTTCATCCTTGTCTTACCTTAGTGAGACTGATTTTGTCATATTGAATTCTTCTTGTCCAATGCTGCTCTCTTGTATCTGAGACATATTACTATTTGCAGAACAATTTAATCTCTATATCGGAATCTTCTCAAAGTTAATTTGAAGTACATAGTCTTGATCAACTCCTGAAGAGAAAAACACTAATAACACCCCTGCTAAGTGCCTGTGTTAATGACATGCTCTCCTCCAAAGGGCTTCTTTCCATGTTTAGCCTTTGTAGTAACTTTGCTCTTAAAACCAAGCTCACAGTGCTCTGAAAAATCAGCCCTCTGCTCCTTTGTGATATGTTTCACATTGTAAAAATGGTAGAGGTATTATCTTGCTGGCTCCTTTATTAGAGGAGCAACTTCCTGCATGAGCACATGTTCTTCCACTGGACAGAATCTTGGCTGCTATGATATCCTGTGTGATATCATTAGACATGCCTTTGTGAAGGCGTTCAACAGTTTTTATACGACCACTGAGTTCTATCTTTACACGTGCTGTGATAACATATCATGATAACAAGAATCAGCAATTATAGCCATTATATTTCTTGTTATATTTTTCCCTAAAATACATTATCTTGACAAAACTTAATGAGTGAAAAATATCAACTGAAATTGAGCTGCAAAAGCATTCTCATTAGAGCACCATTAACTAAATACACCCTGCAAGTAGGTATAGAAAAGACCTTTGCAATAACCTGAAAGAGCAAATAAATTGACAGATCATGGAAGAATGAGGCCAAATAGGATATGTGATTTAAACATTTAATATAGAAGCAATAGAATACGAATTTAGCTGTTTCAATAACGCTGGATGAGATGGTTCTTATGAATGTGTATTATTTTCAAAGGAATATCAGTCTGGGCACCTCTAAATTGCTATTAGTCCTAAAATAGAGGGAAAATCTAAAAGGGGAGTAAAGTGAAAATAAGAGAGAAATTTATAATTTTAGTCTGAAAATTTTCTTTCTGTCTCTCTGTCGCTATCTCTGTCTCTCTCTGTCTCCGCTCTCTCTCTCTCTCTCTCTGCCTTCTCTGTCTGTCTGTCTGTCTGTCTGTCTCTTTCTTTTAACAATGAAGTTGTCCAAGAAACAATTTGAAGTGGCTTTAGAAGACAATACTAGAAAAATGCTTGAAAGCATCTGGACCAAGATAAATATTTAATTGGAAATACACAAAAAGGAGATGTTAACAGTTTATAGTAAAAAGAAAAGGAAAAATAAAGAAACATTATTATTCTGAAAAGAAGAAAAAATAACTTTGTGAATCAACACTTAGAGAATTAGAATTATAAGCATTAAAATCAAAGGGGAAAATGATGGAGTGGTAAAGAGATTAGCACAAATCTGCTTCTCTTCCTAGCAAACATGTAATCAAACCAGAGTTTTTTTTTACTCAGTAATGGAATTTTAAATTTTAGTTTCTTAAGACCTAGTACCCTATTAAAAATGTTTAAACTTCTAATAAGGGATAATGATATTAAAGTTTTAAAATTATCTCTTTTAGAGCTTTGAATAATGTTAATTACACTAATGAAGCACTTCTCACTCAAAGACATATTAGAAATTAATCTTATGACTTTTAAATATTAGCTAAAGTTTGTACATTTCAGGTTGTTTTGTGAAGTTTATTGACATTAAACTTGGCAATAATTTTTAGATATGACACCAAAAGAATAGAAAACAAAATAAAAAATTGACAAGTGAGACCACAAAAAACTAAAAAGCTTCTAAACAGCAGAGGAAAATCAACAAAATGAAAAGGCAACCTCCAGAATGAAAGAAAATATTTGCAAACAATATATTTATTTGAGGTTAATATCCAAAAAATTTAAGGAACTCTATAACTCAATAGCAAATGATCAAATAACTCAATTTAAAAATGAGCAAATGAGCTGAATAGACTTTTTTTTCCAAAAAAGACATAAAATATCCAATAGATATATAAAAAGGTGCTCAATGTCACTAATCATCAGGAAAATGCAAATCGAAACCACAAAGATGTATTATTTCACATCTATTTGGGAAGCTATTGTCAGAAAGACAAGAGATAACAAGTGTTGGTGAGGAGATACAGAAAAAAAAAAAAAACCTTGTAAATTATTGGTGAGAATGTAAATTGTTATAGCCATTATGGAAAATAATGTGACTATTTCAAAAGAAATTAAAAATAGAACTATCATATGACTCAACAATCCTACTTCTGGGTATATATCCAAAAGAAATAAAATCAAGATATTGAAGAGATTCTTGAACCATGTTCTATGCAGCATTATTCATAATAGTCAATATTCGGCCATTAAAAAAAAAGAAAGAAATTCTGCCATTTGCAACAATATGATTAAACTAGAGGACATTATTCTGAGTGAGATAATCCAGACACAGAAAGACACATACTTTGTGATCTCGATCTCGCTTATGTGGAATTTTAGAGTCAAATTCTTATAACCAGAGAGTAGAACAGTAGTTAACAAGGGATGGGAGGTGGGAGAAGTGTGGAGATGTCAGTCAAAGGGTACAGACCTTCAGTTATCAGATGAGCAAGTTCTGGGGATCTAATGTACATCATGGAGACTATAGTTAATAATACCGTATTATATATTTGAAATTTGCTAAGCTAGTAGACCTTAAATATTTTTATTACAGACACACAAAAAATAACTGTGGGGGATGGCTGTGCTAATTAATTTGATTGTAGTAATCATTTCCTAACGTATATATGTATTAAATTATCCTGCTGCATACTCTAAAATTATACAATATTTATTTGTTAAATTTATATCTCGATAAAACTGAAAAATTATAGTCACTTAAAAAAACAAAATTACAGTAAACCAATCCTTCAATCATTTAGCAAACATTTATCAGAATTACATATCTTGTCGACACTGGACGTGGTATCAGGTAACATGGAACCAATATTCCAAAGAAGATTAATAATAACACAATGCAATAATATATATATATATGCCTTGTTATTAAATTGTACACCTGAAACTTACTGGATTTTGTTAACCAATGTCACCATAATAAAAATAAAAAAAAATAAAATAAAATAACAAGTCAATAAATAGTAACTATAAAATATATTTTATAAGAAATTAAAAAATAAAAGTAACAATTTGATAAAATATGTCAAAACGATAAAAATTAAGGTGACCTAATTTCCATAGAATTGTTATAGAATGTCTTTTTGAAGATAAAATAAGTTTTGCATATGAAGTAGGTGAATGGCCAGCTAGGTGGTCAGGAGCAGATGCCCTTTGTGAGGCAACTTTTTTATTACTGGAAATGGCATGCATAAATAAAAGTGATGGTACAGAAAAGAGTGCAGCCTTTCCAAAAAAAGAAAGAAATCAGAGGTTGCTGTAGCTCAGTGGTCACTAGAAGAGTCTGAGAAGAGGTTAGAAAGTTAGGGTTCGTGTTGAAGTCTGATACATGTTGGTAAGAAATATGAGTGTTGTTTTAAGTATACTGGGAGCCATGATTTTAAGTGGAGAAATGAAATAATCCAGTTCATGTCGAGGCGGATCACTTTTGCTGCTTGCTGTATGGGGGGATAGATTGGAGAGGACACCGTGAAAGGCAAAAAGACCTGTTAAAATGATGTTGCAATAGTTAAAGATAATGATGGGCTGTGGACAGAGCAGTGATAGTAGATGGGGAGATAGATATCTTTTAGACATATTTTGGAGGCAGATTGGACAAGATAATTGATAGAATCCATGTGAAAGTGAAGGAGAGGAAGAATATAGAATGACTGTTAGCGCATGGCTTAAAACATTTGATAACTAGTGGTGCCATTTACTAGGAGAGAAACATATATGAGAAGGAAGATGTCATATAAAGGGGACATATGGTGTAAGGGTAAAGTAAGGTTTATTGGAAAAATTTACTCACTGCATGAGACCCAGTCCTCTTGCCAACCTCTGAGTAGTGCATTGAGATCTAGTATAGCTCGATTCACTGAGCATCACTGAGCAACATTCTCCAACAAAGGAACCCTCTTCCCCATAAGTCTACATATTTGCAAGTAAATGGCTACAAAGAATATTTTCTTAATCACCAAATAATTAAAGTTTTTCCTTAAAGTAAACAGTCTCATAATAGATGCCTCTGTGTTCAGCTGTTATCATTAGTCTAGACTTTCCAATATTCTGAACCAAGCTTTTGCTAAACTTCTAACAGGGAGCAGAAATGAGCATGCAGAGCTGTCTGAATTTGGCTTTCCTTAGGGGGAGACAAAAATAAAAAGATTAGAAGGTCCATAGGATATGCAATAGAGATAGCAAGTAGAAAACAGAATATGGTAAGAGGATAATGTCTGGATTAATAATATACATTTGCTATATACTGCATGTAAAATCTTTACTATTGATAGGCACAAATGAGGAAAGAAGAGAACATAGAAGACTTTGCCAAATTCCAGAATTAAAGTGTGGCTAGAAAAGGAATATCCCAGAAAGGAAGAGGAGAGACCAATGAAAACTTCTCTTATATTTTCATGTAAACTGGAAGCTGGAGGCTTCAAGATGGAAGTCGTGGTCAGCTGTAAGACTGCTATGAACATTTTTAACTATTAACACAAAATTTGATTGCTTGCCAACCAAAAAAGTTCTTTATACAAAACAATACAGTAGCCTACTGAGAATCATAAGAAGATACTGAGATTTATTTAGGAGTTATAAAAACTTAAGTTTCTAAAATATTTCATTAAAGATAAACCTAAGATGTTATGTGAAATGCTTGTGTCAGCCAAATAATATGTGAAATGTTTGTGAAAATAATATGTGAAATGTTTGTGAAAATAATATGTGAAATGTTTTATGTGAAAATAATATGTGAAATATTTTATGTGAAATGTTTGTGTCAGCCAAATAATATGTGAAATGTTTGTGTCAGCCAATTGGGGTAGTTATAAAATTAAACAAACATTTCACTAGATTGACCCTTTTGCTTTACACCTTATCATCAAATTTGACCTTATTAACTCCTGGTCTGAGAGTGGAATCTAGAGTTATATTTCTGGTGTCAGTCATCCCTTAAGCTATCACACTACTGCTTAATATTCACTAAATCACATTAGAGTATTTTAAATAACCAAAGGCTTACATAATCTTTTCTTGGGGTCTGGGACCATAGAATAAGTATTACAGTTTCACAACATTTAGATCTGTCTGGACATAAAAGTTTCATTGAAATTCATATGTGGGTTAAATTTATACAGATAGCTATCCATCTGTATCATGAAGAATACTGATGTATGAGGCATAGAAATAAATCTGAAAAAATTTAGACATTTAGCATAACAAATGCCAATTAGAACAAAAACCTCATTTAAAATTAATGTTATTTTAATAGCTTCGTGTCCTTCAATGTGATCAGCACAAAAATCCGATACAATTCAGGTAAATTTTTCAAATACTAACGTGTCATCATCGTTTAATTCTAAACATGCAATTACTTTTTTTTATCTCATTTTGATTAATACAATAAACTGTGAATTGCTTCTAACTACAACTCTCTAAAATAGGTTCAAAGTCCCACATCCAATGATGATATATCTAAGTATAAATGTTTATCCAAATGTTTCCTTGCTGAAATTAAATGCTTTCTTAGTTTTTTTCTATAAAATAGATATATACGACCTTGCATTATTCTCTACTTTTTAAATTTATAAAATTAACTATTGTCGTCTATGTCTTCTGGGTCTTCTATCTCATTATAAATCATTTTATGCTATTAAACCCTTCCATAACTGAAATTTGTCTTTGTGTTATCCCTCTAAGGTCACTTATAATGGAAACAATATGCTTCACACAAAAATTCAAAGTTTATCTGTTATTATTCAGTTATACGAGTTCTTTGTATATTTTGGGTATTAGGTTCTTATTAAAGGTGTTGTTTGCAAATATATTCTCCCATTAAGATAGTTATCTCTTTGCTTATTGACAGGTTTTTTTTTGTTTTTTGTTTTTTGCTGCACAGAAGCTTTTTAGTTTGATATAGTCCCATTCATTTATTTTTGCTTTTACTTTTCTTGCTTTGGAGGTCAAATTCATAAAATCCTCTCTAAATCTAAGGTCCATGAATTTAGTACGTATGTTTTCTTCTATGCAATTTATTTCAGGTCTTATATTCAGATTGTTGATCCATTTTCAGTTAATTTTAGTGTTTGATGATGAACAATAGTCTAGTTTCATTCTTTTGCTTGTTGCTTTCCAGTTTTCTCAGTACCATTCATTAAAGAGGCTTTCCTTTCTCCATTGTATGTTGTTAGCTCCTTTGTCAAAAATTACTTGCTCATATAAACAGAGGTTTATTTCTGGACTCTCAATTCTGTTTCATTGGTTTGTGTGTCTGTTTTTTTGCCAATACCATGCTGTTTTGATTATTGTTGTTTTGTAGTATAATTTGAAGTTGAGCAGAGTAATACTTCCAGCCTTGTTCTTTTTTCTCAGAATTGCTTTGGCTATTCAGAGCCTTTTGTACTTTCATATGAATCTGATGATTTTTGTTCCATTTTTAAAAAATGTCAATGGGATCTTGATGAGGATTGCATTAAATCTATATAATTAAAAAATCGGCAAAGGACGTGAACAAACACTTCTCCCAATAAGACATACAAGTGGCCAACAAACAAATGAAAAGATGCTCAACTTCACTAGCTATTAGGGAAATGCAAATCAAAAACACAATGAGATACCATCTTACACCTGTTAGAATGGCTATAATCAACAGGACAAGTAATAACAAGTGTTGGAGAGGTTGTGAGAAAAAGAACCCTCACACACTGCTGGTGAGACTGTAAATTGCTACAACCACATGGCAAACAGTACGGAGTTTCCTCAAAAACCTAAGAATTAAATTACCATAGATCCAGCAATCCCTCTTACTTAAAAATCCTGAAAACATTTATCTGCAAAGATATATGTACCCTGATGTTCATAGCAGCATTATTCATAGAGGCCAGAACAAGGAAGAAGTCAAAATAT
>NW_011888814.1:760608-769901 GCF_000151845.1 Pteropus vampyrus
ACACTTCAACAACTTTTCTTTATCATTGGATGGAGAACTGCACATTTAGAAACCAGGTACATTAATGAGCAATCAGTAAGCTCCTGTTAAATGAACAGAATATAGCAAACAAAAAATATATTGTTTTTCCAAGTGTTCAACCTAGAAAAATAATACCTAACATTTAGTCTTTATTTTCTTATCATCCCACCCCTCATTAATTACAATTAATCTTGCAGGTGGCTTCTAGCAGTCCTATCACTCCTATGTTTACATTTTCTTATTTAAATTTCTTACCTTCTACTTGTGCTTGGTTTATCTAGCTTCATTCATTCATTTATTTATTCATTAATTTAATCATTTGTCTGTACTAAAACAGAGTTAGATGCTGGTTCACAAAGATAAATAAAACATTTTCCTTTCCATCACAATGATTACAGTCTCAAAGGGAGAGATATAATCAATCAAACAAGATAGTGCATTACAGGTGGAACAATAAATATTTCTACAAGGCAAAATAGGGAGAATTTGAAATGGTAGGTTAAGAAAAGATTCATATTCTTAATCCATGCATGTCATTATTCCATACTCATATCCTTAATCTATTAGACTGGAAATGAATGACAGGAGAAGCAATGGTCAGACTCATATTTCTGCAGTCCCCCAGCTGAATCTGACAGTCTTAAATTGGGAGATGAGTTGGGGGAGAAGCTGAATAAAAATTAATGACAAATGTAAAAAGTGAGAAGTGGTTACTTATAGAAAGGAAAACAATAAATGGAAATCACAAGAAAGAAATTTTAACATTTCCTTGGTACCTTGTGCGAGTCTAAGAAAAGAAGAATAATATCAACTCTTAGCTGTACTTACAGATGTCCACAAGAGTGAAGCCATTTGTCCTTGAAACATTCTCCTTTATGTAAGGCCGATGTCCATGTTGGCTCTGTGTGATTTAAGAAGCATTCTACCTAGAATATTTATATTATGGGTCTCAATGATACTAACAATACATATTAAAGAAACACTTGTCATAATCCTAATGGTGTTTTGGGGCTCATTTTACAGGTTTATCTACTACAGCAAACCCCTTTAGGGAGATATTATGCAGGAACTATTGCCTCCTGAATGCACACAAAAGACCACAATCACTGTGTACTTGTTCATCTAGATGATAATCAGCTGAGAAAGGTGCTGGAATACAATGGATACCTGGAGAGCACCCAAGTTGTTATGGTGCCATGTATCTTAATGCCTATAGACCATGTGTTTGTAAATAAAGAACAACAATCAAAGAGTGAGTCATTGTATTTCAACATCAACTACTAAAAGCCACAATATCCACTGATCCAATTTATGGAAAAATCTTTTTCCTCCTCAAACTTAAGTATATTTGGGGTCACTACTATCCATGTTACATAATTCTGGGAAACTCAATATTTCAAGTGCAAAATATGTATTCCAATATCTAAATAGACCTATCGACAGTAAGAAAAATTGAAAGTCATCAAAAACCTCCCAAAAAGTAAGTCTACAGCCACATGTTTTCATTCTTGAATTCTACCAAACTGTCAAAGAATATTTAACGATTCTTCTCAAACTGTTCCAAAAATTTGAAGAAGAATCAATACCATTTAACTCATTTTATGAGGCCATTACACTGATAACAAAACGCGGGAGAACGACACAAAAAAAGAAAATTACAAACAAATGTATCTGGTGAATATTGGTGCAAAAATCCTAAACAAACTACTAGAAATTGATTACAACAATGCATTAAAAAGATAATACATCACAATCAAGTGGCGCTCAATCCAGGGTTGAAAGAATGATCCAACATACACAAATCTAACAATGTGACACACCACATTAACAAAAGAAAGGACAAAAATCATATCATCATATTAATAGATGCAGAAAAAGCATTCGACAAGATACAGCATCCATTAATGATTAAAACATTTAATAAAATGAATACAGAAGAAAAGTATCTCAACATAATAAAGGCCACATATGACAAACTCTCAGTTAATATACTTAATGGTGAAAAATTGAAGCCTTTTTCTCTAAGATAAGGAATAAGACAAGGATGTCCACTCTCATCACTCTTATTCAATATAGCGTTAGAAGTCCTAGCAAAAGCAGTAATGCAAGAGCAGAAGTCCTAGCAAAAGCAGTAAGTAAAGAAAGAAATAAAAGGCATCTAAATTGGGAATGAAGAATTCAAATATGACTTTTTGCAGATGACATGATCTCCATATAAAAATCCCTAAAGACTTTACCAAAAAAAATTAGAAATAATAAACAAATGCAGTAAGGTTGCAGGATACTAAATCAATGTATACATATCCATTACATTTCTACATTCTAACTGGAATTTCAGGAAAAAAAATGAATAAAATAATTCCATTAGCAATCACAACAAAAAGAATAAAATATCCAGGAAAAATTTTAACAAAGCATGTGAAGAACCTATACACTGAAAACTACAAGACATTATTTTAAAAAATTGAAGAAGACACAAAGAAATGGAAAGATATTCCATTGGAATTCATTGGAAGAATCAACATAGTTAAAAAGGCCATATTACATAAAACCATATACAAATTTAATACAATCCCCATTAAAATCCCAATGGCATTTTTAAAGAAATAGAACCAAAAAATCATCAGATTTCTATGGAAGCAGAAAAGACCCCAAATAACCAAAGCATTCCTGAGAAAAAAGAACAAGGTAAGAGGTATCACACTACCTGTCTTCAAATTATACTACAAAGTAATGATAATCAAAATAGCATGGTATTGGCAGAAAAACAGAAGCACAGACCAATGGACCAGAATGGAAAGCCCAGAAATCAACCCACAAGTATATGGACAACTAATTTTTTTCACAAAGGAGCCAAAAACATACAATGGAGAAAAGAAAGCTTCCTCAATAAATGGCACTAAAAAAATTGGAAAGCCACATGCAAAAGAATAAAATTAGACTGCTATCTGTCACAGTACATCAAAATTAACGCAAATTAGATCAAAGACCTTAGTATAAGACCTGAAACAATAAATTGCAAAAAGGAAAAACATAGATGCTAAACTCATAGACCTTGGTTTTAGAGAGGACTTTATGAATTTGACCTCAAAGGCAAAGAAAATAAAAGCAAAAATAAATGAATGGGACTACATCAAACTAAAATGCTTCTGCACAGCAAAAGAAATTATTAACAAAACATAGGCAACCAACTGAATGGGAGAATTTATTTGCAGCAACACCTCTGATAAAGAGTTAATATACAAAATATAGAAAGAGCTCATATGACTCAACAATTTAAAAATCCAATTAAAAAAAATTGTCAAAGGACCTAAACAAACACTTCTCCCAATAAGACATATAAATAGCCAACAGATATATGAACAGATGCTCAATTTCACTAGCTATTAGGGAAATGCAAATCAAGAACACAATGAGATACTATCTCATACCTGTTAGAATGGCTATCATAGACCAAGTAATAACAAGTGTTGGAGAGGTTATGGGGAAAAAGGAACCCTCATACACTGCTGGTGGGAACGTAAATTGGTACAGCTACTATAGAAAACAGTATGGACGTTCCTAAAAAAAAATAAGAATTGAATTACCATATGACATAGCAATCTCTCTTCTGGGTATCTACCTGAACAATTTGAAATCACTTATTCATAAAGATATATGCTCTCCTATATTCATAGCAGCATTATTCATGGTGGCCAAGATGTGGAAACAACCTAAGTGCCCTTTGATAAATGATTGGATGAAGA
Organism: Pteropus vampyrus; assembly: GCF_000151845.1. Lineage (NCBI taxonomy): Eukaryota > Metazoa > Chordata > Mammalia > Chiroptera > Pteropodidae > Pteropus > Pteropus vampyrus. The sequence goes on from NW_011888814.1 coordinate 764,376, forward strand.
AGATGTGGTACATTTATACAACGGAATATTACTCAGCTGTAAGAAAAGATGAAATAGTGCCATTTTCAATAACGTGGATGGATCTTGAGATTATCACGCTAAGCAAAATCAATCATACAGAAAAAGTTGAGAATCATATGATTTCACTCATACATGAGATATAAAGCTGAGGCAAAAAACAAACAAGACAAACAAACAAAAACTCATAGACACAGACATCAATTTAGTGGTTATCCGAGGGAAAGGGGAGGCGAGAGGTAGATATGGGTAAAGGGGGTCAAATACATGGTGATGGAAGGAGATTTGTCTTTGGGTAGTGAACACACAATGCAATATACATATGACATATTATTGAATTGTATACTTGAAACCTACATAATTTTATTAACCAATGTTTTATTAACCCCAATAAATTTAATAAAAAGTAAATAAATAAGAGCTTCCTTTTCCTGTATCATCATTTGTTAAATTTGAAGTTACAGCCTTTAAGTTTGTTCCTTTCTCTTGCTTGTCCTGCACTCATTTTTACTTAACAGCAATACATTTGTATTTCAGAAATTTTGACAAAACTTGCACTTTAACTCATTTGCAATTAGTTTGAAATGTTTTCTACACTCCAATTTTCTTTCTTTGATTATCAATTCTTCATATTTCTGCTCTCAGATTAGTACTGAGTGGAGTGATATATCTTCTACAACAAATTCCTTATTCATTACTAGTCCTTGAGAATAAGCAATTAGGTGCAAATACGCAAAGCTAGTCTGCCTGATTTGAATTTCTACTGCATTTTTTCTCATTCAAATTTTGCTTTTTCTGGTTCTTGGTGTTACAGTTATTTTCTATTGTATCCTGGACATTTTGGCTATTATGTTGAGAAGCTTAAATCTTTTATTTTGGCAGTCATCTTGTTTAGGACTTACTCTAATTTTGTGCGCCGTGGCCCCAACAATTCAATTTTCAGTCTTTGCAGTCTACTAGGTACATATGGTGTTACTAGGGCTTCCATGGTCCCTGCTGATGCTATCTGAGGGAGAAGAAGAAGTCACCTCAGGTGGGCAATCCAATGTCTCTAGATAGAGGAAAGGAGTATCACTTCCCAGGATGAGAGTCTACTGTGCTAGAAGAACATTTACCAGCTAGGTGCTTAGTATGGAAGGAGCAAGAGAAATGAGTCTACACTATTCTGAAGTCCAGGAAATTCTAAAAAAGAATGAAAACTTACCATTTGTAACAATATGTGTGGAACTAGAGGGTATTATGCTAAGTAAAATAAGTCAGACAGAGAAAGACAAATACCATATGACTGTACTTATATGTGGAATCTAAAGAACAAAATAAACAAAATAGAAACAGACTCAAACACAGAGAACAAATTGATGATTGTCAGATGGGCTGGGGTTGGGGGACTGGGTAAAAAAGGTGAAGGGATTAAGAAGCATAAATTGGTAATTACAAAATAGTCATGGGAATGTAAAGTACACTATAAGAATACAGTCAATAGTATTTTAACAACTATGCATGGTACCAGGTGGGTACTGGACTTATTGGGGGATCACCTTATAAATTATAGAAATATCTAACTACTATGCCCAACACCTGAAATTAATATAAAATAATATTGAACATCAACTCTAATTAAAAAATAAAAATAAAAATAAAATAAATATTCATGTCTAGGACTTATTAGACTTACTGGATTTACTAAATATTCAGAAGTAGAACTTGCCTTTGATTATTTTTTTAACTTGGTAAGTGATTTCAATGCACAATTCTAGATGAGAACTAGAATAGTGGACAATGGTTTTAGTCTCATCTCTCACCCATATGGCAAATTCTCTTTATCATTTAGGGATTTGGATGAAAAATGAAAAAGTAAGAGTCATGGTATTTATCTCCTGAGACTCTTTCAGCAGCCTCAAATTTAGAAGTCCAAAATCAGTTTCACTGAGCTGAAATCAAGGTGTTGGCAGGGCTTCTCAGTGCCAAGCTGATGGAGAAGGGAAGTTTCAGTGGTGAGATGCCCAGTTGGAAGAATGCACAAGAGGCCAATATGAGAATGAAAGGGCAGGCACCAACTTTATTGCAGAGAGCGTGCTTTTATTGCAGGGAGTGCAGTTCTATTGCAGGGAGCCCACTTCTGCTCCTGTGCTTCTTCTCCCTTTCTTATGCTCCTCTTCTGCTCCCCCGGGGGCTACATGGGCTCCACACATATCAGAGTACAATAGTGGCATTCAGCCACGCATGTGTGATACAATACACTGAATTATGTTTACATATTTTAGGCTCAGGGACCCTACTACACTAATGTAACATTCGAAATCTGGGGTCCTATTCCTAGTCACTGGCCTGGATCACAGCCAGACACGAGATAGCCAGGCCTGGGACCTACAGGGCTTCACTCTCTTCTCAGGTTCTAGGGGAGAATCTTTTCCTTGCCTATTCCAGCTTCTGGAGGTTGCCAGCATTCTTTGACTTGTGCTGCATCACACCAGGCTCTGCCTGAGTGGTCATATACACATCTTCTGTGTGTATAATCTCCTTCTGCCTCTCTCTTATAAGGACCATTGTGGCGGCATTCAGGGATCACCCAGAAAGTTTAATATTCTCTCTTCATCTCAGAATCCTTAACTTAATCGCATCTGCGAAATTCTTTTCATGTAATGTTACATTCACATGTTCCAAAGATTTGAACATGGACATATCTTTTGGAACCATCATCAGCCTAATGCAGTCACTTTTTGAAAACTGTATTGAACTTTTCAAGTGTAGGAGTAAGAATAGGAACTAAAAAACCAAGCTGTGTGATAGGTAGAATAATGGGCCCCAAACGTATCCACATCTCAATCCCTGGAACCTAAGAATAGAATGTTGTTATGTTATCATGGCAAGGAGGAATTAAAGTTATAAATGAAAGGATGCTAATCATCTGATCTTAATATAAGAGGGTATCCTGGATTACTCAGGTGGGCCTAATCTAATCATAGTGTCACTGATACTTATATGATTTGGCCACAGGCAGCAAAATGCAGAACAGTGTTTCCTATGTTGTCACAAAGGTTTGGATCTGTACCAGGTTCTAGCAGGATAGCTGTATATTTTTTCTTCTGGCGCTGAACTGCTTGTTAATATGCAATATAAAACTAGATAGTAAATTTTGTATATAAGTGTAACTATTCTAAAATTTTCATCAACTAGTGATATTTAAATGGGTTAAATTCACCTTAATTCTAGAAGATGACTCAAGTTTATTTTACACTGGAGCATAGGTGGCTTAAGAGCTGTCCTATCATAACTGTTGCCGAGGTCCAGCTGGCATTTCTCTCCATTAGGATATCACCATAGCTGGATGGATGGCCACTGGCAAAGGCCAAATGGAAAGCAGTTCTGCTAAAGAAAAGGGACTTTTAAGGAATTTCTAGTGCATTATCTCACAATTTAGAGGGAAAAATTAATTGAGCAATATCCTTGAGAAAGCAAGAGGCGAAGATGAAGATCTATTTCCCAAGAGGAAGAGCTGACCTATGCTAGAGCTGGAACGTTTCACAGTAACAGGGGAGAAACAAGGTTTATCCAAGTGGGCAAATGTGGTCATAGAGCTTGAGCAAATTCTCTTCTGGTTGCTTTTCATCTTTTCAGTGAAGTAGAAAGGAAGTAATCAGCTGAGCTGGAGACAAGTGAATGAATTGTTGGATGATGATAGAGAAGGTATGGAACAGTGATGTACAAGACTGGTAATATAAATGCTCTATAGAACTATTCACCATAGACAGGTAACAGTTGAGCTCACTAGAGTAACTTTTTTATTCTACTTAATACTTGTGATTCTTTTCTCAGTTAGACTCTATCTAAATTAATGAAATTAGAAAACATTTCATTTTTCAGATGGAAAGTCCCATCAGCAGGTTTTCCTCCCTAAAAACGAAACAAAAAAACAAAACAAAGAAAAAAAAAACCTGTTTTATTCCTGAGGGGTGCTTTATGTAATCTCATTAAAATAAAAATCTGGTTGATACTCTCTTTGAATTTAAGTCAGTTGGTATGGGAAGAGATTGGGCAAATTCTCTTCTAGTTGCTTTTCTTCTTTTCTTCATATTTTGAGAAGTGATTGCATTGGGGATCAAATCTTTTTTTTCTTTTTAATGAGCCTTAGGAAAGTTCTAATTCAAATACTCCTACATATTTCTAGGTTATTTCTAGATAGTTCATATTTTATTTCTATTGAGCAGACACTAGTGATTATAAGTTCCAATCCATGACTTTAATGAAATAATGTTTTCCTATCTCATGACAATTATTCTTAGCCTCAGAAAACAAAAAAAAAAAGGAAGTATTTTCTAGTCTTTTGTAACTCAATATGTGCATGAATGTGTGAGTACACATGGGTATGATTTGAATTTTATTAAAAGCTTTTTAAGACAAAGTTGAAATATTACAGTTTTTCTCTTATTGCCTGTTTTCCCTTCTAATAATATTCTAATAGTAAGTTGTTGGGCAAATGTAAAAGAATGCCGTTGTATTTAACTTTATTTTTATTCTAACTCAATTCTAATTCAGCTAGGCCACATTAAAGATATGTCTAAACTGTTTTATTAGACTTACAGATATTGTTTTTCTTGGAGTTTTATTACTATTCTCGTTGTTGTATGATTTTATTTTGGGGCGGGGGGACTGGGGGGAGATTCACTTAAAACTGGTTCCCTGAAAGCTACTGTCTCTGAGAACACTGTAACAAAGGGCTACCTGGTACTGGGTGCTAAACAGCCTTAGAAAGAGGAGCACCACGCCTCGCAGACCATGTAGAGGTCGTCCAGCCTTCCCCAGCTATGCTGTCCTTATTAGCTGTTTTTATTGTTGTTGTTTGTTTTGGTTCTTTCATTGAGGCTATGGCTACTCATCAAAAGATTGTATTGCACTTTCGCCACATTTCCCCGCAGCACCCCTGTGGACTTTCTGAGGTCCGTTTGCAGGACCTGGAGCCGGTCACTATCACGCACATGCCCCCAAGACCTCTCTGGCTTGAGGAACCAAACACTACTCAAAACACGTATATTTGACCGCTTCGGGGAACGGGTTGAAGATCACATGGGTGAGTCAAGACGATTCCCCTGCTCTCTCTCTGCTTCCCGCTGCTCCCTCGGGATTTCCGGCCAGCGCCAGGTCACAGCAGCAGGCTTCATCACGCGGGAACCCCCACAGCCTCGCACTTTTCAGAAAGGCAGAACTGCGCCTGCGGACGCGGCTAAACACTGCGCGTGCGCGTGCGCACCACCGCGCATTGCCTGCAGGAACCCAGGCACAAGCTCTATTCCCTACTCCCCAACTCCTCAATTTCAGAAATGTCTCGGGGGTGGCTGTGTTTTTCTGGATGCGGGTCCAATTAGCGGAGTTCGGGGAAAGACTAACCGTGGTGGAGAAGCTCGTTTGTGCAAGATAAAGCCCATGTGGTTGGTGACTCAGGCAGAAAACTTCTTCAGGTATCCTACACTTTTGTTGTTAGATTCTGTTCTTATCACACTTAATGGGAGA
>NW_011888814.1:770273-780801 GCF_000151845.1 Pteropus vampyrus
TTTCTTTCTTTCTTTCTTTCTTTCTTTCTTTCTTTCTTTTTCTTTCTTTCTTTCTTTCTCTTTCTTTCTCTCTCTCTCTCTTTTTCTTTCTTTCTTCTTTCTTCTCTCTCTCTTTCTTTCTGTCTCTCTCTCTCTCTTTCTTTCCTTTCTTTCTTTTTTTTTTAATTAGTGGTTGCCCTAAAGTTTGCATTATACATTTAGAATTAATTCATGTCCACTTTCAAATAACACTATACAACTTCATTCATAGTGTGTTTTATAACAAAATAATCTTAAGTCCTCTTTGCCATTCCTTGTATTATTACTGTCAGCCATTTCACTTATGCATAAGAATATATAAGCATATATGTGTGTATACATACATAGTATACATATATATGTGTATATGTACACACATAAGGTATGTACATAGCAGAAATAATTGAATACCCTGTTGGTATTATTTTGAGCAACTATTATATGTTAGATCAATTAAGAATAAGAAAAACACGTTTTTATTTTACCTTCACATTTTTCTTCCTTCATACTCTTCCTTTTTTATGTAGATCTGAGTTCCTGACCTATATCATTTTCCTTCTCTCTAAAGAACTTCTTTAATATTTCGTTCAAGACAGGTATAATTGGCAACACATTTCCTCAATTTCTCTTTGTCAGAGAAAATCTTTATTTCTCCTTCACTTTTGAAGAATAATTTCTCAGAGTACAGAATACTAAGTTGGTAGTTTTTTTCCTCTCAATACTTTAAAAAATTCAGTCCTCTCTCTTCTTGCCTGCTAGTTTTCTGAGGAGATTATGAACATTTTTGGGGGTAGGAAAGAAGTGCATGGATAATCATTTATGAGCCCCTCTATAGAATGCCTTCTGTGGTAGAGGGTATGGGAAGTCAAAAAAAAAGAGAAGCATAACAAAACATGGCTCCTTTTCTCAAGACACTTATTATATTCTAGGAAGGAACATATGACATGCATTTAGAAGAATCGAAATACCTGTACTAACATTAGAGTTTGCAAAGGGAGCACAGAAAGGAGGAGCTGCTTTGACCTGGAGGTTGGAAAACTTTATGGATTCTTGTAACAGTAAAACCACACTAACAATGATTTTAAGAACTATTGTTCTATCCTTTATGAGCATGTTCTAAGTCCCTTACACTCTCCTCTGTTTACATATATTATATAATTTAATCTTCAAAATAATCCATTGAAGAAGATTTTATTATTCCTTTTAACAGAAGAATGGATAGTTTAGGAAGTGATGTAATAAAGAGGATGCTCAAAGCATAGCTATAAGAAGACTTTAGAGAAGTAGAGTAGTTGGCTTTGGGTAAGAAGTAATGAAAAATACTTAGGAATGTATGTTAGGACCAGATAGTGGAATATCTAGAATGCCTCGCATTTCCAGTCTTTCTCTCTAGGTCTGTAACTTACTCCTTCTACATAATTTCAAATGAATTGTTTATCCCCCTTGCAAACTAAGGAGTTTTTACTTTACGTAATATAAAATGAGGAATCACTAAAGGTTTCAGAGCAGAAGAATGCCAAAATGTGTTATAATTTAGGAGTAAATTTGAAATAATTATTTAGAGAAAGTTGTATTTCTACTTTAGAATAGACCTCGATGATTGAGTGGCAACAGATATTTTCCTTGCATATTAAGTGATTTTGCGTCCTGATTGATGTCAGCCTTAAAAATGAATAAGTAAATTCTCTCATTATTTTTTTTTTGTTCAATCATTCATTTATTCTTTCAAACAGCACTTATTGTGATTAATTCTGTACGGAGCTCTGTGTTTAGATGTTTAAGCAGTTTCAATCTCAGGGCCTCCCGGAGATATTATATTAAGTATATGTGTTCATTCTAGGTGATGCTAGCTAACCTTTGCAGTGGCAGAACCACTTGGATCACAAGTGGGAACAGTGTGCCTTTGAAATGTCAAGGAGACTAAATATTTACAGTAAAGATGAATATTGGCAGACTCCAGCTCTAACAAGGACAATATGGAGAGAAACACTAGAGGCTATAGGTAGAAAGTGTTTATTGAGCATAATACTATGTAGGCCTTTTATTTTTCTAAGTAGGTTAACCAACCTATGTAATTATGAATAATGCTAAAAATAGTAAATGAAATAATTACATTAAAAATATACTATTATAATTTTAGAGCCTGTGAATAATGGTTAACATATATATTCCGTAGGAATTAATACAGAATAACTGTGCACAATGGATAGTTGTACTGTTTTCACAAGAAATGCCATATTGTATATACCATAAATTGTAATGATAATAATTATTCAATGTTAACAGAAATGTAGATATCAAATAAATTACAAGCAATATGCCTTGTGAAATTATGCTGTTTGATATAGAGAAGATAAACACAGTTATATAACCTCATTATCAATATCTGCATTCTGCCTTTAAAATTTTTTTCTAAATTTTATAATGTGTAAATCTGCAATCACTTTTCAGAATCATAGTTGAAAACTTTATTTCTATAATCATCATTCTAGACAGGAATAGTATAGCTATGTCAAGACCCAAATTTGCTTTTCTTAAAAGAAGAAACCAACTTTCTGAGAACTCTGCAGCTTGTCATATCTGAAAAAAAAGAGACTATATAGTAAATACTTAATATTTAACATGTTCTTATAACACTTTAGCAAACTATGTTATTTTAGGTATAAAGCGTTTTTTGTTTCATTTTAAATAAAATGAAAAGTATGAATTAGGGAACCCTTTTAAACAAATGCATTTTTATGGCTTTTAAGCTCGTTCAGTAACATCAACTGTTAACATGTTTCTAGATATATCTTTTTGTATTTGCTTTAATGGAAAGATAAATATATTTGTAAATAGTTGCTACTATTTTGGTTTAATACTAAGCAGTTTTAAGTGTAAGCTATTTAATTTTTTAAAAAGAATTGAGCTAGACTTACGGTTTTAGAGCTAAAACTGTGTTCAGTGATTGACATGAGAAAGGAGATTCTTGATTAATTTGTTTCACAAACACATTCTTTTTTTTATAGAAAGTGGATCCATTTCAGTTCAGCAAATGTACATTTCAGTGTAACTCAAGTTGATTTACTAAATATCAAAAATTATGATGGATTACTCAAGATTCGAATATGGTCGGAATCTAATTTTTTAAAAATATTTTAATATCTCATTTGGAAAGGAAAAAAATGTACAAAAGGAGGAGAATTGAATTATGGTTAAGGATAATTAAAAGTAACAAAATATTACTTTTTAGCCAAAATAAAAGTTTACTACTCACCCTTTTGTTTTTCTTTATTTTTATTTTATCATTAAAAATAATTTTTATGTGATTAAAATCTCATTAAGGTATTATAGCAGTTTGGCATCTTTTCTGTTTTTTCTTTGAAGGTATAAAGCTATCCTTTAAGGTATTTTTATCCTGAGGTAGTCAACACACATTTAAGGACTTAAAATAAAATTTAGTTTTAGTAGTTTTATACTATTTTTAGTATATTAGTATATTTATTAGTTAACCAAAATTTGCTCAGCTGAATTCCAAATTAAAGTGATTTGTAAATTATAGTTTTACTCTAAGGAACAATATTTATGAATATAAATTTTATATAATATTTTACATATGTTTAAAGACATATATTAAACAGCAAGACAGACTTTATACAAGGGGTCTACTAAAATAGGGTTTTGTAATAGGAGACAGAGATCGGGCTCCCTTCCAAATACAAAAAGGAAAGGTGGGAATTTATAGGAAGTACCAAAACAATTTACTAATATACTATCGTTAAGTGTTAGTCAACTGCTAGACGACATATAAGCATATGCCCATTTGATATTTGAGAAAAGTCTCTATAATAAATGTTAACTAGTCTAATTTTATTTGCTAAATACGTCCTGTCATAGAAGAGGAACTTAAAGCATTAAAATTAGTGACTTAACTGGGAATAGTTATTAGATTTATGTATCAAATTGTGACAAAATAAAATAACCAAAGACCCAAATACGAAATAAAGCCAAACAAAGAAACAGAAACTCTCTAGTCCACCTATTTAGAAAGAGCAGAACACAGCCCAGAAAAAGATATTTGGTCTGAAAGGAGGAATAATTACATCTATGCCTTTTAGTTAGTTCTTCATCTCTCGGGGATCACTATTCGTTACCTACTGTCTAGTGTCTTGAAAATCATTATTTAGTATATTTTGTCCATTTTTTTAATTGTTTTGGGTAGTAAGGTAAATGTGTCCCCTAAAATCTACCATAGCTGTAAACAGAAGTTGTTGAAATCTGTTTTCCTTTATTTTTTTTTCAGGGGTTCTTTAATGTGGTCTTTTATTAGGTTTAGTAAATTTTCAGTTGATTCTCTCAATTTTTCAAGAAAATGATGATATAAAAATTATGATGGTTTTATTTCCCAGCATTGAGTAAACTCACCCTTAAACAAATATCTTACTACTATGAGTAGAACTTCTAGACTACTGTTGAATGGTAGCTGTGACTTTTTTATTTTATTGAATTGCTTCTAGAATAGTGATTCTTAACCTATTTTGGTCATTGACTCATGTTTTTTGTTTATTTTTCACTTGGTTATAATTTATTTTCCATGTGAATGTATGTTAATATTTTAGATAACATATAGGTTAATGTATAGATTACTTTTAAATTATAATACAAAAATGAATTCAAACATATCAGTAGAAAGAAGCAACCATATTACCACCTCTTGAAAATCTCAAACTGGAATGCTCTAATGATATTATTACAATTTAATGCTATTATCAAAAATATTTACTATTATTTTCTTTTACCAATAGTTGGGATTTATTGTTAGGATTATGAATGCAAGGCACCAGAAGATTTATTAAACATACTACATTTAGAATATTTTTATTCTAAAGCCATATGAAATCTAACTTGTAAATTGGGAAAAATAATATAACCTCATAGGTTGTGGTGAGAGTCAAATGAAATAATATACATGAGATTGTTGTGTAAATTTTAAATTATTGCCATGTTATTGTTATCTTATACTATGTATCTCTGTTGGTTAGGACTTTCCTTCCCCTGCATAGATCAGTCTTTATTGATTTTTTATTCTCATTGTGGTTTTTTATCAATAGAAAGTTAACTTAAAGGTTCTTTTCTAGTCCTGTAATTTCATATAATCATGTAATTAAAAATGATAGATAAGAAGTAGAGAGAGAAACAGAGACAGAGAGGGATATAGGGAAAGATCTATTTGGATATTCGGGGTCTTTTGTAATTCTATGTGAATCTTAGTGTTGTTTTTTTTTTTAATTTTTTTTTTATATCTCTGTGGTAAATACCATTTGATTTTGATAGGGATTGCACTGCATTTGTGTATTACACTGGGTATTACAGACATTTTAACAAATTCATGAAGAATTAATGTCTTTCCATTTGTCTCCTTTAATTTCTTTCATGTATATTTTACAGTTTTCAGTGTATAGATCTTTCATCACCTTGGTTAATTTTAATCCTAAGTATTTTATTTTTTGATGCTATTGTAAATGGGATTTTCTTAGTTTATTTTTCAGATAGTTCATTATTAGTGTATGGATACCAAATGATTTTTGATGTTGATTTTTCTGTTTTTCAGCTTACCGAATTCAATAGTTCTAACAGATTTTGGTGGCATCTTTAGAGCTTTTTCCCCCTCTTGTCTGGCCTGGGCTGAGGATGGGGAGGAGGTGGTGCTACATTCCAGTGGTGGCTCCAGGAGTCTGCTATTTGTGGAGTTCCTGCTGTGTGGAGGACTCCTGACAAGTCATCCCAAGTTCAGGACACACAAATTGAACATTTGCTTTTGAGCAAACCCCTCTGCCCGTGGCCTAATAAGGGCTATTATGATGACTCCACTGCCACCAATTCCAGCAGGGATGAAGAAACCAAGTCTCAGAGGAGGCCCAGGACAAGAGCAGGCAAGTTCCCTAATAACCAGGCCTGAAATTGCCTGAAATTGAACGGTCTGGGAATTACTGCCCTGCCCACTCCTGGAGAATGAGTACCTGACCAGGAACCAGGATGCCTGTGACCTTGCTGGCCATGTGGGGTTCCAGTCTCACCCCTGCCCTGACTGTCCAAGTGTCCAATATTCATGCTTTAGCTGAATATTGGCTGATCGAGAATAGACCAAAAGCCACTCTTTCAACCCACCTTCTTCCCCCTGGGAGCTTTCCCTCTCCCTTGCTCTATCCTCAGATTCTTCTTCTGCAGACTGGAATGTGCCAGGCCCAGGGCAGGTCGAACCCCTAGAGGGAAGATCTGAGAGGGCAGGGGTGACTTGACATGGATTCAGCCCCTCTGGACTCCTTTCTAAAAAAAGGGTTTTTATATATAAGAACATGTAATGTACAATCACATACATCTTTTAAAAGTAGCAGGCTTTCTCTGGCACAGGGCAAGGAATCTGGGTAATCTTCTGGAAGCTGAGAGTGGCCTCTGGCAGATAGCCAGAAAGGAAAAGTTCTAACACTATAAGGAATTGAATTATTCCAAAAACCTGAAAGAGCTTGGAAGTGAATTCTTCCCTGAGCCTCTGCATATGAGCCCACACTGCCTGAAACATTGTTTTCAGCTAGTGAGACCCTAAGCACAGAAACTAGCTGAACCCACCAAGACTTCTGAATATAGAACTGTGAGATAATAAATGGGTATTACTTTAAGCTTCTAAGTTTGCAGTAATTTGTTATACAACAGTAGAAAACTAACATACCCCTTTTCGGAAGATAGGGAGAACAACTCTTGTTAAAAATTTTTAAAAATAAAATAAAAACCTTTGTTTATAATTATATCACCAGATATTTATACTTCAGTTATTGAGTAGAAAGAAATTTGGCTGTCCCCAAAGAGTCAAGAACATTATAGCAGGATTCCAATAAAAGCCCATGATTTCTGTTCTGAGGGTACATAAAAAGGATGACAGAACAATTTTTTTATCCTGTAGCCTTCAGATGGTGAAACCCAACTGCTTTACTATAAGCCGCAGGCAAAAATCTATGTTCAGCCATGGTAGCCAACTAAGTTGTGATCTGTCAACTTGAGATCTAGAATAGTCAGGATCATTGAAGAATCCCATCTCAACAGAGTTGAAGAGATGGTAAGTAATATGTTTGTCATATTATTGAGGGAGGATAAGGAGATAGTTAAACCATTTTGGCTAGTTCTTGACATTTCTATGTCCTTTGGATTTAAAGAAGCAAAACGCAAACTTGTAATGACTAGTGATCTCTGATTTTTCTGGAGCTTATTGCATCTAAGAACAACAATCTTGTCATTTTATTGTATCCTCTAAATGGGAAAACAGCTCTACTCCATTTCGTTATACAAAATGGCAATATTTGCAATTACGTACATTATTATGATAAGATAGTGTTATTTTTACCTAATTAAAAAATGACATGAATTATACTAGAAAGGCTTTTTTCTGAAACAAGAAAGAGACTGTTAGAAAAATTTAATGATAATATTGTGAAGCCTGCTAGGACTACATTTTGTTATGAAATAAAATAATACTGTAGAACTTTATAGTATGGCCAGAACAATTTGTAAGATAATATGGAAACTGGAAAGATGCCTAAATGTGAGCAAACTAGATTATGGTAGTTATAAATATGTGAAAAAAATGAAAAAGGAGTAAGATTTAAAGCATAATTTTAACGGGGGAAGAAAGAGGTCACTGTACTTATAAAAAAGATGAATATATTTAAAATATGAAAGCATTTGAGCCTGAGTCATGGCATTTGGAGAGCTTTAGATATTGGCAGCCAGATTACAGAACCGATCAACCAAAATGCCATTATTCACAAACTATGTAGGAAGGAGAGACACATGTTTTCTTGTCTTGCTTGTCTTAATACTGAACTTACTAATGGGGACTAGAGAAGAGAAGCAAAGTTTGGATGGAATTAAACTGTAGATTTCCTAGAGTTCATATGGAGCAGTGATATTAAAAACAATGAAAAGTTAGGCCAAAGGAAAGAACACGCAGAGGCATTCATTCATTCATTCATTTCTTTCTTTCTTCCTTTATTTATTTATTACCATTTGCTTTTATTTCTCATTGCCAGTCTCAGTAAATATTTTTCTTCTTCTTCTAATTTTCATTACTTTAGAAAGTGCATATGTTCTTTTAAAAGATTTTTTTGTTTAAACAATGGAAACATCACTAATAGTGCTACCTACTATTGTCATTATGTTCAGAGCTTAAAGCCTTTTATATAATTCTCACAATATTACTATAAAGCCAGAACCAATATCATGCCCATTTCTACAGAAGAGAAGGTTGATGTCTAGAGATGAAATAACTTATCAAACGCAGAGGCATTTAAAAAGGAGGTTGGAAAGAAAAGACAGCTAGATAGTTGGAAAACAGAATATGTAACTTGTAGACTGGTCTTCCTAGAGCTAACAGTCCCACTTGTAAGTGTTCTTGTAACGATTAAAAAAACCCACAAATATATATATTTAAAGGATAGTGCATATATGTTTTCAGAAGAAAATTTGTCTCAAATATTACCTCAAATGTAGATATCACCTTCCATTTCAAAATATTTTATGAAACCAAATTCTATTTACTCCCCGCCTTTTCACATTCTGAAAACCATGATATGAAGTAGGATATCCTAAAATTGACAACATTCTCCCCTTAAGGATCTCTATTACAATTTACAATATGTAATAAATCATGTAGAGACAAATGTATACATAGAAAGTGAAGGTAATGGGAGGTGGTAGACAATATTTAATTAGCAGCTATAATGTGTTGACATGAGGCTAAGTCTTCTATAAATTCCTGTGGTCATTAAAAATGACATAATATCTTTTGCTAAATCTTCAGGCTAGATCTTCATGTTGCAATATTCTATACCTTAGGTTTCATAGATCACATTAAAAAAAAGCTGTTTAACTTTGTTCTCTGTATCTACATTTGTCTGTGTGTCTGTCTTTATGTTTTAAATTGAATTATAGTTGACATACAAATCAGGATTTTTTTCTTTTTCTCATAGCTTTGCAATTCATAAATTTCCCCAAAGTTAAGTGTGTTATAACTTGGCAAGTAAATAAGAAGGTGACAGTGTTGAGGGAAAGCATATACTCCTGCAGGATAGCTTGCAAATGAGTGGTCAGAATTTTTAATTATTGTACCAAAGGGTGAGTGGCTAACAGGGCCCAGTAATAGCTGTTAATACTCACACAGGAGCTGTTCCTGGCCCATGATGTATAGTAGGAGTTATAAGGTGATAGGTTGTGGTCATACATACAGAAAAGAACACCAGCCTGTAGGAGTAAATAAAGCATCAGTGTGCCAGCCAAATGAGCTGGCATTTAACAGGGTTTCAGTTTTGTTTTATTTTGTTTGTTTATTTCCAGGAGAAGGTGAAATAGGAAGAAGGTTATGCCTATTAGGATACTTGTCCCACATCAAGCCCTTTTGCTAGAACTTTTACGTGGAGTATCTTATTTAATCTTTGTAATCAAAGTTTTTTTGAGCCTTCCTCCAGACATACTAAGTTTAGTAGAGGAAAGTACACTTTAAATATTATTTAGAAAATGAGACTTTCTTAAATCCATGAGGTTTATTCAGGCAGAATTGGCTTAAACCCTGGGTGTACTTGAATCTACAAGATATTCGCCTTCAGTACTGCAGCTGAGGGGAACCAGTGTGGCAGATGGGGCACTGGACCCCTCTAATATCTGGGCAGGTTCAGGCTACAGGGGTCCTGGTAGTCACTGACTGCTTCATCACTTCAGCCAGATGGCAGGCTTCTTTATCTGATGGAAATGTCATGGGCTTTCGGGTAGGAGGTCTGAGGTCATCTTGGAAACTATTTTACTTTCAAAGTATAATTTTTGATACTAGGAGAAAAACCCTTGATAGACTAGCAATGAGGATTAAATTACAATATACATTAATAACTCATCACAAGACAACACTTATTAGATTATTCCTTATTAGACTCTTTCATTTGCCCTTCTGTGTCCTCATTTGCCCTTCTGTGTCCTCATAAGTCCAAGAACAGAAGCCCTCAATTGTAGATGCACATCAGAATCACCTGCAATTTTTTTTTTAAATGCTTATGACATAATTAGACTCCAGTCCAAATCTGGAATTAGGACCCTGTCATCTATATAATATTGAAAGATTACCATAAGAAATTTAATAGTAAGTCAGAGTTAAACACTCCTTACCTAGAACAATACTGAGGGCTCAATAAATGAAGTGATTGTTAATTGATCATGTAGTAGTAGAATGAAGAGGCATGATGAGGAATTTTGCACACCGGGATAGCACATAACTGGAGAGACCTGTGCAGCACATTGTGTCTTGAATAATGAGTCTGAAGGAAGAATCTGAAATTTTCTAAAACCTTTAACACTTATTATTAACACTGTTGTAGAGTAGCTGCTATGATTTCAGAATGAAAGTTTTCTTTGTAGGCTTGGGAACCAATAATCAATGGTGGAAATGAAATGTTTTATAACGATAAGGGAAATGAAATTTCAAAAGAATTAGTTT
>NW_011888814.1:780851-831490 GCF_000151845.1 Pteropus vampyrus
TGAGCCTTCCTCCAGACATACTAAGTTTAGTAGAGGAAAGTACACTTTAAATATTATTTAGAAAATGAGACTTTCTTAAATCCATGAGGTTTATTCAGGCAGAATTGGCTTAAACCCTGGGTGTACTTGAATCTACAAGATATTCGCCTTCAGTACTGCAGCTGAGGGGAACCAGTGTGGCAGATGGGGCACTGGACCCCTCTAATATCTGGGCAGGTTCAGGCTACAGGGGTCCTGGTAGTCACTGACTGCTTCATCACTTCAGCCAGATGGCAGGCTTCTTTATCTGATGGAAATGTCATGGGCTTTCGGGTAGGAGGTCTGAGGTCATCTTGGAAACTATTTTACTTTCAAAGTATAATTTTTGATACTAGGAGAAAAACCCTTGATAGACTAGCAATGAGGATTAAATTACAATATACATTAATAACTCATCACAAGACAACACTTATTAGATTATTCCTTATTAGACTCTTTCATTTGCCCTTCTGTGTCCTCATTTGCCCTTCTGTGTCCTCATAAGTCCAAGAACAGAAGCCCTCAATTGTAGATGCACATCAGAATCACCTGCAATTTTTTTTTTAAATGCTTATGACATAATTAGACTCCAGTCCAAATCTGGAATTAGGACCCTGTCATCTATATAATATTGAAAGATTACCATAAGAAATTTAATAGTAAGTCAGAGTTAAACACTCCTTACCTAGAACAATACTGAGGGCTCAATAAATGAAGTGATTGTTAATTGATCATGTAGTAGTAGAATGAAGAGGCATGATGAGGAATTTTGCACACCGGGATAGCACATAACTGGAGAGACCTGTGCAGCACATTGTGTCTTGAATAATGAGTCTGAAGGAAGAATCTGAAATTTTCTAAAACCTTTAACACTTATTATTAACACTGTTGTAGAGTAGCTGCTATGATTTCAGAATGAAAGTTTTCTTTGTAGGCTTGGGAACCAATAATCAATGGTGGAAATGAAATGTTTTATAACGATAAGGGAAATGAAATTTCAAAAGAATTAGTTTCTTTTTTAGATCTAGGAGCTGTTGCACTGATCTGCACAGTGTGTGCCATTCCTTGTAACATTTTAGGACCATGCATCAAGAGAATAATCTAAAAGTGATATAAAACCATATCAGATTTAACATTGAAATCAAATACAACCTTGTTTTTCTTACATAAATATGATGGTACAATATTATTTCTTGCAAAGGCATAAATGGTCCACTCTACATAAAATGTAGAGCATGATTTTAACATTATCTCATTAAGTTTACATATTCAAACCAAGCCTTCCTAGGGTTAGCTTGAGGATGAAGTGGTTCCAGGGTAGGAAACTTGGAGGCTTCTGGAACATCCTGTGATGGACAGATTTCCTTAGTTCCATGCTCTGGCATTTGGATTAGGTGCCTTAACAAATAGCTGTGTCTTAATAAATGTTTGCTGATAGCGAGTTCAGTGGAAAGAAAGGATTTGAAAGAGTAACAGCAAGCTGGCTAGCTGTGGAGAGAAAGGAATCACCTGGGCCGTGCAGCAGACTTACAAGATGTCAGCACTTTTGCTGCTGTTGCTGCTGGACAGCTGCCTGGAGGGCCAAGAATGAACCCGGCAGGACCTGAGCCAGTACAAAGCTTTAGGCTCTAGGAAGTCACTTTCTCAATGTTATCTTATTTCAGTTCATCTACACAACATTGGTTTTAGTGTTCCCACTTTACTAGGGAGGAAATTGAACGTTTCACCCTTTAACTTAAACAAAGCCACATTGCCAGGAAGTCACACAGCCAGAATCTAGATCAGTCTTGTACAGCTCCAAAGCTCAGCACATTTTATGACCACAGTTTACTGAGTCCTGTTCAGAGAGTGTTTCAGAGAGATGCTACTGGGAATTTTAGATGAGGCTCCCATAGGAGCAGCAGAGAGAGGATCTCACCAGGAAACTGGGCTTCTTGAGAGTTAATGCCATGCAAGTGCAAGGCAGCCTTGAGTGAGAAAGAAGCAGCCCCCAGATACCTTAGCACTGTCCTCAGCGTTTTACAACATACTGCTTGCCGAAGAAAGTAGGCCCATGGCCTGTTTTTACACAAATGTCAGCAAAGAATGGTGTATTGCAGATTTAAAAGTTAAAAAGAAAAAGAGACTATGTGACAAAGAATGTATGTCTACAAATCCTAAAATATTTATTATCTGTACCTTTATAGAGAATGTTTACCAACCCCTGGACTACCTAATCCTTCTGTGCTTTTCGATGAGACGAGAAAAGAACAATTTGCTGTAGAAAATCTGGTGAATTTGTGATTCTCAAGTCTAGATGACAGCTGAAGTCATCCATTCTAAACATTGAGCTGGCCGTCAGGTTGCATTTGATAGTTCATTCATTCATTTTTACTCCTCTTTATTTCAAAAGGATTGGTGGTTGCAAATATGTGCATATATAACACAAACATACATGAACAAAGGAGAAAATAAAGGAAAAACAATAAGGTAAAATTTGGAAGCCAAGAAAAGTATCATGATACGCTAGTAATTATACTTCCCGGCCCGCCAAATTGGTGTAATAAGGTTCATTTCCAGATTCTAGGAAATTAAGTGATTAATACAAATGTTTCGAGATGTTAACTCCTCCCAGTAATTTATATTGTTCAGAGAGGCATTTTATAGAGGATTTATTATTAAAATATCTACAAGTATTTATACATTTTTCTGGGTTCTGCTGTCCTCATTGACATTATCATGAAATGCTGGTTTTTGTTTCTCCCTTTCAAATTTTCTAGTTGCATGTGACCCAGATTTGCTGAAATAGACCACATTTTGTTATATGAAATAAGAAATGATTATTGAGACTCTGAAGGAAATGAGGAAAAAAATGTCAAAAATTATGGTATCAGCAGAATAAAAATGCATTTTTTGTTGGAGAGGTATTTTACATGAGTTCTATTCCTCTTTGAAACATGTGAACAGACACAGAACAGAATTCATTGATTTTACTATCAAATTCTTACCGTGCAATAGAAAATTGTTCCAAATTAATTCTCATAGTAAAACTTGTAATAGTGAATTCAGTAATGCTAAAAGTATTATGTAAAAACAAATGATAAAAACAGTATCCAAACCCATTGTAATTTTCAGTAAATCATATCCATCAACTAATTTCTTTTAAATATAAGAGAACTGTAATTATATTCCTCCCTATGGGCATTTTGCCAGTGTTTTACAGAAAAAAGAAAAAGTGCACTAAAATTTAAGAAAAAGACATAACAGGAAACTACAGACAAAATAATAACAATCAAGTTACATTTAAGGATAAGATACATATATGAATTACAACGAATGAGAACAAAAGTTGACCACGTATAGCTGTCACCTCTGAGGTGAGGTGAAATCCAGCGTCGCCCCAGCGATGTCGGGGAGGAGAGGTGGATTGTGGAGTACAGTGGACAGTGGCGTGTGTGTTGTTCTGTGGTTCTTCCTTGACACTGCAGTAAAGAATTACAGGTCGGCGAGGTTGGAAAAAGTAAGATTTATTGAAAGTACATTTTAGAAGGAAACAGGCCACTCTAAGGAAGGCTGCAGCCCTGTAGAATTCAGGAGGTGAAGAGATAAGTACACCCCAAAGGAAGGGGCGGGTTTCCAGCCAGTAAAGATGTAACAATGCAGAGATGGGAAGATCTCTTTATATTTGAGGCGTGATGGGAGGGACTAGAGGATCCATATGTGAGCTCACCTTGACTGACCGTTGGCTGCTGTATAACACCTTGCCTACTGCACATGTGCTTACCCAGAATTCAGTCTGTTATAATTAGATTCATGAACTTCCAGGAATAGTCATGAGATTATAATGATGGCATAATGAGGCTGAAGTTACGGGCAGTACTTTCTGTGCATGCATTTGTAGCTGGTTTAGCCAGCAGCTTTTATGGCCTTTGTGCTCTAAGCTTTAGAATAATTTATAACACTAAAAGGGAGGTATTTCTTGGAGGTGCTTAAGGACAGTCTTCAAGGGAAGTTTTTATGGTTACAGACTGGGCCTTCGCTCCTGTCACTCATGCCTGACTAACTACCTAACGTAGCTGTATTATAAAATAAAATAAGTTAAGAATAAACAAAGGAATATCATTATTCATGGTGAGTCACTGCCAAAGTAATGTTACTATATATTGTGAATAGTTGTCAGTCAGGTGTCAACATCATGTATAGGCTTCATTGTGCTATTTGATAAGTAAGTGATATATCTCTACGAATAAGATACAGCAAAAGAAGTAACAAGACACTTCATGGAGAAAAGCAAATAATTGCTTTCAAACTTGAATGAAAACTAACGTTTACATGGATTAGTGGTTATTTGCGTTTTCAGCCTAGTGGCTGGAAAGACCCTGGTAATGAAATAACAAGGTCTATAAGGGAAGAGTGTCTCAAAACTAATCCCATTCTAAGTTTCCTTAGCATTTCAGTCTCTTGGTCACCTTTGCTAATATCAAAAGTTGTGTGCTTTAGGACTGGGATCCTTATAAATTTAAATTGTAGCAGGCATTCCATTTGTCGTATGTCCTTTAGGACACTTGAATATTTTCATTGGTTTTATTGCTTATTTTTTTTAGAGAGAGAATAATTTACCCTAAAGTTAGTTTATAGAAATAATGAAAAAATGCCCTCCAATCTTGTCCATATGTGTATTTTATAAATGTGCCTGGTGTCCTAAAAAGTCCCACGCTTGCCTTCTGTTGTTTAAATGTGCAAAGAATGTGCTTTTCTTACATTAAACACTCTTACATTAAATGGTACATTCTTAAGAGGTGTGGTTTTCAGACTTCTCTAAAAATTGATAGAACTGATCCCAGTGATCACCTCCATCCATATTCTTCCATGAAAACTAAACTTGCTACCAGCTTCTGCAAACTAATTTTTAATGCATCATAGAAAAGTTAAAAAGTTGCACCAATTGATACAAAATGGTTATTAGGTTCACTTTTCTTGTAAGTAGTCACTGTTCTGCCGCAATAGGGATTTTATTAATTCAGGTGAACAAAGGTTATCTCTTTTCCCATCAGTTCTCTTTAGTGGCATAAAGGAGACCTATCACTTTGAAGAAAGCTAAGGCAGACATATCTTGTCCTCAAGATCATTCTATTTCTGTATCTGATATATATAGCCAACTTTTTATCAAAAATGAAATCTGGTTATGCCCCTTTATATTCATCAAGAACTAATGATGGCAGGGTTATCGGTAAGGAAATAATGGGGCATGGGAGGGGGCAAGAGCTAAGAAAGTTTATTTTTTTTAAAATCAGAGATTTAAATCTGAAAGATTCCCGTGATCTAGAGAAGCCAGTCTTCACTTAGGCCGTTTTGATTACTACAGATTTTTAGTATTTCTGATATGAAATTAGAAAAGAGTGTAAAGCATGTCACTTTGGAAATGAAGCTCGAGGCTGTATTCAGAATAAAATCTGTGCAATAATAATACTCTTGGGTTACTTTTTTAATGATGCTGTCAATATATAAAGTATAGTTTGTAGCTCACATTTAATTTACTCTGCAGAGATTTCACCATCTTCTGTTACCATAATATATCTTGCGACCCTGGTTAATTATTTTTATTTGTTTGATGAACTCCAGCAAGGTGGGTTGGGCTTTGAAAAACACAGTCAAAAGAATTATTTATTCAGCTAAGAAAAACAATCAACACATCATATTAATTAAATTATTTGCTAAGATCTAACAAACATTTAGGAGAACTACTAAATGTCGGGAATTGGGCCAGGAGTTTTCACATATTTTGCCTAATTTTGTTATAATACCTTTCAGAGAAAGATACTGTGTTAATTCTTGTAAAGAAACTCAAACTCAGAGAGATGACTTCATGTGGCATTGTCTGAATTCAATGACAAATCTTCAAGTCCATTTTTTAATAATAATCCACAATAAATTGAAAAATATATTACTGCATTTCCTGCAAGCCCCATGTCTTTAGAGGGAAGGTAAGTGATTAAATTTCTCATGGGGAGAAGAGAGTTTTTTTCTTGTTTGTCCTTGAAAGACAGAATAAGACAATAAGGAAAAATTTTGTTACACGACCTAATAAATATTTTATTGAAGAAAACCTTTTCAGGTTGCAGAATATGTATCAAGCCAAATAGCCAAATGAGGCTCCTGAGAGCAGGAGGCAAAAGAATCCAGTAAAATGTGACAAGGTAAAATGGTGTTGCTGGTTGTATTACAAAATTAGCATCATTTGTAAAGCTGTGATCATTACCCTGACATGGCCAGACCAGGGTGTCCTCACTCATGGGAAATAATTAGCAGTTGCAGATGAGACATTTGTATCTGGTTTTCCCTAAGATGCACCAGAGGCTATGCAGAGCTCCCAGTGAAATGAGATAAAAAGTGATTCTCATTAAATAGCCCTTGTGATATCCGATGATATATCACAGCAATTACAGAAGTAATTAATTGCAGATGTAGCTACATACATGTCTCTAAGAATATAAGAAAGTGAGAATTTTCCAGAGCTACTGAATGATGTACAAATTACACATGTTAAGTTTCTGCAGGTATCCCAGTTAAAGGATCTTCCTGTTGCTTCCTGGGCATCAACCCTAGTCTGTTCAGCAGGGTCCTACCTGAACTCTCTCTGCTGAAATATGTTTGTAGCTCTAATGGATTTGCTCAGTTCACTGCTGGAAAGAAACTGAAAAGCTGATGAAAACTGTATCATTTTCAATTTTTTAAATGGCTTTTAGATCCATGATAATAAATTTTGAATCCATAGTTCATAAGTTTTGGTTTAAGCACATAATTCTTATTTTGCTTACTGTCTCAAGAGTCTTAGCATAAAATGCTACTTTCATCATTCTAGACCCTTAAGAAAAATTACCTGTCAGCTTGAATTAAAGATAGTTTCCTTTTTTAAATATTTTAAGAAAAGCCTCTTGTTCAAAAGTACTAAACTAACCATAAACCTTTTGTTCACATATTTAAAAGAATGTATACAGGAGGATAAAAAACAGGAAATGGAGAGTATATGTTTCCACTTATTTATTACTCTACATATCGTTATATGAAGAATTTTACTTGTTATAAATAGTGCTATCGATAAAGATCATGGAAAACACTTATAAGAGGGTATACATATGGTGTAGTGAAATGTGCAATACACAGGCGTTAGATGATTCTAGACTAATTTTTTTGTTACTCCTTGGTTATGGGCCTCAACATGTCATTTAATCAGTGTCTTAATTTCTTCATAACATGGGACTAATAATGACACTTTTACCACATTGTTTGCTAATTGAATGATACCCCATTTATTTCTAAGAAAGAGTATGTGGGAATTTCAATGATACTATTAAGTAGAAACTTTATTTGCTAATCAGTACCAGTGCTAGTTAACATGACAATTAATATTAAATAATAAGAAGAACTTCAGCTTTCGTTGCTAATAAGCACAGTAGAAGTCAATGATATTCTCTGATCTAGCTTTAGGGGAAGTGAGGATGAGTTCAGGTTTATCTTCTCTATGCTGGCCTCATGTAGGGTTCTGCGTTCTCCCCTGGAAAGCTCGCTTTTGGAGATCCTTTAATCAAATTGAAGAATGTTCAAGGGTAGGCAATAAGCACATTTCTGGCTCATTATCTAGAAATTATGAATAGAAGAAAGCACTTGAAAGAGCTGAGAATGTTTCATTTGGAGAAAGAAAGGATGAGGAACTTGATTACTCTTTTTGATTATTTCAAGGACTCGCAGATGTGAGAAGGTTTGGATTGTTTTTGTGAAGATCTGGAGGATAGGACTAGGATGAAAGGGGGGAATTATGGGGAGAGAAAATTAAACTTATCACAAAATAATTTTAATAATTAAAGCAAATATCAAAATGTATCTACCTACTTCTTGAGAGAGTGGGTTCCTCAAACCTGTATGTTTTTAGTGGGAGGCTAGAGAGACACTTTGATGAACTTTTATAAAGGATTAGCTTAGTTCTTGAAAAGGTCCCTTTACACATTTATATATGAAATTTTATTACTTTTTAATAGTAAAATTATATCAACATTCAGCAAGTTATTCATAAGTGCCTGGGTTTATTTCTAGAAAGCCACAGATGGAAATCTAATGCATTTGCATCATTACAGTATTCTAGTTCATCACATTTCCCCAGATATACCTAAGAACCTTAAGGTACTATATCCTTAAAATATTTTTTGTATTATTGGTAAAATAATTTATTTTTTGATTTGCCATTTTTAATGAGGTGTTTAACATTTTTCACCTTTGATGTCATCTTAAAGAAAATTTTTAAAGATGAAGTGTTGGAGGTGTCTTACAGATTTCTAGTCTGATAATTTATCTGATGTTCATAATCTTTTTACAGAGAGTTCTTAATCCCTCTGCCTTGTAACCAGTGCTTGCCTACTTTATACTTGAACATCTCAACAAGGCAAAACAAACACTCAAAAAGAAAATAATAATAATAATAAAAACTAGTTTCTAACACTTCCCTGGCATTTTTGGATAGGTCTTAATTGTAGCACGTCCTTCATTTTGAGCTGAACTTTCTCTTCTAGTCGCTTGGTCTAATTCTATTCATTGGTACCACTTATAGCAAATATAACCCCCTTTTTATATAAATGGCTCTTTGTACCTTTAAACATAGTGACCTTACTGCTTCACTACCTTCACATCTGCTATTCCTGCTGGGTTTTCACCCATTTTTGCAACCTCCTTTTTAATAATCTGGCTTTACACACCCACTTAAAGTATGTTGCTCAGAACTGGACACAACCCTACCACTATTCTGGTCTGGCTTTCGAGAGCAGAACGGGGCTGTATCCTCCCTTGTTCTATTGCCTGCAATTCTATTAATGCAGCCAAGCTTTAAATGAATTTTTGTAGCAGCCAGAACTTACAGTTTACTCATTCACTTTTGCATTCATCAAATATTTAATGAATGTCTACTGAGTACAAGCCTCTGTTGAAGGCAAACAGACATTGAACAGTGAGCTGATACATTCAAGTGAAGCACATTTAATAAAATCCCTTTATTCTTTTTCATAAGATCTCTCAAACCATGGTTTCCACTTGGGAATTATGAAATGTTTTTTAACCACGTGTAGAACTTCACATTTGTCTCTATTAAATTTCCATCATGTGAGATTTCAATCTTTTTTAAATATCCACTCCAAAAATTTTGTATGCTGTGTCAGCATTTGAGGAAACTTTCTGCCTAACTCCAATGCATTTCAGGTGCTGTTGTGTTAGGCATTCATCCATCAACCTTCCCTTGAGGAAAATCCTGAAACTACAGTTGAATCAGGAGTAGTAAATTCATTTGGCATGCTAATGAACACTCAGAGGTACTAACTGATGTTGCCCTATGGTAGTAATTCCTGTTCTAGCTACAAAATATAATAAAACTGGAAATAAAATAAATGAAAAATGTTGACTTTAAAGGGTAAGATAAAATTTTAAAAAATACATGAAAGGATTCAATTAACACTTATTTTAGGCCAGAGAAACTTCTCTGTGCTCAAAATTGTATTAGATGTTGTGCTATGGTAATAATTAAAAACAGATATAGTCCCTATCCTCTTGAATTTTACAGTCCATGAGGAAGATAGACATGAATCAAATAATCTAAATAATTATGCAAACATATTATTTGAGAGAAAGTGGGAATTGTCTTGGAAATAATAACTGGAGTCTGGGTGAGGATGTAGTTAAATGAGACTGCCTTGAATGACTATTTACTGGATCTGGTCATTGAGAATATAAGGCTTTATTATCTTATTCTCATATCTATACATATCTATAATATGCTGTACATATCTATAATATCTATAATCTGTACATATCTATAATATGCGCTATAATAAAAATTGGTAAACATGAAAATATTCAACACTGACAAGTGATAGAAGAGGTTTCCAGTTTGATGACAGCTCATGATAGAGGGATTTGATATAGCCAGGGAGATCTCAAATGGCTTCTGACAGAAAGTGACATGTTAGAAGGATAAATGAGAGTCGCATGACTTGGAGAACCAAGAGCAAAAGATTCAAAAGCCCTATTGCAGAAGGAGCAATGCCAGGTCTGAGAGATGAAGAGAGCCAGTTTAGTTGGAAGATTTGAGGATGTCAGGGGGAGCAGGGTAGTAGATGCAGCTGGAGTGTGAGGCAAGGGCCAGATGAGGAATAATCTTTGTCCTAATAGCAATAGGAAGCCACTAAAGGACCTTATGCATGGAAGCAACAAAATCATATTTGCCTTTGAAAAGACTGCTGTGTCTGCTCTTCGAAGACTGATTGCCTGGGGGACTAGCATGTTACAGGTTGCTAGATAGATGCTGCTCAGTTTCCCCAGAAAACATCTTTGTTAAATTAATACCCTAAAGCTTTAACTTCTTTTAGTTTTGACAAATAGCCTGCCCTGTTGATTTTACCGCTTTCATATCTTACAATTCTATCTTTTCCTCAGCTCTTCTACCTTCCTAGTGCAAGTCTCTTTCATCTGTCTGGAATAGAAAACAGCCTAAACTCTCCAGCTGCATTTACTACCCAGAAGCATTATTTTCCCAGAATACTTAGCCTGCAGCTCATCCTTTTGAAAATGTATATTCTGTGAAGGGTTCTGGATATAGAACAGTCTGGCTATTGTATTTTAACTTGAATTGAGCTCCACGATTCCTAAATGTAGGTGGTAGCATTATCAGATAAAATACAGGGCATCAATTAAATCTGAAATTCAGATAAACAATGAATACATTTTTAGCGTAAATATACTTTGAAAATGGGACATACTTATATGGAAATATAGACTATGCAGTATTTAGGATATATTGCTATTAAAAATTATGTGTACTTGAAATTTAACTAGCTATTCTGGATTTTTGTTTTGTTTTGTTTTGTTTTGGTATAAAACTGGCAATCCTGGGGAGTAGAAAGCAAGTAAATGTCTGCTAATCGACACCTTGAGTTTGACTGCACCATCCATTTCATTAATGATGTAAAAACAAAGCCATAAACATATTTTAAAATATATAGTAAGTTAAAATGTCATATTACACTTACTATATATACCACGATCATTATTTCGAATATAAAGAAATATATGTTTTTAATAAGTAGACAATCAGTATTCTACTTGCTCACATTAACAGAGATTGAAAAAATTATTTAAAGAATATTGGTTTGGAGGGAAGCCTGACCAGAATCTCACATCTGTCGGTTCACACCTCTCTTCAGTAAACACCTCACTTGGACCATGTCTTGTCTGGATTCCTTTCCCCGGTCCTTTTCTCTCTGTTATGGTGAGCAGAGACTTAAACCATGACCCAACAGTAGTTCCCTAGGTGGAACCAGGTCTCTTTATGAAAATTCCAGGAAGAGTTCACTGTAAACTTACATAAAACTAATATCTACTGCTCACCTCCTTTCTTTTTCCTGATACTACTCCATTTATGTTGTTTCTAAAATTATCTGGCAACTTATCACATTCAGAAGGGGATGGAAGTTGTGCACTTAAAAAGCAATTCAAAGGACATTTGGTGTTTCATTTAAATATAAAAAATATAAAATATTTATGAATAAAACATTTTGTTTAACTTGAACATAAAATTTTATGAATGTAGGATACTTTTTAAAAAACTGTCGGTTAAGTCTGTCAAAAATGAAACACGAGCATGCCAGTACAATTTGATAATAATTCTGAGAGAGAAATTCTGCAATGTTTTCATGCAAACAATGCTCTAATTACTCTGATTTTATAAATAAATTACATAGGCATTTCAGCTACTTCATTATACATTATATTAAAACTGCTGAATATCAAGTTCTGCTTTGAAATTTCACCCTATTAGAAGAATATCATAAATATTTAATATATGACCATGCTACCCTGAACAAGCCCGATCTTGTCTGGTCTCGGAAGCTAAGCAGGGTCGGGCCTGGTTAGTACTTGGATGGGAGACCACCTAGGAAGACCAGGTGCTGTAAGCATAAAAAAATAAAAAAAATTAAGAAAAAGGAATTGTAAGCTGACAAGGTCCTTGCAATCTGTGAGGTCAACCAACGGTTGCCTCACCTAAAAAAAAAAAAAAAAAAAATAGAATATTGTAAATATTTAAAGTTATCAATGTAATGTATATACTTATTGATGAAATATATTTTAAGTGAAAATGCACAATTTATTTTTAAATGGGAAGACGCTATTAATTTTTTTCCACCGTTGTGAAAATCATTGTGATGTGAAAAACCCTGACCCCCATTTTGGAATTTAATTTTTTTATGTATATCAAAGTGTCATTATACCGTTAAGCACTATGGTTTTTATATGTGACACCTAAAACCTTGGGGAAAATATAACTATACAAATGAAAATTAGTGGGTGAACCAAAATAATATTTTTATTAATGCAATATATTTAAGTTTATAAAATGCTGCCTTTATGGAATCCAAAAAGGATTTCTTTTAGAATTGTTGGATGTATCGTATCTATCATGAATGTCAGAGATGAGGGACTGAAGATGGATGTATTGAAATGTGCAAATGACTATAATAAATAAGTGTAATGAAGATTCAGCAGAATTTCTGCTGAATAACTAAGTGGGCCATTAAGAAGCAAATACTTGGCAAACTGCAACTAGAAAATGAATTATGAGGAAAGTTTGAATATTAAAAACAAAACACTTTAAATCTTTAAACAAAGATCCGCATTCCTAATAGGTGGGCTCTTTTCACTTGATAAAGAGTTACAGTTTCCCTGCAAGTTCTGGAAATGTTGGTGATAAGAAGTGAGAAATAATGAAAAATAAAGTTGAAAAATGAAAGTGATACCAATGAGGATTACATTTGACACAGTATAATGGAGACCAAATGGAAGGGACAATTTTCTATGTAGACTGGTCATGGCTGGATTCCCGATATCTCCAAATGAAATTCTGGCTGTTATTCCCTTAGAAGAGCCTGACTGAAGCAGAACTTGGCCCTAGGTCAGTCAGCTGAAAGCCAGTTCACCCAATGTGACCAGTTCATTCATTTCTTTTAAATATATATATATTAGTGTCAGTTGACCAGTTTTCCTTTTGTCTTCATAAAACCTTTTTAAGTAGTATTTAATGTCCTCCTCACCCCTAGCTGTGTTTCAGGAGATTGAAGGGCAGAGAAACATATTGGTGGATATAGGGAATTCTTACCAATATCATCTTCATGAATGTATTAAATATATCTTATTCTTTGTTAATATATTCTTCATGTTTCTAAATCTAAAAAAAATTCATATTAACTAGAATTTATCTTTTGGAAAATAGATCGTTATGAAAATATTTTAGGAACTAATATGTTCATAAGCATTAATTGATAACTATCATGAATGTTTTAGAATATCAAAAATTTCATATGGTTCATTCTAATTTTATTTTTATGTCCCTCAAATCCTGCCCATTATCTCCATCTCTCTAAACCACAGTTCCCCCTCTTCCTTCCCTTTAGTCTTCTGCTTCTTAAAAGGCTGTCATGAAGATAAAATGAGAAGATATAATTAGAACTCTATATATGGATATAGAACTATATTGGCATAGTATAATTATATATGTACATTAGAATTATAATTAGAACAACAGGTGAATTTTGTAAGTTACATATTGACCAACTTCAGTGGAATCCCATACTGGTTGAAGGAAGCTTTCTTCTGTTGCCTAAAGGAAATATAAAGAATTTTGGAACTAGGCTTGTAATAATAGAATAAATTAAATTACATAACTATTAGCTTGGAACTAGCATTTTATAACCCTTTTTGGGTCATTCCTATATTGGCTAGATATTCATCAGGATTCATGATTTAAATGTGAGATTTAGATTTTTTTTTATTACTATTATGCTTGTAATCCTGCAATAGATTTGAAATTCACTCTGCATTGAAAAAAATTTTTATACATTAAAGTCTTCCGTAGCATTTGCGTACATGTATATGACCAATATTTCCTTAGTGTGATTGGATAAAGCAAGCTAAGAGTGGTGAAAATGCATACTAAGGTAAAGAATATATAGTAAGGTATTCATATTTGTGTATATAATTTATACGTTTACCAATAATGTAAAAGCAAATGCTGAACTTTGAAAAAGGAAAATGTGGCCTTTTTTATAGATTATTTTCTTTGAGATTTAAGAAAATGTACATTTTCATTTCAAAGGCAAGAGAAGAGTTGTCATTAATCATTTTACTAAAAACCAAGATACCTCAAAACCGATAGGACTTTAGTCTGAATGAATGAATATACTGAATTACAAAAATATTTAAGGAAAGACAGTATTGTTCATTTTAAATTCATATAATTACTCAGATTTAAGTATTAAATGTTTTATTAACTATCCTTATTTATTACTAGATAGAAGTGATTCATGAAGTAGTATATTTAACCATTAACCTATACAACCAGGCTTCAATTTCCACTGCAGGTAAATTTTTTAATTTGCAGTACCCACAATATCCCCTTGGCACTTGTTTTGTAAGGAAGGGAATTTATTTCCTATTTCTATACTAATTTCTTAGTTACTCTTTTTGACCAGGGTAGTAAGTGTAAACTTTAGTTCATTCCCTTTGTAAATTTACCACAAATATCAAACATCTAAAATTAGAAAGAAATGATCAATATTTATATTGTTATAAACGTTCCTCTTAGTCATTAATGTGACATCTATATAATGTCCCAAAATTTACTCTGGAGAATAATAACCTATTAAACAACGGAGTATGGCAAATGGAATTATATTAATATTCAGAAAGGTTATCTTTAATTAAACAGGATATAAATATGATTTATTCAAAGCAATATATGTTGGCATGAAAAAGGTTTTCTGCCAAAATATTTTCTTGCAGCCATGTGAATATTTGAAACAGTCATTGCTGCTGGAGAAATAAACCATCAGATTGAGCTTAAAATTTATTTTTTCAGTATCTGCCAGTCCTCTAATTTATTCAAGCCATGCTTTAAAAAAATACCCAAATACAGTATATAGGCATCCATACCACTTACATGGAGAAGTCCCCTGGTGTCTTCTCTAATATTTTTGATTTCTGGATAACATGGAGTAGAGATTACATTTCATCTAGAACAGCCAGTATTTGCCTCCTTCTCTTAGATGTCACTTTGAGCATTTGCCTCTTGCTTTTATTTCTCATTGACCAGCTTCACCTCATGCTGGGCATCACTCTTATAAGG
This sequence comes from Pteropus vampyrus, assembly GCF_000151845.1. Lineage (NCBI taxonomy): Eukaryota > Metazoa > Chordata > Mammalia > Chiroptera > Pteropodidae > Pteropus > Pteropus vampyrus. Next base: position 796,063 of record NW_011888814.1, read on the forward strand.
ACTGTGAGGAGTAGAAGATTTTACTTTACTTGCGAGCTAACAAGGTTAACAGCGCAGTTTCAAGAATGTCAGTAGAAAACATGAGACTCTTGGGTCAGAGACAAATGATAGTTTATTATTCACAGTAATATCAGTGACCAGAGTATTACCATTTCTTTTGCCCTTGCCCTAAACTCTAGTTACTATCATAGTGACACGATGAATGAGGTGCGTTCCAGGAGAGGAAGAAACCGCAGTCTTTCTCAATGGGCATTAAGAAAACATGCACAGCATTGCTCCAGAGGGCAACATAATCTTTATTATACTAGACAGCAAATAAAACTTCTCTTTACTACAGAGGGAGACATTATTTCATATTCCAAGGCTGTGCATTATACAAATATCCTTGAAAAGTTATCCAGAACAAAAGTTTGCTAGTGCCTCTGTACCCATGGATAATTGTACCCCAGTGAACCATTATTTTTCACAGTATAGTCCCCAAAGTTGCCATGTCTGGCAGCCTTTTATTGAAGTTTGGTGATAAAAGAGAGCCAGAAAACATTTTTTAAATCAATCTTTCCCATTGTTATTAGCACTTTTCTTTACCCAGCACAGGGTATTTCTCGTGTCATGTCACTTGGAATATTCTTCTCCTTTTACTGTTTTTGCAGGGGCTGCTTCTTGCAGGGGCTTGTTTTTTCTCTGCTAAGCTCCTTGGGCTATTCTCCAAAATTCAAAATTTCTCCTCTTAATTATGCAGAGCATTTTAGCTTTCTCTTTGTTTTAATGTCTTTTTTCACACCACAGCTTGGACCATGATGGAGCAGTAGCACTAGCTTACCATACTTAAAGAGGTCCACTGAGGCATTTTCAAAAAAGAAAGAAAAAAAGAAAAATGCCTCCTCAAATTACTACTGAAATTACCTTAAAAGTGATGACCCCTCTTTTTTATTGACAGATCCTTTTAGGCGACTCAGAACAAAGGATTCTCCTAAACATTAGCCCTCAGGGAGTGCTATAGACCTTTCCATGTATTTTCTTTTGTTCTCCTGATTGAGAGAAAAAAAAATTACACTATAAACCATTGGTATAAAGTGGACCTCTGATGTAAAATGTATAACCTAGGAGCTAGAGATGAGCTATCTTATGAATAAAGTGAATCATATAGTTAATTTGGGTCCTTATGTGCTGCCCACTTGGGAAGTTGTTCTCTTTAACTATGTAGGTTCAAGAAATACTAAATTTTTTCCTCTTGCTTGATAAACAATTTAAATAGAATTTATTTAGAAAAAATCCCTTGGTGAAAATACAAATTAGTAAAGTTACGTTTCCCAAATCCTAAGGCATTTATATTCAAATAAATAGATCGATTAAAAAAATAAGTGACTTTCAATATGCATATCATATAAGTGACACAGTTGAAATTAAGATTAATGAACTCTGGCTTCTGATTCACTTTTCTCATCTTCAGATAAAGTTTGTTCCTTCCAAAGGCAGACAACAAGAAAATATAAAATTGTGAAGGAGATTTTTTTATCACAGCAAAGAAAGTGGAGGAATAAGGGGAAGTGGAACTAAGTTGCAAACTAAATTTAAGACAAACACAGTCAAAATTAAATTTTAAAAGCTCAGGATAAGTGTCTTTTAATTTCACAAACAGGTTATGTGATCTGAATCAGTTAACTGATGGGTAAAAAAATCCTCTGCATTTACACATGCTCCCAAGCCTAGCAAACTGTACATTCATTATTCACTTAATCCCTAGACTATCATTTCTTAGCAGCATTTAGACTGTCATTTAGACTGTTATTTCTTAGCAGTCAAATGTAAATAGGAATATGTAAACAATAAATTGAGAACAATAAATTCACTAGGCATGAATTGAGATTAATTAAATTACTTAGTTTTGCATCATCTTGACAAAACCACAGAGAGTAATGCAGATAAAAAAAACATCCAGAGGATAGCTATGATTGAAACAGATAATAAATATGATCATCTGTCACCAAAGAAAGTTGTCTGCAGCAGTTAGGGCCTCCAATGTCTCTTGAGCCATGAGCTGTTGCAATATATCATCTCTCAGTTTTAGTGGGGAGAGAAAAGTATAGACTCTTCATGTGAGCAGTCTCAAATGCCTTGCGCAGTTCCTGTTATTTAGTAAGGAGAAATAAATTAGGTTTCATTACTATTGCTTATATAATTTTAAATAGTTAACTATATAAGGCTTTGTATTAGACCTATGGAAAATTTAAAAGGAAAAATTATTATTGTCTCTATAAACCTTGTATAACTTTTCCAGGCTATTTTTAGCTATTTTAATGAACAATTTTTCAAATTAATTGGCTATACTATGTGTTTGGTGCTAATTAATGGAAGATCTCTACTGAATTAGTATTTTTTAATTTTTTTGGAACAGTTATAGGTGACATTTAGATTTTGGTTTGTAAATACTTAAGAAATTTTTATGTAAGAAATCCTGAAACATTTGGAACAGAAAAATTGAATGGTCATTTCCTGGGAATATTGTGAGTCTTAGAAGGCAGTGTGTAAAGAGCTGCCAGCTGGACAAAGTGTATGACTTGAAATAAGCATGTCCTTTCATAGCGTACCTGACTTTTTTTTTTTCTTGTTCCCATCTAACTTTGCTATTTGAATTTCTTTGCGTACCCTTATCCTGTCCTACTCAAACATTTAATCACCCAACCTGATTCCCTTTTGCTTCTTTTACTGGTCTGGATCTTGCTGTCCACTGCATTCACTTGACTTTCAGTAGTCCCAAGTGGCGTTTATTTGCTTGACTTTTTTTGAGATTCAGATTCACTCCATATACATATTTAGTGAATCTTGGACATTGAAATCCGGGTCCATCCACCAACTTTCATGCAGTCTTTCCACAGAACTCTCTATAAGGTATTTAATAAAATTGTTGATTTGATTTCATGACTTTTCAAGTTCTGGATTCTTGCCTTTTTTCTGCTGCTACTTTTGGAGTTTGATGGTTGCATTTATTTGTGTTATTGATATATATCCATAATGAGAAGACAGAACAGGATATCTAATCCTGATAAAGATATGTTCACTGATATCCCACTAAATCTCTTCCTTGATGATCATTTATTCTGTACCTGAATTTGGGTAGTGAAAATATGGTAAATGGAGAACAAAAGAGCTAATTTCTGTGCACAAGAAAATATCATCCTCACTGGGGAATTAAAAAGTCAGTCCATCAAATAGATAGGTGTTTTACTTATATACCATATATCCCTAGAGTTACCAATGTGTTAATGCTTTATAGTCAAGCTGGAAAAATGACCTATTTTATTAGCCATGTAGAAGTATTAAGCTAGCAGATATTTCATTTGATGTGGTTATTTTCCACACCAAATTTTATTAAAAATATATGTGTAATTTTCAAGCCTGACCATAAGCAATTATAAAGGCTTTGCCTGAGAGCCTCACAAGAAGACTGCCCTCCACACACCGTATTTGGTGCACAGTCATTGCAGTCTTTAAAGGGAGTTGCAGTCAAGGACTCAGGTCCTGCTGGCTGGTCATGCTCTTTCATATTTCCATTACTAGCTCAGGTGCCTTTGTTTCTAGGTTTCAGTATCCGAGGCCTTGGGCAGTGATCCTCTTTAAGCACCTGCTGAGATCTCCTTATGGGGAACCTTAAAGACACTTTCTGCATTCTAACTCAGGTCCCGGCACTTTCCCACTTTTAGCCTTTCCTTGATCCCCCAGTCCATAAAATGGCCTAAGATTTCTATTCAGCACTCCCTCCGCAGAGAAGTGACCCCCCCACCGCATCTGCACTGACCCCCTGAGCCTTGACCAGTGTGCCTCTTCTATGAGGAAAATGGAACAGGCTGAATCAGTGTTTCTTCAGATTTTACTCTTGCTTACTCACCTCAGTAAGTTATTAAAGGTTTAGCTCTTTCACTTATGGTTTGTTGCTTTAATTGGTTACTCCTACATCTGATAACTCAGCTCTCTCTGTCACAGCCCAGCTGAGCTCCTAATAGATACACATATCGAAAATAGAAATAACTCAAGGTGTACATTTTAAATTTATTTATCTAAGTGATGTAGTTTTCATAATTAGTTTTATATTTAAAAAAATTAGGCCTAGGTAAAATAGCTTATACTTTGTTCATATTCTTTTGTAAGCCAATTATATTTCCTGAAAGTAACTTATAATAACTTTTATTTACATTAACATGAAAAGAACTTAGAAAAAGGAGATATCCTTTGGTAAATAAGCTAAGCTGGTGATGTCAGAATAGAACAAATTAGAAAGAATTCACTGTAGATACTTTGCATTTTTAGATTGCTAGTAGAAATGTTGGTCTCATAGTAAAAAAAAACCAGTTATGTGTACAAAAGGTTAGTTTCACAAGTTTCACTAAAGTTTAATAGAATCTTAACAAACTATATGCCTTAATGTCTTAGCAGGTTTAGAAATTCAAGAAAAGCATACCCTGTGACTATAGCACTTTTGTATTATAATTTGAAGGCTAATTCTTATAAGGTTCTCACACTGATTAATCAAGTTTTCACACATTTTCCTACTAATCATTTAAGATATAACTTGGAAGATCAAACACAGGTGTTAAATATACATTCTTAATATAAAGATTGTATAAAATATTAGCATATATTTAAAATTTGAAGTTTTCAATCATTTTAGTGTTGTTAGACATTCACCCAGAATCCAAATGCTTATAAACTTATAGCTTTGTTTTTATTGGAGGCAGGAACTAACACTGAGATAATTGACTGTTCCTTGAGTTTCTCGACTTTTTCTTTTCTCCATGGTCTTGAAAATAAATGGAAGAAAAATTTCATATTTTCTGTCCATTTGAAAGAACACCAAATCCCTAAAAGGTAAATATCTGCTCAGAAGTAGCAATATATGTATGAATATGTATCCTATATTTAAATTAGTGACCTATTAAGAATTGAGCTATTTAAGGGAGAAGTATAACAGTTTAACATATCCTTAATACTTATCATGTGTGAGGCTATACACATGGAAGCTGACTCTACTTTCCATGGCTGCCTTAATTCTGCTTTTACTGTCCCCCCACCCTAATTAGTTGATCTCTTAATACAAATCTGAATCTGTTATTTATGTCAAGCTGGAAATCTTTTAAAGCCTTATAGCCTCAAGTTGTTTAGCAGAGCAAACTAACCCTGGCCTACCCGCTTGCCACAGCTCACTAGCAGCCTCACTATTCATGATGTAGTAAGGAGACACCACCAGGAACATGTCACATTTCTAACCTCTTGCACTTTCTGTCTTCACCTCTTGGAACATCTTTGTTTTTTCTTCATCTGGCTGAATTCAGTTTAGGCTTAATCTCCAGGAAACCTTTCCTGAAACTCAACTGGACTAAACCTATACACTAGTTCTGATTCATATTAGGAAGTCAGTAAATGATAGAGGTTTACTAGATTTATCATTTTAAAATACTAGGAAAATATTATTAATGTATTATTAACATATTTATTCATTCTAGTTTAGAATGGCAAGATATTGAAATTATCTCCTCTTAGGAAAGACAGGAGGGCGTTTTCTCCTGTCTTCCAGAGTAATCTTTGATAAGTAGTCTTGGGCTTCTGTTAGCCACCTGCAAATCTGGAAGAGAAGTAGTATATGATGCTTTTACCAATCAATTATGTGCCTCCAATCAACTTTTGAACATTTAATTCTAAACAAAAGGCAAAATGATTTTAAAAATATTTTCACATTCACCCATCTCAAGGTTTGTGCATTTTTTATTTATCCTAAATCAACTTTGCTCATAGATTAAATCAATTTTCTTGGAATGACTTTCACATCTTGTCTTTAATAATATCATGTTTTTGTAGCTAAGATGAAACTGGTGTGAAATGTTAGTAAGACTTGTCAGTTCTGTAGACATAAATCCAGGGTTTAGATTTAAAACCTGAGTTAGATATACTATATATGGATAAAGATTTACAATAAAATTCCATTATCGTGGACTCTAGGAGAATGAAATATTATTGGATATTTTTAATGATACTACTCCTTTTCTTGCCATTTTTGCACTACTTAATATTACCTTTGTCTTCCATCTTCTTTGGAATGAGCATTCAGCATGTAATACTGGAGTGCACAACTTTATGATGCATACCTACAGCACTTCATTTTTTTTAAAGTGATGAGTGATTAATTTTAAAGCATTTGCCATTCTTCCCTAATGTAATATCAAATGTATAGAAGGTTTATTACGTTGAAGTTATTAGAAGAGATACTTATCAGAAAAATAGAGATATTTATCATCCCGTTATCCCTATTCTAGCCTTTCTCTATCTTTGCTCATGCATGTGTCTTGACATTTCATTACAGTCCCACGGGTAAATTCCTCTCTGTCCTTTCCTCTGCTCAAGACTTTTAGTGAGTTTAAAAAGAGCCGTGGGCATAGAGGAAGTACTCTCTTGGAGAATTTTACCATACTGAATAATTCGAGCAAATGTTACATATTTTAAAAGAGTATGCAACACGGCAGAACATAAGAACGAGTGAAAATGAAAAGGAGCATCCCACGAGATTCTCAGTGAGATAGCAAGAGAAAATGAGGCATTTGTTCCTTATCTAAATAATCTTGTTATAATTTCTCTGTGCTGTTAAAGTTAATCAGGAAATGTTACAGCATTACCTTTAGAGTTAGGCTGCTGTGACTTACATACCCTCCTGGTCATGGAGTATCACCTCGGCAAGTTAATTCAGACATTTTGTCATCTACTTACTCATGGGATGGTTGTGAATAATGTTACAGATATTGTGACTCTGAGGAATCCTTAAACGTTAGATGTAAATTTTAAGATTTCTTGGAAAGATCTTATTTTTAACTCATGTTATCTCATTTATGTGAATTTGGGGATTCAGGTAACATTCACTTTCAATTAATTACTTACACAAAATATTTTTCTAAACTGAGAGCAACAAACTAGCAGTATATTTGTTTATAGCGAAACTCATCCAGTTCCCATGTATAGGAATAATTTGAACAAGCCAGGCAGATCTATTCACTTAAAAGTCCCTGGGAAACACACATTTTATTGAAACTCCTAAGAGCCTAATTAAAAAAAATAATTTGGATAATTTTTTTCATTAATAGCTATCTAATGATTCATGTTTTGGGGCAATTTGACATCAGAACTGAGAGTGTGATTTTGTACCTATGGAAATTTTCTTTTCTTTTATTAAAGTGTCTTAAGACATCACCAAGTTAATAGAGAATGAGTTAATTCACATCATAGGGCCAAATAAGGGAATCAGAAACTTAGTTAATTGACTTAGTTGACTTGAAAAATTTGAGGACATAAAAATTGTTTCAATGTCACTTAGTGGCTCTCTTTACAAAATGACATTTTAAGGAAAAAAATCAATTGATTTCCTGAACTAAATATGGAAGCTCTTTGATAAAATTTCACTATGGACAGAAAATCTTGACAAATGTTTTGGCTAATGATTAAAAAAAAAAAATGATATCTAGAATAAAAGAAATTAATTCGTGTAAATTACCTGACTGGGAAGCCCAGCTGCTGCTGCCTCTGATATCTATCCAGAGGAATCTCTGCCCAGATGTCCACATTTTTCTGGCTTTCAGACCATCCACAAAGCTTTGGTAAGCCACATGTGCTCCCTGTCTGAATCACTATATATAAGGGTTGATCAATTTTGTGTCTGCCATCTTGGTAACATAATTAATGAAAACTAGTAACATTTAGCAAAGAGTATATTTAAGAGAATCAAAATATAAAGTTAAATTTTAACTAAGTCGTGAATAGCTATAGCTAAAATAAATGTCAGTGAAAATGACTTTAACATCTCTGAATACATGGTTAGCTAATAACTAAACTGTATTAGATATCCCACTATGCTGAATCCTAAACCTAAATAAATTGTAAAATAGAATTATTTTCCAGAGTACTAGTAGCAACATCCTGAAAATTCAAAGGACTCGGTGGTGCTGTACGTGAAGAAGCCCATTTACACTCCTTTTAGACATGCTGACCTTCAACGATTGCTTTTAGACGTGAGCTTACCAGACATAATGTGGAAATCCCTCCCTGGGTTTGTCAGTAATTGCTGTAGGTAAGAGACACTTGCTTTCCACCAGCCTCCCTGTAGGAATGGCTAGTGGTAAATACTGTCTTCATGTACTGGAAGCATTTGTGGATATGCACAACTATACCTCACTCACCATATGCAAACTTCTGCCCCTATTTTTCTCTTTTTCTTCTTTTAAGAGATATTATAACATGGTCATTGTGTCTGACTTATTCAAATTCTAACTCCATTAATTAGTAGCTCTGTGCTCTTAAAAATGGTTCACCTTTTGGAGACTATTTAGAGACTTTGGGAGACTATTTCTCATTGGTAGTGTGTTAACAATAATTATACATATACCACAGGATTCTTGTCATGAGGTTATGTTCATAAAATGTTTAGTTAGCAACATTTTTGCTAAAAATACATATAAATGTTAGTTATTATAATTTTATTTTTTCTTATTCCCCTGTCTTGCCAATAGTTATTATAATTTTATTTTTTCTTCTACCCCTGTCTTGCCAGTAGTACCCAGAGACATTTATTAAATTCTGTCAGGGCAATTACAGATACATGTAAGAGATAATACTTATACCAGATGCATGAAAAGTTTATTATCTAAAATGAATCATTGGATTTAAGGAGATTCTTGGCCTACTCTAAAAGTTAAAAAATATATATATATTTTACCTTAGAAATAATCTATACTGCTTATACTAACATCTATTTTTAAAATCTACACTTGAAAATGTCCACCTTATTATAGATTGACATTTTATTGACAAAATCATTAACAAAAAACTGAAGGTGTGAATTGCATTTAAAAACTATCAACAAGTTCTGGATTCAATCCTGCATCTTTGTTTCAAGCAAAATTTCTTTCTATATTTGTAAAAAGTACAACATTTGGTTTCTTCATCTGCCACTGAACTAGAACAAACTTCTAATGAGTGTTCAGGTTGTTAAATTGTTTTTAAAACTATGATAATTACGTCTAGATCTTATTTGGTATTTTTTCCTGCAAGTGATTTTTATCTAAATATGCTTTCACTATTTACTTTGATGGCAACTAAAATGCTGTCACAGTGTTCTCAAGATTCTGTCAATGTGACTCTATAGTAAATAACATAATGTCAATGCATGACTAAGAAACTGACATGATGTCAAGAATGCACTCAGTGTGGTTGTATCATAAATTCAATGAAAAATGCATATTTATGGAGACCTGCTTAGGATGTGAAAGGAGGCTAATGCAGATGTTATGTTCCTGAGAGAAAAGAAATCAATACAGAGTATCTTTGTTAAAAATGTAAATTCTGCTGAGCAAAAGGAGTTTCAAATCACAATAGTCAAGGTGCCTTCGGAATAAAATGCTACTATATTATATTGACCACTCTGAGGACTAACCATACTTTGACTGCCAAAGCCTGTTGTCCTGGATCCTAAGAGGGTTGGTGGATAGGAATTTCAGCCTCTTTTATCCTTGAGTTACTAATAGTGCTAGGTGATTTAGACCTTTAGGAAGGAAACGATGTACGTAGGCTGTTGTAATTCCAGTGCTTGCCCTCTGTGAAGATTCTCTTCCTTCTACTGTTTTCTGTTTCAGAATGAGAAAAATGGAATTGACATCTTGGAACTGCAAAGTCCTAGGTGAAGAAGAGAGAGGTGTATCTACATGTACATAACTAATGCTTCACTTTCTTTCAGTAGAAAATAAATCATTTGATTTAAGAATTGAAAGTACTAGTGCTACTTAGCAGAATACAAATGAAACCGTATCTGCTAGTATCTTTTCTTCTTACCTGCATCCTCTCTTAAATTTTTCTTAAGCCATGACTGTTAGAATTCTTTTCCTTCTTCCTCCCCAGGCCCATTTTATCTCAACTTCTCAATTATGTGAGTGACTTTGTATTGTTCTGATTTCTGCCCTCTTTTCTCGTGTTAAGAGAATAGAAGAAAATGAGTTATTTCTAAATAGTATCATCATATATTTATTTATTAAACAATTATTTTTAGTGCCTAGACATTAATTATACAAGTATGAATGGGTCCAGATCCTGTCCTTACAAACGTCCTCAATTGTCTGGTAAGAGATTCAGGAATGTAAACTATAAGTTACAAGGCAGCATGTGCTATAGTAGACCTGAGTATTATGAGTGCAGAAATGGGGTAGATGCTAATGGGGCTCAGAGATTGTCCTCTTTATTATCATTCACTAGTTAAAGTACTTTTAGTTGCAAAGAAAGAGATGTTTTACTCCAAATAGTTTGAGGAACTTCTGTGACATACAGGTACAATGCATCTATGTCTCTTAGAGCTGGGAGCTGGAGAACCATCATGCCTCTGGCTTATCTTTCTCCTCTCTGCATATGGTCTCTCATATCTCCACTTATCTCTCTCTGTCTACCAATTTCACCTATTTTACTGATTTCTCCGATTTCTCCTCCTCTGAAAGGCTTTTTAAGGAATCATCCCTTATTCTAAATTTTTACAATTCAGCACCAACTTCTAGCACCTCCTATGCACATTTTTTGTATTTCTCATGTGAAATTCGTCATGAACAAAGATAAAATGATTTAGAATAAAAAAAAAGACATATAAAATTACATATATTTTATGTCTACAATTTGATGAGTTTAGATATATGCAAACACCCATGAAACCTTCACCACAATTAAAGTAATAGATATATCCTTCACCTCCAAAAGTTTTCTGTTCTCTCTCTCTCTCTCTCTCTCTTTCTCTCCCCACCCGCCTCCTCTCTCTTTCTCTCTCTCTCTCTCTCCCCACTTACACACACACACACTTTGTGGTAAGACCACTTAATATGAGATCAAGCCTCTTCATAAAATTTTAAGTACACAATACAGTATCGTTAACTATAGGTGCTACTGCTGCTTTCTTTCGATTTGTGTTAGTATAATACATTTTTTTTCTTTCATTCATCTCATATCATTTTATTTCAAGTGAGTTTCTTGTAGACAGCCCATATAGTCATATTTTTATATCTATTCTTAAAATCTCTGTCTTTTAATTGATGTGTTTAAACCATTTACAGTTATTATAAATATTCATGTGTTTGAAGTTGGGTTGATTTTTTTGTTTCCGATTTGTTCCCTCTGTTGTTTTTTTTTTTAATTTTTATTTTTCAATTAGAATTGACATTCAATATTATTTTATATTAGTTCCAGGTATACCTCATAGTGGTTAGACATTTATATAGTTTACAAAGTGATTCTCCTATTAGTCTAGTACTCAGCTGGCACTATACAAAGTTACAATACTATTGACTATATTCCCTATGCTATACTTCACATCCCTGTGACTATTTTGTAACTACCAATTTGTACTTCTTAATTCCTTCACCTTTTTCACCCAGCCCCTCAAACCTCTTCCATCTGGCAATCACCAGTTTGTTCTCTGTATCTATGAGTCTCTCTTCATTTTGTTTGTTCATTTATTTTGTTCTTTAGATTCCACATAAAAGTGAAGTCATATGATATTTATCTTTCTCTGACTTGTTTCACCTCTAGATACAACCATGTTGTTGCAAATGGTAATATTTCATTTTTTATTGCTCAGTAGTATTCCATTGTATGTATGTACCATTACTTTTTTATTCAGTTTCCTATTGATGGGCACTTAGGTTGCTTCCATATCTTGACTATTGTAAATAGTGCTGCTGTGAACATGGGGATGCATATATGTTTTCAAATTAGTGTTTTGGTTTTCTTCACATAAATACCCAGAGTGCAATTGCTGGATCATAAGGCAATTCTATTTTTAATATTTTGAGAAACCTCCAAACTGTTTTCCATAGTGGCTGTACCAATTTGCAAGTCCAACAACAGTAGATGAAGGTTCTCTTTTTTCCACAGCCTTGCCAACAATAGTTGTTTATTTATTGATGATAGCCATACTGACAGGTGTGAGGTGATATCTCATTTAATTTAATCATCAGGTCATTTCCCTGATGATTAGTGACCTTGAGCACCTTATATATGTTTATTGTCCATCTGTATATCCTCTTTAGAGAAATATCGATTAAGGTCTCCTTCCCATTTTTTAATTAGATTGTTTTCTTGAATTAGATTATTGTTAAATTGTATTACTTCTTTATAAATTTTGGATATTAACCCCTTATCAGATATATCATTAGCAAATATCTTCTCCCATTCAGTAGATTGGCTTTCCATTTTATTAATGGTTTATTTTGCTGTGCAAAAGCTTTTCGTTTGATGTAATCCCATTTGTTTATTTTTTCTTTTGTTTCCCTTGCCCAAGGAGATATATAAGAAAAATATTACTAAAAGCAATGTCAGAGAATTTACTGTCTATATTTTCTTCAAGGAATTTTATGGATTCTGATCTTACATTTAAGTCTCTTACATTTAATCCTTTTTGAGTTCATTCTTGTATGTGGGGTAAGAAGGTAGTCCTTTTCATTTTTTTGGTGTGTATGTATATATGTTCTGTTTTTTCAACATGATTTATTGAATGGAAGATCATTACTCCATTGTATATTTTTGCCTCCCTTTTCATAGATTAAATGACCATATAGGCATGAATTTATTTCCGGGATTTCTATGATGTTCCATCAATCTATATGTCTGTTTTTATGCCAGTACCATACTGTGTTGACTACCATACCTTTGTAGTATAGTTTGATATCAGAAATTTGATACCTCCAACTTTGTTCTTTTTTCTCAAGATTGCAATGGCTATTCAGGGTCTTTTATAGTTCCATATAAATTTTAGGATTATTTATTCTAGTTCTGAGGAAAATGCCATTGATATTTTGATAGGGATTACACAGAATTTAACAATTTGCTTTGGATAGTGTGGACATTTTAACAATATTAATTCTTTCTATCCATGAGCATGGTATATGCTTCCGTTTATTTGTATCTCCTTCAATTTCTTTTCTCAATGGCATAGTTTTCCATGTACAGGCCTTTTACTTCCTTGGTTATATTTATTCTTAGGTATTTTTTTGATGTAATTCTAAATGGGATTGTTTTCTTAATTCTCTTTCTGATAATTTATTATTGGTGTACTTCTGAATATTAATTTTGTGTCCTGCTACTTTACTAAATTTATTTATAGTTCTAACAGTTGGGTTTTTGTTTGTTTGTTTGTTTGTTTTTTGGTGTAATCTTTAGTGTTCTCTATATATAGAATCATGTCATTTGCTAATAATGACAGTTTTACTTCTTTCTTTCCAATTTGGATGCAGTGCATTTCTTTTCTTTGCCTGATTGCTGTGGCTAGGACATCCAGTACTATGTTGAATAAAAGTGGTGAAAGTGAACATCCTTATCTTATTCCTGTTCTTAAGGAAATTGCTTTTACCATTTCTCTGCTGAGTTATGCTTTTACCATGATGTTAGCTGTGGATTTGTCATATATGGCCTTTATTATGTTTCCTCTATTCCTACTTCACTGAGAGTTGTTATCATAAATAATGCTAAATTTTGTCAGATGTTTTGTCTAAATCTATTGCTGTGATAATATGATTTATACCTTTCAAATTTGTTAATATGATATATCACATCCCAGGAATAAATCTCACTTGATCATGGTGTATGATCTTTTTAATGTCTTGCTGAATTTGGTTTGCTAATATTTTGTTGAGGATTTTTGCATCTATGTTCATTAGGAGTATCAGCCTATAATTTTTTTGTAATGTTTTTATCTGATTTTGAAATCACAGTAATGAAGGCCTCATAAAATAAACTTGGGAGCATTAACTCCTTCTGAATTTTTTAAAATAGTTTGAAAAAATAGGTTTGATTCTTTATCAAATGTTTGGTAAAATAACCTGTGCAGCCATCAAGTATAGGACTTTTGTTTGTTGGGAGTTTTTTGAATACAGATTTGATTTGGTTTCTAGTAATCAGTTCAGATTTTCTATTTCCACTTGACTTAGTCTTGGAAGATTGTATATTTTTAGGAATTTATTCATTTTTTTCCAGATAGTCCAATTGTTGGCCTACCATTGCTCATAGTATTTTCTTATAATTTTTTGTATATCCCTGGAGTCAGTTTTCACTTTTCCTCTTTCATTTCTGGTTTTACTTTTTGGGGCCTCTCTCTTTTTGTCTTAATGAGTCTGGTTAAAGGTTTATCAATTTTGTTTATCTTTTCAAAGAACCAGCTCTTCATTTCATTGATCTTTTGTTTTTTAGACTCTATCTTATTTATTTACTTTCTGATCTTTATTATTTCCTTCCTTCTACTCACTTTGGGCTTTGTTTGTTGTTCTTTTTCTGTTTCTCTTAGGTACAAGGTTGGGTTATTTAATTGAGATTTTTCTTGTTTTTTGAGATATACCTTTATTGCTATGAATTTCCCTGTTAAGATTGCTTTCTCTGTATCCCCTAGATTTTGAGTCATTACGTGTTCTCATTTTCATTTGTCTCAGGTATCTTTTGATTTCTTCTTTAATCTCCTTTTTAACCTATTTATTATTTAGTAGCATGTAATTTAACCTTTATTTGTTTGTGTATTTTTCAGTTTTTTTCTTGTAATTGATTTCTAGTTTCATACCATTGTGATCAAAGATGCTTGATATCATTTCAATCTTCTTAAATCCATTCAGACATTTCTGTGGCCTAAAATGTGATCTATCTTGAAAAATGTTCCACATGCACTTGAGAAGAATGTATATTTTGCTGCTTTGGGGTAAATGCTCTAAAAATATCAATTAAATCCATCTGGTCTAATGTGTCATTTAGGGCCACTATTTCCTTGTTGATTTTCTGTCTAGGAGATCTGTCCAATGGAATCAATGGGGTATTAAATTCTCTACAATGACTGTATTATTGTCTATCTCTCCCTTTATGTTGGCCAATATTTGCTTTATATATTTAGTTGTACCTATGGTGGGTACATAAATATTTACTATGGTTATGTCCTCTTGTTGGGTTGGTCCCTTTATCATTATATAATGTCCTTATTTGTCTCTTATTATAACCTCTATTTTAATGTCTATTTTATCTGATATACCTATAGCTACCCCCAATTTTTTTTCATATCCATTTTCATTAAATATCTTTTCTATCCTTTTACTTTCCATCTGTGTGTGTCTTTTGATATGAAGTGGGTCTCTTGTAGACAGCATATGTATAGGTCTTGTTTTCTTATCCATTTAGCCACCTTATGTCATTTGATTAGAACATTTAACCTATTTATATTTAAAGTGATTATTGATAGGCACATAGTTATTGCCATTTATTATTCATATTTATATTTTTTCTTTCTTTTTTTTAACAAAATCCCTTAAATATTTCTTGGAATACTAGCAAGATGGCGATGAATTCCTTTTTTTTTCCCTTTTTCTTGGAAGTTCTTTATCTCTCCTTCAGTTTTAATTGATAGTCTTGCTTAGTAGAGTAGTTGTGGTTATAGGTCCTTGCTTTTGACCACTTTGAATATTCATGGCAATCCTTTTTAGCCTGAAAAGTTTCTGTTGAGAAATCAGCTGACAGTCTTATTGGAGTTTCCTTATAAATAAACAACTGCCTTTCTTTTGCTGTTTTTAGGATTCTCTCTTTGTCTTTAACCTTTGGCATTTTAATTATGACGTGTTTTGGTGTGGACCTGTTGGGTTGCTCTTATTTGGGACTCTGTGCGCTTTCTGCTCTTGTATGTCTTTTCCTTCTCCAGGTTATGGAATTTTTCAGTCAATATTTTTTTCAAATAGGTTCTCAACTCCTTACTCTCTCTCTTCTCATTTTAGTACCCCTATGATGTAAATGTTGTTATGCTTGATGTTGTCCCAGAGATCCCTTAAAGTTTTCTCATTTTTTATATTTCTTTGTTTTTGTTATTGCTTTTCTGATTGGATGTTTTTTGCTATGTTGTCTTCCAAATCATTTATTTGAACCTCTGTTCCATCTAATCTACTGTTGATTTCTTCTAGTGCATTTTTCATTTTAGTTATTGTATTCTTCATTTCTGACTGGTTCTTTTTTGTGCTTTCTATGTCCTTTTTTATATTTACTATCTCTTTGATGAAGTTCTCACTGAGATCATCTACTTTTCCCCTAAGTTCGTTGAGCATTCTTACATTCAAAGTTTTGAACTCTGCATCTAGTAGGTTGCTTGCCTCCATTCATTTTTTTTTTTTTTCTAGAATTTTGTCTTGTTCTTTTATTTGAGATATGTTTGTTTTCTCATTTTGGCTGCCTCTCTGTGTTCATTTCTGTGTCTTAGGTATATTTGCCAAGTCTCCCAGTCTTGGTCTGTGTGGCCTGATCACCTGCATCATGTGTTCCAGGAGTGTTTCTTGTGTGTGTTGTGTGTTCTCCTATTGTAGTTAAGCCTCAATTGTTGTTGGAATGTCAGTAGGTGGGACTGAATCACAGGCTGACTGGCTGTGAGTATTGTCAATGCCTATAGGATATGAGCTGCTCTATGGAGGTTGACCTCATGGAGCTGGATTTACCCCAGTGGGCTCATGTATCTGTTGAGACCACCCTTTGTGTGTTCCACCTGTGGGGCTAATCAGGTGGTGCTCTATTTTGCTCTCATACCAGCCTTCAGGTGTGTTTTTTCTGGGAGGGGGCTTTCATGTAAGCCAAGGTCGGCATCTGCTTGTGACTGGCCTGGGGCTACTCAGTAGAAGCTACAAAGCTGTGGTTGGTCTCTATTTGTGCTGAAACTGAAGGCATATGGGAGAGGCCATGCTGTGAACCGAGGCTGGCTGCCACCAGTATCATGCCTGGGGCAACTTAGAAATAGGCCTAGGGAATCCCAAGGCCTCAGTCTGCCTGCTGGCTGCTCATAAGGCTCAGCATCTGAAAAAGCCTTAAGCAGTATGCATGTTGAGTGAGGCAAGGTCCCAGGAAGTCATCATATTGAGGTCAGTGATATTAACCAGGTTAGTGCAGACTCAGATTTGGTGCTAGTACCAAGCCTGTGGTCACTCGCAAAAGTCTTAGATCACAGAGGTTTATTTAAGAAATACTGCAGCTTGCACTGGGGGTGGTTGCCTGTCACTAGAAGTATCTCCAGAGGCATGTGTGCTAAGGCCTGTTGATTGCTGCTGAAGGAGCCTCCTGATGAGGACTAGGGATTAGGCTGTTTGTCCAGACACAAAAATGCCTTTACTGATGCTCAAGTAGGCTGGGGTGGGGTCTCAGGGAGTCATCAGGGTGGAGTGGGCAGAGTTCTACAGACCAAAGCAGATTCAGGTTTGGCCATGTCAGGGAGGGCTCAACACAGGACAAATGGTGCCCACCTACAGACTGCTCATGAGGAGAACTCAAAACAAGGATAATGGTGACTATCCCTCCAGCTGTCTCCCTGAAGCCACACAAGTCAGTCTTTTTTTTGTAAATCTCTTGTGCCTTCCAATTTACTGTCCCTTTGCTGAAGCCCAGGGTGAGTGTATATAAGCCATTGAGTCTGTGTGCAGTCCTTTTAAGGGGATGTCTGGGTTTCCAGCAACTTCTGTCTCACTTGGATAGTCAGAATCTCCACTGATTTTTACAGCTAGATTTTGTGGGGACTCATCTTCCCAGAACTAAGGCCCCGGGCTGGGATGCTGCGCTGTGGGCTTGGGGCCCCTCACTTCTCTGGGAGTAACCTCTGCAACAGAGATATCCCTCCCCAATGCTCAGTGGCCACACGCAGGTGCCATGCCAGCTATTTCACATGTCCATCCCTCTTATCAGTCTCGATGTGGCCCTTTTTTATATCTATAGTTATAGGAGTTATTTTCAGCTAGTCTTCAGATTGTTCTCCAGATTGATTGTTCCATAATTTAGTTGTAATTTTAATGTGGTCATGGGGGGAGGTGTTTACTTACTCCGCTATCTTGACCAGAACCCCTCTGTTCCTTCTATTTTTCATTCTCTTTTTTCTTTCTTTTGAGTTATTTGAACATGCCTTATTATGTCATTTCAATTTATTTACAGTCATTTTGACTTTATTGAAACTTAAAATTTTTTCTCTCGTCATAACAAAATTCACATTTTACTGTACACAGTCTATTTAGAATCAATATTTTACAACCTGAATTAGAGTGGAAGAACATCTTACCACTATATGGGTCTCTTTTAAATGCTATTTTATTTTTAGCTTATGTATTACACATTTTTACCTTGAAAACCACATCATACAATTTTATAATCTTTGCCTTCAACCATTTAATATATTTTAAAGAACCCAAGAAGAGAAAAATATTCTATTATATTTATCCATTTTACCAATTCTATTAAACTTTCTTGATTTCTTATGTTTCAAGTTTCTTTCTGGTATCTTTTACTTTCTGTCTGAAAACTCCCTTAAGGCATTATTTTAGGGAAGGCCTACTGGCTCTGGATCCTTTGAGAAATAGATGATAAACTGGGGCTTTGAATATTTTTTAAAAACCAAAAAACTAGATGATAAATATATGAAGAAATCACCTACAAATATTTTGGCACATAGTTGTTGCTCACAAGATTGTTCTGAATTGGAAACAGCATTTTTTATATATTACTTTTAAATTGAACCTATTAATTTCATCAATTTACAAAACAAATTGTTGACATAGTTGATGATTAAACTATTAAGAAGAATAATAACAAAAGAAACATAAGCAAACAACAAAAATATCTACAGCATAATTTGGTGTAGTACTCTTAATCTTTTAAATACTATAACACCTTGCTATTTTTATCTCAACATAATCCTAAAGTAAAAGTTGCCAAATTAAAAAAAAAATAGTTTCTCAATATTACATTGATACTATCCCTATTGTAGTAAATGTATCAGAGTATTAAATGCTGCAGTGCAGTCTGTAGAAATTTTTCAATCTAAGTTATTTACATATTTTAATTTGTCATATATGAGGTCTAATTTTCTTATTCCTGATGCAGGGGTTATTACTAAAGCTGTGGAAAGCAGTTTGACTGAGGTAATATAAATATAAAAGGTTTAGGTAGAGCTCCTAAGCCCTATTGGGAAAGCTCCCCAGCAGAATGTTGTTTCACATGTGACTGGAAGGAAAGAACTAATCAACCACATGTTTCCTAAGGGGTAAAACAACCTGGGTGGAATTTTAGGAGACAGATTATATAAGTGCTATGTTGTGGACTCCACTTTTAAATCTGATAAGCTGCATGATTAGGTATCCAAGGTAAATATGGCATAAATGTTATTTTTTAATTTTCTTAAAAAATTAACAATTATCAATTTCTTGTCTCAGAGGAGTATTCTGAAAAACACACACTTCAAACATAAGAAATAAAAATATAACTATTAAATTTGTTCTTAATCATTTAAAATACTTTTAATAAAGTTATTTAACATCATCAGCATTTGTCTCCTTATTCACACAATTAGTAAATAATAATAATAGTAATAATAATAATAATTTTCTCATAGGGTTGTGATGAAATCATCATCATGACCTTATGTGAATAGATGTAAAGTCATAAAATTATGCCCGACACATAGCAATCCGCATGTTTATAATTATTTGCTCTTTTGTATAATGTTATCGTTTCTTTATGTAATGAATTGTTAATGGTTTTGAGTATAGTTGAGGAGGTGTTATGATTTTATATATTTTTTGAAACGTTGATTCACACAAGGAGGCTCAAACACACTACAGTTTCAATGTGATTATGTAAGAAAGTAAATATCCTTCAAAAAGTTGTTTTTTAGTTCATCAATTAGGCTGTGGGACATGTAGACTCATGCACCCCAAACAAATGGTCATAGAAGGACTTTTCATTTCATTTGAGCATTATGTAGACAAGAAGTTTAACCTCACTTAGAAATCAGCAGTTAGTATGCAGCACTTCGCTCACTTAAAACCTCTTCATTTGTAATGAAGCTTGTATAATCATATCCACAGAGGTAAAACTAGGCCTCAGGATAGTAGGATAGTAGAATAGTCTAGAACAAGGAGATAATGTCATAGTAAATAGTAAACTCTATTCAGTGTCACATGGAACATCTTCAGAGATTTTGTAAATATTCATTCACTCCAAGTTAATAGTTTGTTACCCTCGGGTACTTTTTTTTCCTTATAAATTGAGGTGCAATTCACATAGAATAAAATGCATGAATTTTATATGTAAAACTGAATAAGTTTTGACAAATGTATACAACTTTGTAACCTCTGTAATCAAAATATTAAACATTTTTATTGTCTCCAAAATTCCCCTATTTTTCCTATTTGTCACTATTCTTCACCCTAAGTTCTAAGCAATCACTGATCTGCTTTCACTATAGTTTCATGGAAATGAAATCATACAGTTTCTGACTTCTTTTACTCAACACAGTATTTCTGAGATTCATTCATGTTATTGTGTACATGAATATTTCATGTTTTTGGTTTTGATGTTCTATAGTATTTCTTTGTGTACATAGACCACGATTAGTTTATTCATTTACCTTTTTGAATTTGGGTCGTTTCCATTTGGGGGCTATTATGAATAAAGCTGCTATAGATATTCATTTATACATTTTTGTATATACAAATACTCTTCTTTCTCTTGGATAAATATGTAGGAATAGAGCAGCTGTGTCATATACTAAAAATACGATTAAATATATAAGAAACAAATTCCCAGATTGGTTTTTACCTTCCCACAAACAATTTCAAAAATATTTCTCAGCGTCTATGGCTTCCCCTGCCCCCCCATTTTTGTAATAGTGTCTTTTGAAGAGCAGAAATTTTTAAATTTAGGAATATCACATTTTTAAATTTTTCTTTCTTTGGTGTTAGTTTATTTTACCTAACCTAGGGTTGCAAAGGTGGTTTTCTATATTTTCTTCTATATGTTTAATAGTTTTAGCTTTTATATATTTAGGTCTGTGTCTATTTACATATAATTTTTCTATTTGGTATTTTTATATTGATAGCCAGTTGTTTTAGCACTGCTTTTTGAAAGGAATCTTCTTTTCCCTTATAATTATTTTGATATCTTTGTCTAAAGTGAATAAAAGTTTATGTTTATGTGTTCATCTATTTTTGAATGCTTGCTTTATGTAAATGTCTTTCCTTACCCTGATATTACATTGTCTTTACTATTGTAATTTTAAATTAGGTGTTGTAATCAGATACTGTAAGTTCAACTTTGTTCTTTGGCAAAATTATTTTTACTTTCTAGGTAATTTTATTTGCATATACATTTTAAAAAGTCTTCAATTTCTTTAAAAATTGCTGCAATTTTGATTGGAATTGCATTAAATTAATAGATGAATTTTCGGAAGACTATATTATATATATATACCATAATTAAAATTTGTATGAATGTTTTGTCTTTCCAATTATTTAGATCCTCTTTATTTGTATTAGCAATGTTTTATAGTTTTTAGTTGTTTAGGTTGTTTAGTTCTAATGCTACATAACAAACTACCTCAATGTTTAGAATTTTAAAGCGACATTTATTTTGCTCATGGATGTGCAACTTGAGCAAGGCTCAGAGGTAAGAGCTTATTCATATGCCATTCAGTGTGAGTTGTATCTCAAAGGCTGGAGGATGGAATCATTTGAAGGCTTATCACTATGTATACCTTGCAGTTGGTACTAGCAATGAGCTAAGGTGTCATCGGTGGCTGTCAGCCAGAAAACTGACTGGCACATACCCTGTCTGTATTATGAGATTCCTCATTAACTTGGCTGAGTTTCAAGAGAGAGTTAGGCCAAAATTTAATCTTTTTATTACCTAGATTTGAAAGTCCCAGGGCATTACTTTTATCATATTCTATTAGTGAGAGTAGTTACAAACCACTGCCTGTAGGAAGGAAGCACAGATCCTAACTCTTGGTATAAGGAATGTCAAAATTGTGTTGTAAAAAAGGCTCATTAATGTAGAAATCTTGCACATAATTTTAAGTATTTTATGACTTAATCCTTTTGTAAATAATATCTTTAAATTTTTATTTTTCGGTTCTAGTATCTAGAAAAACAATTCATTGCATTTGTGTATCATAAGACATTGCTAAATACATTATTTTTGTACATTTTCCAGAGCAATTATTGTTAGAAAGAAAAAACAAAACAGTGAAGTATATATGAGCTGAATGAGAATTTTAGCATCCTGGAGATCTTTTAGTGAATCTAAGGCTACTAAAGTAGTTGCCCATTTGTTCTATATATGTTGGGCTCTGGCCACTCATTTAAATTGTTAGCTGCTTATTTTGAACATGAAAATGAAAAATGATTTGATTTCTCTATTGTTACATATGCATTAATTTTATATGCTACAAATAACAAAAATCATTTTAATTTCATGTTTAAAAATTTCAGGAAGAATCTTCATTACTACATAAAGATATTAGTAAGTATAGCTAGTTAATTGAACAGTTTTATTCTGGTTGAATATAGTAAAAAGACATAAATTTGCTTGTTTAGATACTTCTTCCTTTTGGCAAGATATCAGATTCCCTAGGTTTTGTTGACATTGGATTGTAAGAATAACTTATTTTGATAATTACATCTTTTTGATGTTCACATTTCCAGTCTTATCTATTTCAAAACATCAATCTCATGTCCTGTTCAATATATCTACTTATCTCCCCTTATCTTTGGGCATAAAGGGGTGAAGGTCTCACTGCTAAACAGATATCTACTGAAACCATTTGTCTGATAAGCTGTCTAATCATGGATACTTCTGTGAGGCATATGCGAGTTCTTCCCAGACTCCCTATGGGGAACTGTATACTACACAATGTCAATACAGGCAATATACCTCCTTCGGTGTTTTAGGGACAGACTTGCAGTTCTTGCTTCCAGCTTTGTTTAGTTAAGTCTCTTACCACTGACATGCTCTTAATCTGGTAGGACATAATTTTGCGCTGGTTACCTTCTAGGTAACCCAGCATTGCTATCTTCCACATTGTTCACTTGCCCCGCAAGAAATTAATGTATCCTTGTCAAAGAAATGGTAAAATTCCAGACTACTAGAATTATTCCTTTTTTAACTTTGTAGAATGTTTTGGTCTGTCACCTGCCTTTATACATTTCCAAGTAAGAACAAAGCACCAGATTTCAAATTTTTTATGCCCTAGGAAACATAGGCAAAGTGTTCCTTTTTATAGGAACCTCAACCTCTATGAGTGATTTTCTTGGTCTCCCGACTTTGACTGGTAGAGGAATAATCCTCTTTATGTAAGGGAAGGCAAACACCACCCTACTCTATTACTGGGCTTATATCTTGATGCTTAATTCCTTCCCCTACACTTTGTAAATTTTAAATCATCTTTTTATATAGGTCAAAGGTGAGTGATGGATGATGGTTACAGGACTGTTCTGGTCACCTTTTTAGAGTCCTGGCGGGAGCATCTGGCAACTTCTTTTCATTCTTTATAGAACATGCAGATAGCTTTACCTTCTGCCTTTAACTTTTGCTCTTTGCAGAAATACTTCAGTGTCATAAAAAGTTCCACTCAGAATCTTGTTACTTAGTTTCCAGGATAAAGTCTGCTAACAAGAGACCAAACTATTTCCCTACACCTGCCATTTACGTTTTTTATTCATAGAAATTGTATCTTCTATATTAACATGCTCTTCTACGTTCAGTAAGGTTTTATTTTCATTCTTTTACTATACTGTAGCAGTATATTTCTTCAATATTAGAAAAGTTAAATTTTAAATGTTCATAAAAGTTTAGCACCATACTGAAAGATCATTTTCATGAGTGAAACTTAGCACAGTCGTTGGAAACCACTGTACTGACTGGGCCTTAGTAACCACCAGAAGAAATAACTGAAAGGACATAATTATAGACCTAGCTGGGCCACATACGAGTTTCAGGACCAGCCCATCAGTTAATCATTCAATTTCTTTTTCTGTAAAGTGACCCTTTGTGTTACTCCCAGTTTTCGATATCATGCTTTTAAATTTATCAGAAATGATTTCACCTTTATAAACAAACAAAAAACATTTTCCCAATGCCTCTGAAAAAAAATCTTAGCTCTCAGTAGAGTAAGCTTCACTACTAGACTACCCTGTGCTGTGAGTTTTTTAAAACAGCTTTATATATATCTTTTCATCCACAGGACAAGCACAGTGCCTGGACACAGAGTGGGTACACAGTGCATGCTTACTAAATGAAAGAGTGAACCAGTAAATACATTTAATTTGCAATGAAATTATGAGAATTTTCCAGTTTTCTATTATGAGATATTATATTAGTAATTTCCTCAAAATAAGTGAATAAATTTATAAATGCATCACTGTTATATTCTTGGCAATGATTCAATACTATATATATAAAAATAAATCCACTCCCCACTAAATATGCACATATGTGATATTTAAAACGATGTCTTTGACTTTTGCACCAATATACAATAGGAAAGTATGTATGGGTTATGTATGTGTGTTAGTATGAATGAATGTTAACTTTAATTTAATTCCCCTAAAAGTATTTTGTCTCCAAGTATGTTCTTTTTATTTAACATAACGTGATTTTAGGAATCTTTTGTCAAATGAAAAGGGATTGCGACATTTGTATTTTGTTGCTTTTTGAGTCCTTCTAAACCGCTCGCATTTACTATCATTTTGTTATGTTGTTATGTGCAGTCTCTATCATTCCCTCTGGACACCTAAAGGATTATTCCTAGAAATTAGACTCCAATAGAGAGATAGATATATGATAATTCCAGAAAGAAGTCTTCTGTGACCTATACATTTCAGTGTTATCTTAGGATTTATAACAAATTTTGGAGAATTTATAATTTAACTTAATTCTAATAATAAACACTTTTTTGATGAAGAAAATTTCACTTATCGTATGTCCTAAAATGATAACTTTAGAAAAGCTATCTAGTCCAAGGTATATAAAGGAGTCGTTTTAAGCATTAAAGTCAGAAACAAATTTATTGATCCTGAAATCTAACCTATTGCATTGCCTAAAAACTACCATAAATTCCATTTGTGTGTTTGTTTTTTTTTATAGTTCATCTCAGTAAAATTTTTCTAAAAAATAGTATAAAATGTGACTATCATTCAGTCCAGTTGTCAACTCCTGAGTTTGAGGCTAAAATGCCTTTAACCTTGAGAGGTGACTGATTTTGATTAGCATGATAATCTCAAGATCCATCTGTGTTGTCAAAAATGGCAATATTTCATCTTTTCTTATGGCTGAATAATATTCCATTGTATAAATGTACCACATCTTCTTTATCCAATCATTTATCAAAGAACACTTCAGTTGTTTTCATGTTTTGGCCACTGTGAATATGCGTTGCAATGAACATTGGGGTATATATATATATATATTTATAGATAAATATTTTCAAATTGTTGGTGTAGATACCAACAGAGGAATTGGGCAATTTAGAATAAGCATTTATTAGAGAATAGCAATTCCTGGTGACCCAGGCAAGCCAGTGCTGAAAGGCCTGGCTCTGTCAATATCTCTGGAGTACAAATTATATAGGGAAAAATCAGTCGTAATGGAAACTAAGGGAGTTGGGGGCGTGGGCACCACTGATTGGATTATTAAAAGAGGATGAGGTAATTGATCATTGTGTCAGGTTCTAGCATCAGCTGTCTCTTCTGGTCCCTGAGTTGGTGGGGTTGCTGTTCTGCCTCACTTGGCCTGGGACTATTAAAATTTAACTGAAACCTATTGTCTTCATAATTATAAACCTGAGGCTTAGTTAATCTATGTCCTAAGGCTTAATGATTAGAGGAGCAGACGTACATGGATAAGGGCTGCAGGGGATGGGGGTAGGCAGATGAGTCACAAAGCCTTTATCTGGGCAAAACCAACTTGAATCGGAGTAGAGAAAAAAAAATGTATAATAAAGGAATGAAGTTTGTGTGTGGTTACAAACTATAGGGTAAGAAGAGATGAGACCGGGGACACTGTGAAGCCTCTAATATGGGGGGTCCTCCTTCAAAATGGTAATTCTATTTTTAGTATCTCGAGCAATCTCCATACTGTTTTCCATAATGGGTATACCAATTTACGTTCCCTCAAATAAAAAAGTTTTAAATGACTTCATATCCCCTGGCACAGTTTCAGAAATTACTCATTATAACATCTCTAAACAACTCTTCCATACCAATCACAGATGGTTTATTGATTTAGAGGCTGGTCTCTGGGGAAAGAATTATATTTTCATGCCTAAAAACACAGCACCTGGGAATTCCATGGTGTTTTAGGTTAATATTCTTCCCCAAGAGATAATATGAGCCATTGCCAAAGACATTATTTAAAGAATTACGAGACCTGAATGCTATGCACATTTTGAAAAGGAGGTGCAAAAAACAAATATTTGTCCTACTAGATACATAAAAATATTAAAAAGAAAAAATAAAAAAAATTGATCTTGTGTAAGGACAGATTGACAATAGAATTATGGAGTCCTGAAATAGACCCTGGTGGGTATAGGAAATTAATATGTGATAAACTATGAATAAGAAATTAAAATAAAAGAGTTGCATATTAATTAGAAATAGGAGATGTGTAATTTTTTAAAAAATAAATGATATTGGAAAAATTAGAAAAATACTTGGAATCATATCTTCCTCCTAAAAAATGGTATATTCTAGGTATATTCTAAGAAAATTAAAGCAATCATTTATTCCTATCTCAAGGGGAAAAAGATATATTGTTGTAATTACATAAAATTATAAAGCAGTGTGCTTGAACAGTTGATACTTTTAATATATAAAGTTCATACAAATCAGTAGGGCAAAACTCCCTAAAGAAGGATCAAGACAGAAACAGTAAAGACAGTGAATAGAAAAATTATAAAAATGAAAATACATATTATTAATAGATATGTAAAAATTTAATGATAAATGTAAAAAGTTAAAATGAACAGCAGAAAACAAGGGTAATAGTAAGACTTTAAAGGCTTTTGAATTTATTGAATTAAACATTTTTAAGATCTGATAATACTAATAACAGTTGTGGTGAGGTAGTTCATGTATACTGCTCATATAAGTTTAAATTGGAAGACTCAAAGTAAATTTGAATGAAATTTGGATATATGCATTGATATTTAAGTGCATCCACCCTTTTTCCCAATGATTCTCTTCTAAGACTCTAGATGAAAAATATGCATGGAAGCTACCCATTGCAACATTATTTATAATGGATGAAATAACTTGGATATTCAACACTGGAATTCTGACTAAATGAAGTATGGCATTCCAATTTGAAATAATGCAGCTTTTAATGATGATATTTATGAAGAATATTTTATTGGGATGGAGAATGTTCATTCTATAATGTGTGAGCAAAGAAGGCTATAGCATGCTCTGTCGAATATACATAAACATACTTTTTACACACATCTCAATCAGGTGAACTTGTAGAAGTATAATTACTGTGTATATACATTTTAATGCTTTTTATACATATTGACCAATCTCTGTCCAGAAAGATTATGCTAATTTATACTCTTTCACCAGTGTAGATAAGTATCATCTCCTATGCACATTTGTTTCCTCCTTTCAAGATATTAGGATTCTTGTTTATGTATGCCAATGCTTTGGTGAAATTCAGCACTTTATTATTTTTAATTAAATTTAACTTGAGGTTTACATATTTTCATAAATTTTTTTGTTCACATATAAATTGCCTATTTGTGATTTATTCATTTTGTAAGTTTTTTTTTTTTATTGGTAAGAACATCATATATTTAAAAGAACACAACTGATCTCAAGTTACTCTATAATTTTATGTGAGTCAAGGCCCGATAGAAGAGCTTGAATTTTTCCTAACTGATTTAGCATATATTTTTGAAATTACTTCTATCTGTAAAGCACTCTTCCATATGCTGTTTGGATCATGCATATTGTTGACCTAAAAGTAAAAGGTCAAAGCAAGAGGCAACAGCATTTGTTTGAGATCCAAAAGAATAGCTATTCTGGGAGCAATGATTCAGGCAGAAACCCAGAGTGTTCTGGTTAGGAGGTGAAGGCAAGGGGTATTTATGAGAAAGGGAAGGGGAACAATCACATGAATAGAAGGAAGGGATTTCTGTAGGTGCAGATAAGCTAACATAATGATAATTCTAAAGAATATTTTTATTGTCCTGTAATATAGTCATAATGTCTGCTTTCTTGTTATCTTCGTAAACCATTGCTTAGAATACAGTTTTGGTTTGACATATTCCAAAGTCTGTTTGCCCAGTTTTAAGATTTTAGAGGTTTGAGGAGTAAGACCAACAAGACAATTCCTCTAGGTGGCAGCTCTGACTCTATTTTGAAGTGGTTCCATTTATATTATTTTTCACAATATGAATATGTTATACTTCTTAGCTACAAACAAAACAAAACAAAATAAAAAAACTACAATTAAAACAGAAATAGATGTAAACCTAAAGTGCCAAGACTACACAGGGTCATGCTATTAATTCTGACTTTGCATAAAATAGATGGTTTCATCGATTTATCCTTAAGCTGAGCCTTAAAGGCAGAAATGTGAAGATTGTTCCAGACTGAAGAGAACTTGAAGGGAGAGGGAGAACACTCGTGATGAGAACAATGGGTGTGTCTCCTGGAGAAACTTGACCGTTTATACCCCAATCCATAAGATTGTGTTTACCCTGTAAAGTCTACAGTATATGTATATGGGCTTTCAGGTATCAAGTTTCAGATACTCCACTATACCAGTGTGCTTAGAACTAAGTCTTTTCAAGGAATTTGACTTATTATCAAAACTCAGAAAAACCTAACCAGAAAATCAAAATCAGGATTTCAATTTGTTCATTTGTAATAAGAAATGTAAAAGCGAAGTTGATACTTGTATTGTTCAAACCAATGCATTCACTAGCAGGAAGCATGCCACATCAAATGACTTGAATATTTTTACAATGAACGGAATCAGACAAGGATATTATTCTTAAGAGTCAGTGTTTAATGGCAGTAAGCTACAAAAGGGATGTTCCTGTCAAGTTATGAACAATATGTACTTCTGTGCAAAGCTATTTTTTGACAAACAGTTCATAAACTAGGCCCTGGTAGAGACTAAATGTCCAAATTTAGGACACCAACGGAGACTGTTTCTTGAGTAACCTATAAGTGAACTGGGTATTACTTAATATACTAAGCTATAAGATTGGCAAGCAAAGAAGTATTTCATCATCGAATTTGGGTGTATAAGATCATATTTAGGCAGATTCTGAAAGCTCAGGTAAGATTCAAAGGCAGATAGCTGATATTCCATATGAACCCCTTCTTACGCTATTGCTTTATTTCCCTTAAGCCTTCTCTTCCTAAGTAAGGAGATTATATTTTCAACGTTTAATTGACAGAATTGGGAAACAGATATGAGAGGTAAAGAGTGTTGGAAAATGATTCTTCATGACATTCTGCATATCTTGGATCATCTTTTGTTCAGGACGATCTTTTCAGTGATGTTGGTATAGCAAGCAACCTTGGAAAACAGAGATAGATACTCTCTCCCTACTGGGAAAGGCCAGATTTAATCCCTGACCATGATAATAAAAATAATATCTTTATCAAAGGCAAAGATCAGGATGGTTTTCTAGCCTTTGATATACTGGGATTTTCTAGCCTTTGACTGGGGTTTTCTAGCCTTTGACATACTGGGATTTTCTAAGTTTGGAATGCTTCAACTGTGGCATAAATTTACTGTGTATGCAGCTTCCAGTTGAGTCACTCATGTCATCCTTGTTGTATTTGGAGGCCAGAGGCAATCAATGTGAACATAAGGCTAATGCTATTTTCTGTGATGAGAATAATGAAGTCTTTGCCTCTGACTCAGGAGTCTCATATCTTCTGCTGTCATGAAACAAATCTGTTATCTTAAAAGTAGGATCCATTCTCAGGCCCTTCAAAGTTCTTGATAAAGTGGAGGGCCAACTGCAAGAGAACACTAGTTTTCATCATTGATGACTGGAAATGTTTGTTGTTACTTTGTTTTGTGGTAAATTTGTGAAGCAAATTTACAGTGAAGCCATAAACTGGGCTAGAGGGTACAGGAATTGGAGCAGATTGTATGGAAGTGAAAAGTTAAATTTGGGGTTCTTGAAATACCAGCAGAATGTCAGCGGTAAATGTTGAGAAAGCAATTAGGGAACTAGATAGAATTGCAAAATGCCTGAGTGTATTTAAGAATCACCTGCATAAAAAAGGTAGGTAAAGCCCATGAAAGTGAGCGCAAATCTAAAATTATTTTTATAATCAACTTCCTCCAGAAAACACTTGGCTATGACATATATCTCCAATGAAAGTGGGCATTTTAATGGATAATGTCACTATTATTTCCATAATTATACTTTTCTTACAACATTGGGTTTTAGCTGATAGCCAGTATATAACCAATTACCAAAACCTCTCAATTCTACCTTCATGTTATCTCTCATATCTATCTTTTTCTCTTGATTTGCATTGCTCTACTACAGAATTAGTCTCTCATTGCTTCTCATTTGGACAATTAAAAGAGCCTCTAATAACCGTCCTATCTCTGGTCTCAACTCTTGTCTCCTTTCTGAACTCAAGATAATTTAATTTTTTTGCAAGATTAATGCTTTAAAATACAGCTTTGACCATGTCGTTGTTTTCACAAACCTTTGAAATTTTCCCATTGCCTACTGCATAGAACTTAACTGTCTAAATCAAGGTTCTCTGTTCTCAAAGATGGAGTTCTCTTCTGTGAATCTCATCTGGATTTCTGACTTCATTTTATTGCACTTTGTTAGTCTCTTAGACACTTAGAGTACATGAGAATTTCTTATGCATTGTGAATTATGATACTAATTAAGTTTTGTCTTTTGATTTTTATTGACTTGATTATTAAGATTTCTGTCTGTTCCCTTACATTATGGGCCTCTGGAAGTTGTATAACTTTATTAAACTTCATATATATTCAGTGCCTACTATTGTATCTTGTACATGTTAGGCATATAGCAAAATTTATATAATGAATGAATAAATGCAATTATACATTAATGTCTGTGTAAACATTAAGAGACCTCAAATTGGTCTTTATTTATTAATCAATTATGTATGACAGTTCTGATGTTTACCAGTTATGTTTCAATTAATACACAGGTATCTGCATATATATAAACATTTATTTATATCTTTTTTATTATACGTCCATGGATTTCTAATATACTCCAATTCTAAGAGGCCAACACCATTAACTCATGAGTCAGTATTTCACTGCCTAAACATATGAAAGTAATGAGAAATGGCTCAAGCTTTATTCTGAAGTAAATCAAGGAGAAAAGATAGATGAAAATATAGCACCCACTAATCTAGTAGATGGGAATAAGCCATGATAAGGAAATTTAGGAAACCATGTATAATTTAGGTATGTGAAAATTTAGACAAATTATAAAGATTTACCAGAATACTTCTGCTTACTATTTATGAGGAGGCACTGCACAATTTAATTTTCAGAGCTAAATGGATGAGACTGTCCGAAGTGTATATTACATGTGCTATTGCTTTGCCACACTTTTAGCAAGGCAGTTCATATAGGTGTGTCTCTATGCTTTTAAGCTTCAAACTGATCACATAAATCTAGGAGGAAGCTTGACTAGATATTGAGCACAATGGATAAATCATGAAAATTCTTCTTATGTAAAAAATGAACATTCAGCAATTTTGAAAACATTAGAGTCTCAATTATACTATAGATGAAGGGATTCATTATAACAACTGCAGTGTTTTCTACGCAATATTATCACATATTTAAATAGAATTATTTTATTGTTACTTTTAAGTCAGCAGATTGATTATTACATTTTGAAAAGTAAATTCTGTCAGTTATCTTACATAAACAACATCATTTATTTTTTACTTTAGAGGCATATGAATACAAATATCTGATACACACAATTGTCAATCAGTGTCAATAATTCTGTATTTAAAAATTCCTTAGAACATGATCTGTAACTGTGATTATGTAAAAATCTGAGTATAAATATTTACTCTCTAGAAACTGAAAATAAAGCCATTCTCATGGAACAGGATTTTGGGATTTTAGCAATGTAATAATTGTATGATTTAACTAGTAAATGAAAGGTTCCAATTTATTAAATATTAAAAGTTACTACTGGATTTCAAGGTCTTTAAATGCATAGTGTATAATCTTCAAGTAAACTATACAAAGCAATGGTTTCTGTCTTCATTTTACAGATATAGAAAGTATACATTCAACTCATCAAGATCATGTAGCCAGTAAGTGTACAGTTAGGCTTTGATTTGATATCTGTTAGGCTCTTTGTTTTGCTTTTAAGCTCGAATATCAGATTATGTATAGTGATCAGTGTGATGACGATGTTTCTGAAAAGAGAGGCCTTCTTCACAGTAGGTACGTTTGAAGGTTTTACAACTTTATTTAATATGGATTGGTATACATTTTAAGCCAGCCGTTATTAGCCAGGATTCATCAGAGAAATACATCCAGTAGGATATATACCTGTAGCTATTCAAGTTGACACATAAATTAACCATCACATCAGGACACATAGATACTTTTTACAACTACATGAGGTCACGTTCCTTGAAAGAGTATAAGTTTTGATGAAAAAAATAAGATAAAATAAATAATAAATAAAAATAGATAATAAGCAGATAATAAAAATAGTAGCTAAAGGATAAGGTGATTTCTGGTTCAAGCAATTTACAATAAGGTGTAAATAATTAATTAGACTATATTAAGAGTGATTAAAATATTCCCAAAGAAATTTGCCTTTTAAAATTATTTACCTTGATACTCTAAATTACTGAAATGTTGAATTTGTAGAATTTCTCTCTCATTTCTTTCATAGGAATAAGATCCTAGCATCAACTATTTTTTTTTTTTTTGGTAATACCTCTGAACTACATATTAATCCAAATTTAATTACCCATTTGGCTTCTGAATTTAATAGATATGTTAATACAGATATTTAATGATTTTCAACTGATTTTTAATCCTTCTAGTAAAATGATTTAAATAGAGATCCATTTGAAACAAATCCATTTTAGAAATTAGTTTGATTATTAAAATAATTATAAACAATGATTTTGCCCCTATAGTATCATGATGCAAAGCATAGTGTCTTACACCAGTATCTTTGCTCTCAAAAGACCTTTAAAAGCCCTCTTGTAGACTGGAAATGTCTTTCTGTTGACCATGAGGAATACATTTTCTAAAGAGGGTAGATAATTCTTATTTATCATGTCTGATGAAGAGAGAGATTCTTAGTATATTGGATGTGTCATTTGGCTTGTCTAATGCAAAGATTGTGTCTATAAATATTGCTGAAATATCTGGCTTATTCATGTCCAAGAGCACTTTTAATTAGTGCTCTGGCTTTTTCGAAGGTGTTTTATAATTATGAAATCATATTTAAGCTGATTCTTGGTAAACGTGTTCTTGTCTTTTGGCCTCTGTCTCTCATTGGTCAGCATACAATCTTGACCTTCAAAGCAGGCACTAAGGACAATTAATGTTGAAGTTTCAGTGATGATTTACAACAGGTAAGAACTTATCTTTTAATTTCATTTGTATCTCAGAATAAAACCTACTACACAACAGTTGTTTTAAAATATGCATTTAAAATAGTTTTCCTTGTATCAGATTTATTTATTTTAACACTTGTGTTACTGATGGCTATTTGTATTCTGTTGATATGGTGACATCCTATGATCTCATTTCTCTTCATTGGAAAAACAACTTGACTTCCCTTTTTAGCATTCACATGTCCTTTAAAAGCAATACTGAAATTTCCTTTAAAACAACACTAAAACGTATTGAAATAGTAGGAGATAGAGTTGTAAGAACCTCATGTCACTAAGATGGGAGAAGGGGCCAGACAAATATATGGAAACACTTCTATATTAAAATGTAAAATTATTTGCTTATGAAACACATGTTTATTAAACACCCATGATGAACACAGCATTGCCTTTTACGTAAAATAGAAAAATGAGAGAGGGTTCATGTTTTCAAGTGTTTTTAGTAGAATTTCTTTGGAATGAAGAAAGTATGTGCATACATAACTAATATACAAGACTGGATTTCATCACTTCCAAAAATTCAAAATACATAATAGGCCATGAGATTTCAGAGGGAAAAGAAAGATCTTTTTGCTGATATATATAGGAGAAAGACTTTGCAGTTATATTAAGCATATACCCACCTTATGACTCAGACATTCCGCCTCTAGAAAATGGAAACTTATGTCCCTACAAAGCCATGTACACTACAATTTGCAACAGCTGTAATTGTATCATCCAAATCTGAAATAAATGCGAATTTTCATTAACAGCGAATGAAGGTGCCGAATCTTAAGCACATTTCAGTTATGTAAGATGACTAAGTTCTAGAGGTCTGCTGTACAGCATTGAGCCTATACCTAACAATACTGTACTTTGCACTTTAAAAATTGTTGAGTAGATCTCAAGTTGTATTTTTACCATAATAGATAAAATTTTCCCTTTACTTGTAGAAAAAGAAAAGCACTGCATGAATTAGTAAAATAAATAAACATAATAAAGGGACAAACTACTGGTAAACCTGAACACAGAGATGAACGTCAGAATCACTATGTTGAGTGAATGAACCTGAAAACAAAGGATTGTATACTGCTTGATTATATTTATATAAAAATGCAAAGTAATCTATGGTAATAAAAGAAAATGGTTATTTCCTAGAGCGGGTGGTAGAGGGAAGGATGAAATACACTGGGGATGAGGGTGTCCTTCTCTCTTGATTTTGCTGGTAACTCCTACAGTGTACACAACTATCAAAACTTATTTAATTGTCTACTTTAAGTAGATACAATATATTATATATAAATTATTCCACAGTAAACTCAAAAAAATTTAAATTCCATTTATCTTTATTCAACAATCATTGCCATAGATAACTTCTGAACATAGAAACAAGTAATGAATATGGCTTTCCTCCATTATTCAGAAGTAGAGCATTCCTGTGAAGCCTTTCGTAAGCAAAGATGGTGTAAAGCAGAGAAGCAATTACCTTGGGACATAGCTTGCCAATAGATGCCCAGAATAAATTGTGATAAAGCACAAATGCTCACAGACACAATTCAAAGCTCTGGTAGTTTGATGCTCATGTACTGAGTATGGTTTCTGGGGAAGGAACCTGGTGGTGCTTCTCTCACTGTTTGGGATGTACGCTACCTCTATAATAGCTCCGTTGCAAAATAAACAGAGATGCTATTTTGACTTTTCATCTTTTTTCATAAAAGCAAAAATTCTTTTTGGATTCCTTTTAGTTAGCTAAAACACATACTAATGTAAGTCTTTAGTAGAAGCAAAGTGGAGTAAAGCAAACTTTCAAAAAGCAGGCGATAGCTATAACTAATGATAACAGTATACTTTTGATATTTTATGGTTGGTAGATAATTTAATTGAAAACAGGAATGAGTTATATGCATTGTCTATTCTAGTTTTTATTATATTGCATGTTA